>NC_069116.1:47056803-47385017 GCF_025612915.1 Magallana angulata
TATCGGGGACAGCGCTCAGGCTTTTTGTAACTGTCTTCTCTTCTGTGTCAAGGATACAACTGTCCGACGTGGAATTTGGAGAAATTTGTGTTGGAGAGAAAGAGATCGACAGCTGAGAGACTACAATCAAATACATTAAGGAGTAAAAGCAAACTGCAGAAAGCAATTTGATGTCCTTGTGTGTTCAATTATATACCACAAAACTTTACCAATAATTGATAACAATCAGTGTAACTATAAGATGAACATATTTCATCAAAAATGAATTTTCTATTTGAAATGAATTAAGTGTATATCAAAATATATAGTGTTTTTTAAAATTTAATGTGGTTCGTGAACATTTTTTGAAAAGCATAAATAATAATATGGTAATTGATGATTAAGTAATTGATACAATGCAGAGAGAGAGAGAGAGAGAGAGAGAGAGAGAGAGAGAGAGAGAGAGAGAGAGAGAGAGAGAGAGAGAGAGAGAGCGAGCTAGAGAGAGAGAGAGAGAGAGAGAGCTATAACAATATATTCGATACAAATGAATCTATTGAATATATCATTCTTTATTTAGAACTCACTTATTTTAAGATTCAACATTAGAACAAAATTATAATGATACTAGTTATAGGTAGCTCGCGCTCCTAAAAAAAACTTCCCACAAAAATAACCGGTGTTACATGAGAAGGATGAGTTTTACAGATTCTCATAAGATTTGTTTGATACAATAAAATATATAAATGTATACTGGGTTATTTTTGAAACATGTTATTTTCGCCCTTCTTCACTTGCAGACGATTGCACCCTGTCTTGAATTCGCCCAGACATAGATGAAAATTTATGCTCTTTCTAATAAACTCAATTTTAAAAAATTGTTTTGAATTCGCCGTCTAAAATTGCCCCTGACTACAAAGGCGAAAAGGTCGAAAATTAAACGGGGCGAATATGTCCCTTTATACAGTATATCCTTGTATAAATGCTACAATGCAGTGAATAACACATTTGATATTGCAACAAAACTGATCAAAGGCGGAAATTGTTGCTTATCTATAGGGAAAATCCCACACAACACGTATGTAGGTAACTCAGCGTAATAATATTAACCAACTCAGCAGAGGTCGAATTTAATGAAGTAATTTATTGCATGTAGGTATACAAGAGAAGAAAGATTTACATAAAAGAAAATAGATGACTTCGTTTTATGCATACTAGTAGTTGTAATGTTGTATTTCCAATATCTACAAATTCTGATATTTAAAAGAAATAACTACTGTATTTTATTACTATAATTTACCAAAAACATCATACATACACTTGTAAAAAAAGTAATGCGGGCATAGACAAAAAACGTTACAATTTTGTATAATAATTACATGTAAGCTTGAAACAGCAAAGAGTTAATTAACAATTTTTTATACTAAATTATTATCAGCTATTAGCTATACTACTTTTTTATACTAAATTATAATTAACTGAGCTATTTCAGAGTTAAGTCTTTCATATAATAACACCGAAAACTTACATTGATGATAAATATTTGATAGAAAATGTGTTTAACCACTTTCATTTTGTCAACTGTCATTTCCGGTCCTCACCGGAAGGGTTCGAACAAATCAAATTGTTTAAAAGTTGAACTGTTTTACTTAAACAGTTTTTGTGAAATTGATCAGTAATAAAGAAGTGTTCTTTAATGGTCAAGAAATACTTTACTTTTCACTGAGCACTTCCGTTTGTCCTTTTCCTTTCCCGAGACAAAAAAACGTTACTCCACGAGATCTCAAAAACAGTATATTTCAACAACCAATTTTTGTGGGATGATAGCCCTATGCAAGTTCATGTGTTTATACTATTTTGTTTGATTCTTCGTAACTCCCAGTCGTCACCGGAAGCACTTCAAAAATATTTTTTTCTCTTTTCTTTCTTTTTAAACATTTAATGAATATATGAGTATAAAATCTATATATGTCATCTATACAATGTTAAGTAAGCAAACAAATTCTACTTCCGGTGAGATATCTCAAATATATTATGTAGCTTTCCTTTTCACCGATTTGATACCCGCGAGATTTTAGTCATTGTAAGTGACTGATACACGAAACTTTTATGAATGATAGACATTTGATTAAAAATGTGTTTGACGAGTTTTATTTATAAATAAGTCGCATGTTGACATTAATAAGTCGCATGTCGACATAAATATGTTGCATGTCTACATAATTATCTCGCATGTCAACATATTTATGTCGCATGTTGTCATAATTATGTTGCATCTTGCATCTATGATGTCAGAGTATGGCATTAGTAAGTCATTTTATCCACACATAAGTCTGGCTTTCTTTAGAGATTTGTAACTTGCATGTCAACATAATTATCTTGCATGTAGTCATAATAACCTTGCATGTAGACATTATTTATCTTGCATATAGGGGCAGAAATATGCCACTATAAATCTAGAATATTGTTTCGACACTCAAGTTTCACTGGGATTGGTTGGTTTTGTTTGAAGGGAGGGGAGTGGGGTTTCTATTTAGAGGAAATTATTTTACCGATCTTAAATATCAATAGATTGAAATCTTATTTTTATCAAATCGATACTTATAAGGGATTATTTTTTAAATACTTTTGTACGTTGGTATTTTGTTAAAAATAAGTTAACACCGACAATCATACATGTATCATATGTAAGGATCAAGTATTTTGAAAACTTTAGCACAAATGTGCCCTTAGCACCGGCGCTATAATTTAGCACTGTGTTTTAAGAAAATACTTAACATTATCTAAACACTGTCCTTCATGCGGCATTCAAAATTAAATAATCCCATTAGCAAGTAACGGCAAGTAACGGCTCCTCATCACGTACTGGTCTGCACATTCCTCGTATCCGATTCCACATATCCTGTCGCACGGCAGTGTCTCGGATGCAGAACAGAATGCAGTTAGCAAACGCCTGCGCACTGTCTCCAAAGCTTTGGATATGAAGGAGAACCATATCGAAGGTACCTGGAGAGTTGTTGAAACTTTTGCTGAGAATAATATCGGAGGTACCTGGAGAGTTGTTGAAACTTTTGCTGATGGCGTACAAAAATCGGATAGTTCCTGCTGCGCGGAGAATGATGATGACGAAGAAGATCATAATATACAACTCGTCCTCCTCCCTCAGGTAATGGTGGCTTCGATCTCTAAAGCGCAAACGCTATGAAGGAAAAAAGTTATTTATCATTAAATGTATAAGAATGAAATCTGTATCAATAATACAAAGTTTGTTACGTTTTAATCCTAAAATATATTTCAATTTAAAAAATAAAATCTGTATCATTAATACAAAGTTGAGTTCAATATTTTGCCGCTTTTTTATGATGATAATTTAAACTCCTCTTCAACGAATACTGTGAATTCTATTTATCATGATCTCTTCATGTTTATTCAATATTACACTACAGTTAATAAGTGGAAAAGAAGGAAAATCTGGCAGAATTCTATTAATTGATACGGATGACAAATTTTACAAGTACCCTTTTCCACATGTAAATCTTCATCATTATATAAAATGCCATTGTCAGAAAATAGGTAAGGATTTCCCAGCCTTTTCCGGTCAATGTCTTCCATAGAAAAACTTTGGGTTTGTGTAGACACCCTTTAATCCAGCACCATGGCCCCGTGCTGGTGAGAAAGTCTTCTCCGAGAGCGTCGTATGATAGAGCTAGGAATGTTATACCCACTATGGACAGAGCAACAACATTAAAAGTTAACGTAGCATTTTCAAATCACATGCGTTGTAAAGACTAACTACATAGGATTCATAGTCATGCGTTGAGTTAGATGAGGCCTGGGGTTTCCGGACCCCACCCACCACCTGGAAAATAAATCATAAAATTAACATATTTCTAGGTCTATTTTTGCGAAATATTAACGAAGTAAAAGCCATAATTTGTAAATGAATAACAACGATTGACTATGCATATTCATTCAGGTTGATTTACGCATTAGCGCGGGAATAATAATTCAGAGAAGCAGCATGGGGATCGAAGTTTGTTTACCATAGGCGTCGGAACCGGGGAGGGGAGGGGGGGGGGGGGGCTGGGGGGGGGGGGGGCTTAGCCTCCCACTTTTTTTTGCAAAGTTAGACCTAACCATTAGGCTCATAGCACCATAGAGGGTTCAGCCCCCCACCCCAACTTTTTATCGTAGCAAACGTATTTGTTTCCAAATTAAACTTGAAAAGATGGGAATATTGAGAAATTGGAGTCATAGGTATACTTGCCCCCCCCCCCCCCCTCACGGATTAGGAATTTCACGATTTGGGAAAAAAATTTGGGTAGGTCAAGATTTTTTTGGAACTATAGGTTTACCCCCCCCCCCCCCCCCCGCCCGGATCAGGATGTTTATGATTTTGGGAATTAGGTTTTTTTTTTTGCTTGTCAAGATTTCCGAGGATTAGTATAATAGCCCCCCCCCCCACTTTCAATTTGCTTCCGACGCCACTGATTTACAATTGTTTGAATTCATATAAACAGGTTTTGTGCTGTAAACAGAAAAATATCAGATATTGTCATCTGCATTTTTTGAGGATGGCTGTATATGGGTGTCGATGACAATCGATGAGAGCTTCTTTGCATTTGACCGTTATTTTCATACCAATCAGAAAAAAGAACGTCAAAATTACCCCTTCTGGGGCCCCTCGACTCAAAACATCTACAACTAATAATTTTTAAAAAAAGTATTCAGGTGAAAGCAGTACAAGTTTTATCATCTTCAGACTATGAATATCGTACCACACACATGAGCCTCTTTTTGTTTCTGAGTAAACAAACAAAATATAATCTATTTCGGTTAAACTCGGTGAATTAGAATAAAATTATTTCCTTTTGCGGAAACGCAAATATGAGTAAGGGGTGGGGCTTAAGGTTTTGTATGTAATTCGTGTTCGATATGTATTCATTCTGGCGTTCAAACTTTACACGGGAAAGTTTAAAGTGTATGGTTGTGGTAATCAGTACTTGATAAGGTTCTTATATAGTATACCGGTATAATGGTAATACTCTTGCGCATATAATTATGACAAGCTGCTTGTCAAATGAAAACTTCAGAAGTTTTAAGATATGGTTGATGTTGAATATTGCAGAATATTTATGTTAAATATTGCAGATTCTTTCTGAGTGACTCTCTGTAATGCAAGAACGCAAATGCAAAAATTAAATTTTTTTTTGTTTTTTTTTGTTTTGGTGCTTACTGTTCTAGTTAAGTGCAAGTACAAACAAACAAAGAAAACACATCGCTGTATGTGTGACCTACCTGTCTAGCTTATAGTTCAACATGAAGTTTAACTCCTTTCTAACACGTGTACACAGCTCAAAGTGATCTCAAATATAGACTCTCACATTTTCTGTTAAACAATTTCTTTTTTTTTTCTTCTAACTGCTTACATTTTTGTTTTCGCATCTTGTGTACGTTCTAAAATTAGCTTGTCACATCACGTGATAATGAATTTTTCAAAGTTAGGCAATTACTAACCGACCCGATCAATAAATAAATAAGAATTAACATTCGATACTTGTAAATGCATTTGATTTAAACTGTATAATTTGAAAAAAGGTTATAACTTTTGTAGCTTAATGGAAAGACGCAAACCTTTTTTGTCTCTTTTAAAATTTTTATTCAGAACGGCATAATGATCTTTAACGAAAGCAGGCATTAGACCACCTCCCCTGGCAAATATAATTATCCCTTGTCAAATCGTAAATGTTTTTACGATCTGCGCTTAACAATATATATACAACACAAACTTCAATAATCTTTCATATACTTTTGTCACCACTCAATTAAACAAACTTACGTGGTACTCCCCACGAAACAAAATGGTAAATCACTCTGTTGCGGAAACTGGACCACTCTCGCTGAGTGAGTAAGGTCATGAGAATGTGGACCATGATGATAGACGTCCAGAAAAAAGAAGACAAGGATGAAAACGTCGTTACGAAGCTTTGTACATCACAAACAGCATCTGTCGTGACATTTTGCATTTGACGATTAAAGAGATATTCCGTCTCATTTTTGATGACGTAAATGTACACGTAGCGCAATGCTCCAACAAGGTTTCCCACCGCAGTCATTTAGTCCGCAATAGTCAAGTACACCAGAAGCCGCCTCGTCTGGTTTCTGGCCACTGTGACTAGAGAGTAAGTAATGAAAATAACCACTGCACCAACAATGGACAGTGAACTACTCACAAATGTACAGATAAGCACTGATGGTGGCAGTTGGCTAGTAGGGGTCGTAGAGTTAGTAGAGTTAGAACTATTTGAAAACATGTTTGTAAAATGTAGTTTACTTTCGGTTTTCAGTCTTCCGTATAAAACTTAAGTGTCTGCACAAGGTGTCCCTACAACAAGTACACAGTCCGAATACTAGGGTTATGTTCAAAGGTTTACGTGCAATTAGCGCAGCATACAAATAAATATTTGAATAGTGAGAAAATACATAATGCATTTTGTACATTTAAAAAAAAAATGTTGTATCATAAAAAAGCAATTAAACAAACGTCTACAACATTTATTTGAGGGCCATTGCAGATTATATAACAGAAGAAAGGAATTTAAATATTATATAGATATTCCTCTTAACGTGCAGAATTCGTTATTAATAAACTAAAGCCACTTTAAAATGGGGTTGTAAAAATGCTTCCTTATAAATATTATAAATACTTAAGTAAATGTTTTGTCGAACGATTTACTATCATAAAAAGTTATGCGTTTATGGCAACGTTATTTTTTAACAACAATCACATTTTCTCCACACTTACACGCCATTGCTTAATTTCCCCGTACTTTATAAACGCCGAACTAGCGTTCGCTTTAAAGATTACCGAATAAAACAGCAAAACACAGTTCATTATACACTTGACTTAGGCTGTAGAAAATATTTTATTTTATAAAAAGATTGATACCACTAATTGGCGTATTTATAAGATAAAATCCTTTTAGTATCGCCTTTTCGGAGTCTTCCGCAGAAACTTTTGAGTCTTTCTAATAAGCATTTACGTACTACACGGTCTTAGAAACGAAACAAAATGACGTTACGGGATGCTTGACCACTTTGAAAATAGAGTAAAACATTGTAAAACAGGTTGAAAATTGTCGTTTGATATAGTTTTATACAAAGCGATGACAACATTTCAATTCAGATTTGCAGAAGAACAAGAATCAAAAAGATCATGGTATAGAGTTAGTCCTCGTCACGGAGACTGTTGTTGCTGTTTTATCTAAAGGAAAAAAGTCTAGAAAGGAAATAGACGTTAATACAGTTAGACGTCTGTTATCTCGAAAACCATCCATACGGATTTGTAAAGCTGAGTTGAAGGTCCCAAACGATTGCTTCAATGCATTTAAACTTCTTGCAATGGTTTTTTTTTTATGTTAAATCTCTGTGAAACCAAGAAGTTTTTTTTTCTCAGTCGAGTAACAGATAGACTGTCGGTAATAAGTTTGTAGTGACTGTCATTAAATTTTTTTTAAAATGTCAAAGTCTTAACAAACCTCTGTTAGATACAGTATGCTTTTCGAACAATTTTTCCCTTTTGCAAATCTGTCTATATACGTACAAAACCCAAGCAATGTTTGTTGGATAAACAATGATTGTCCAGAAATCTTGAACTAAATTGTCATTCAAAGGTTAAGTTCAAAACAATGTTCTTTAAAATGCTTTTATTCTAATGCCCTTTTTTGAAGCGGGCCCTTCTTTTTAATGTATGATTAACTCACTGGGAAATAATTTATCAAAATTTATCATAAATATCATATTGAAAACAGTTGTGCATGCAAATGTGTGAGGGTAAAATGTACTTGTAGAGGATCAATTTGCTGATTGTAAAATGCAGGGAAGCATATTGTAATTCTTAAAAAAAATATAAGTTTAGAATAAGAAATTAAATTTTGAATGAAAAGGGTAAAATCAAGCTTTTTGAATTCGTCGAAAATATAAAAATATGTTTTTTCATAATAAAATAATCATCATTCATGATCAAAAAAGAAAAACTGATGTATAATTTCTCTTTGAAATTTTTATTTAACTTAATTTAATTGGTACTAAGCCGCATGTGTATCGAGTTGACTACTACGAATTTAATCAAAATATTTAGACAGGATACTAGTCATCATGAAGTTTATCAAAGGTCACCGGTCGACCTAATGGCGCAGTTTATCTGAACATTTGATAATTGGGTTTCCCAGACTACTTTTTATCGGCAAAGTATCCAGCACCAATCAAGCAGTTTGTTTTGTATTTTATATACCAACTTATTATGTACATACGCGTGAACAATCTCGATGAAAAAAAAACTATTCGTAAAATACACTTTAATTTGTATTTCATACGGGCCTGAAGCTAAACAACCACCTAGTATATTTTGATCATCTTCATCTTTAGCAATCGGAGAAAGACTTATTACTGGATCTCATTCAGTTTAAAATCTGTACAAAAAATTGACGAGTCACTAGTGACAATTCAACAAAAAACAGTTCAATTTTTTTTTTAATTTTAATGTACACCTACATGTATGTATAATAACATCTCAAAAACAATAAAAGAAGTGATTAACGAATGTATCAAATTTTCAAGTTAACAGAAAACATTTCATTTGGTTTGATAGTAACATATCACAATGCAGCCAAGAGCGACTCTGAGCAACTTGCATATCATGTGTTGTATATCATACCATTGCAAAAATTAAAAAAAATTACAACTTTTGTTTACCGTAAATGATAAATGAATTTTCTGACTTTGACGATGTCTCACAAATTAATAACCATCACCATTTAAAATAAGTTGTTAAGCTGTATTTTCAACAAATTATCCATCAGATTTGGCTGAAATTTTAGATTTTATCATTTTGGCCATATAGTATAATTGAGTTTAAAATATCTAATTAAATATTTATGATTTCAAATCTAAATATTTTCCAAGCATATGTTTATACATAGCTCTTCATCTCAAGAAGAAAAATAATATGATGGACTGGTCAAGAATGGCCACGACTGTCAGACCCTCTTAGGACAGGTTTGTATTAACAAGATAATCTATGCACTATACCAATGTCTATTGTACAGTTTCATATAGGTTGCATCGACATCACGTGATAAGAAAGTAAAATGATTATCAATTTACAATAGTTTATTTTATGGAGCTGACCGACTGTTCACTGCACAAAGCAAGGATCGGTCTGGATTCGACCCTCTGCAACATAATAAGTATTAGATATGTTAAACAAACGGTTCAAATTTTTATTAAACATTCTTAATTTATATTTAGAAAATCTTGAAACTCTAATAAGAAATAAAAAAAAACGAAGAAAACTTTAAGCAATTTAATACAATAATTTATATCAACCTCAAAGTACTTACTCCTATTACATCTGTTCGAGACAGGAACTTTACACAGGGGGCAAACATGACACTTAAAGCTACAGTCCACACAGACGACCTTGTGTTTACAGGGGTGGAGGCGTGTGTCGGCCATGGAGTGTTTGCATCTAGCACAGAGGATGGGCAGCTCTGTTAACAGCTTATGGAGGGCTTGGGCTTCCGAAGTACACTGTCTGCTAGCCCCGGACCTACTATTAAAAAAAGTTTTCTTAATGAACTTTTGTGTCAAAAGTAAATGAAGGAAATTTCCCATAATGGTTGAGTAAAATTCGAATCGACAAATTGATTATGAATGGTTTTTGGAAATGAATTACAATCCGACCATTACTGATGGCGAGTGTTCGTTAAAAAGTATTTTCCACCTTGCTTAACACAAACTGAATACATGTAAATATAAAGTTAGTGGAATTATTGTTCAATTAATGACAAGGCCAAAACTACATAGTGTTAATTTGACAGAACAGTGCAAATATAAAGATTTAACAACAATTAATTCAAATCAAAGGGTTAAATAAGATCGTCCTATAGTTTTCCCAGAGCAGAAATTAATTTGGGATGTATATCTGATTAAGACGGGCGTCACATGCATTGCAAACTTATATCCAATTTTATTATTAATTCCAGTATTTCGAACACAAAACTTTTAAATCTTTGAGAAAACTATTTTGAGATTTTAAAACATGCTGATGAAAAACGGCTTTGACAGACGGAGGTCCTTAGTCTGAAATTTAAGTAATATTACCTCTTGGATGGTTTTGGGCTTCGTCCGCTTTAAAATTGTACAAAATAAAAGAACAAGATAAGATATACAAGAACTTTTTAAAGTGGCGATGTGTCCTAGGTAAAACATTTTTTAAAAAATAATATCGTAAAAAGAATTCATATTATATAAGATAATTTTATACAAATTACTTTTATACTTTAAGAAGTCAATTAACATCTATTTTAACTTAACCTGTGTTTTAAAATTTCATACCAGCAAGAAGATTGTAAAGATAATGGAAAAAAGTTGTTAAATGATGTAACGATTTTTACATGATTTATTCTTCGCGGTCGTGAACGATTGAATTGTGAGTTTGATAAAAAAAAAAAAAAAAAAAAAACACGTCTTAATTATAATGTTTTGTACCTTGATGTATTGAGTTGACAATTGCAGTTCTTTGGTGTATGTAACCATATAACACTTGCACCCATGCATTGCATATTTGATTTAAGTATGAATAAAGTCTTTGCGAACATATTTAAGCTTAACAAATCTAACAACCATAACGAAAGACGAAAATGAAACAGAATTGACGAAACGTTACCCTTTTGGTGGTCTGCTATTCTGTCTACTGTAAAATTGTTTGAAGTAAGATATAAAGATAAAATTTATTACAAATATCTGAAAATAAAACATACGAGAGCTAACAGCGTGAATAATAAATGACGTGGCTAAGTGCACTGAATTTCAAAATATTTTTAAACATTCTAATTCACATCACAAAATACAGATTATTAGGGGGAAATTTTGTTTGACTCACATCAAAATGATCATAATGAAATTTTAAAATATCGATATTTTATTACTAACAAAAAACAAACATTATACACTTTTAATTATATGATGGAAAGAAAAGGATTATATCTTCAGAAAAATTAAGTTTTACAGACACCAAACTAATATTATATAAAAATCACGATCCGCAGACATTGTAAATGGAGTTGTTAGTTTGAAAGAAAATAAAGTTATTTATGATGTAATTCGTGCAGTGAAAGCTTTCCGCTTTGAGATTTTAAAGAAAGTGTGTGTCGTAATTTTCAATAGCTTTTCAAATTATAGTGAATCTTTCGTGTTACATTTACATGCTTACATGTATTGATAGTCAAATTCATCAGGGAACATATTTGTAACTCTATTGGTCAGAGGTTAATCAAATGCGCATCACTTTACATTCATGTACTTGGCATATAACATCTTCTACGCTCATATGCGAGCTAAAAATGTATGATTAAAATCAATTCCATGCATTGCCATGAAAATTAACTTAGGATGTCTAAAAAAAATCAAGAGACCTGCTATGTGTAATCATACCGGATTTTAGTGTAATTGTGGATTTCTGATTTTCATTCATCGAATTGAAAGCCTTTTAAACAGTATTCCAAATACGCTTAAAAAGAGTAAGGAAAGGAACGAAAGAATGAACAATGAGTCCGATATTAACATCGAACTTAAGTTATATTACTTTGCTGTTTGTTCACAATTTGGTCTGCTACAATATTGTATGATTAAAAAAATAAGATCTAAAACAAACTGTGTACAATATCATTGCCCAATTCAGCTGCTGGGCACCAAACTGAATTAAAACTCTTAGTTTAAATCTGCTTAGGATGTGAATGTTTAGATTTAACTCAAATTGGAAATTAAATAAAATTAGGAATATCGAGGGATTGTTTTTATATATAAGCAATAAAAGCAAATATACATCTTTTAAAATTCGGAATAGCATTTCAAATATTATTTTTTTCTTTTATTGCATTTACATGATAATTAATAGATATAAAGTTATCAGGGGATACATTGGAGATTGCAATGGTCAGCATGAAAATTGTATTTGTAGCAAATATACAATACTTTTGCTTAATGTCCTTGTGACATTATAGTTGATGTGTTTATTTATACATAAAAGCTATGTCAAAATTCCATGTAAATTCATCCAAGCAATTACATGAAAGAAAAATGTTGATGTATGTAAGCTTTGGTCATACGACAGTCTACATGCATCGCTTAACCATGTCTTATATCATTTAGAATTCTAGATTATCAATTACCAAAGTAGAAATCTTCAAGACGATAAAGTCATTAATTCAAAAGATGTGCGATGGATATAAATGAAAGTCGAAAACAGACGTTTAAAATAGAGCCGACATGATATAACATTACCTGGTTGATGGTCTACTAGTTGATCTGCTTTAAAATTATTCAAAATTTAGGATATGCATGTACGATAAAAAAAAAATGACTCGGCGGCATGATCTATGCAAAAGATTTCAAAAACATGGTAATGATGAAAAAATTTGAATGAAAGATAACTTCAAAATCAAAATTACTTTAAAATATATCGGTATTTATTACAGCTTGCAATTTGTTATCCGTGCAAAATGAAGGATTCTTTTTTAAAATATTTGAAATTGGATATACAGAACCTTGACCAGTTATGATTGATTTTAATCACACTGCAGGTATTCTTTGCAATCAATCCCCAAGTGTAAAATTTTTAAAACATAATTTTACTTTTTCTGGATAAAGTTGGTAACGTCAATTTTCAGTTGGCCGTTCCTGCACACCTCGAGGGGAGAGTTACCTCTCTTGTTGTAAATGTTGTAGTCGGCCCCCTTCTGAAGCATCGAGACAGCTATGTTATATCTCTCTTGGTTTTGTGCATTTGGATTAACACTAAGTCCATAAAGCTGTTGAATCAAAAAGAAAAACACACATACAATATGTATTTTTTGTAAATTGGTTGTGTTATTATAAGAACCCATGTAGATGAACAAGTATAGCGCTTTTCCTATTTGATACATTCTAGAATGCTTTGATTTTAGATACACAGTATCATACTGGGCCAATTCCTTCCGTCTGTCGGCGTCCACTCAAAGCCAGATGTAAGGGGGTGTCTCCGTCATTATCTCGTAAATCCATGTCAGCTCCTGAACATTGAATGAATTTTGTTAACCATATATTTACACCCTCTCCAAAAAAATAAAAAAAATAGCCGCATGCCACATATATTTTAGTGAGTTTGATGTTCAAAAAAGCTCTAATAATTTAAACAGCTTCATTTTTTTTATTTTGCTTAATGCGAGGTAAATATATACATTTTTTTTTTAATTTAAAGAAACAATCATATTGACAATAAGCATCGACTATTGTGTTGAATAAATAAAATTTTTTCAAAACGAACAAAAAACGCATGGATGAAAAATATTGTATTTTCTATGTAACGATGTAATGAAATCAAAATTTCTTTCAGTTACCGTTTTCAATCAAAAGTTTAGCCATCTTGTCATATCCTTCGTTGGCTGCTATGTGAAGCGGTGATAATCCCTGACGATTTTGTAAATTAATTTGGGCTTCTCCCTGGATATTTTAATAAAATTGCATCGGACGTTTATCCTAATATTGTCCCAGATAGTATGATTTTGTTGGGCCAACATTGGCTATGTATACATGCATTAGCTGAAAATATTGGGCCAATGTTCACTTGACACATCTAACTTGAGAACCAATGTTATAATACAAAGTTGGGCCAACATTGGGCCAATGTTCACTTGACACAGTTAACTTGAGAGTCAATGCTAGTAGGAAAACAATGTTGGGCAAACATTGGGTCAATGTACACTTACATATTACTTGAGTGTCAATGTTAGTTTGGCAAACAAAGTCGGGCCAACATTGGGTCAATGTTGTAAATCTGCCATCAATGTAAGTTGAAACCAATGTTAGTTGGGAAAACAACGTTCGGCCAACATTGTGTCAATGTACTCTTGACACATCTAACTTGAGTATTAATGTTAGTAGGGAAAACAACGTTGGGCCAACATTTGGCCAATGTTGTAAATTTACCATTAATGTAAGTTGAGACCAATGTACACTTGACACATCTAACTTGAGGGTCAATGTTAGTTTGGCAAACAAAGTTGGGCCACATTTTGTAAAACCATCAATGTCAGTTGAGACCATGATAATAGCAAAACAAGGATGCAACTTATGTTAATTACATTTTTATTTACTGAAAAGTCTGTTGGTCGATTACATCCGCTAAAACGCGATTAACTTTTATACAGTGCTTAAATGTTTATATATTTTTTTGATTAGTTTTTACCGTGTTTAGAAATAAAATCATTACTTAAAGCTAAATATATGATGTCAATAGTTACATGTATACACTTTTTAAAATAACAGAACCATGTAAAATATGCAAATTAAAGATAAGTTTAATTTTTTTTAAAGAAGCTTGTAAAAGCCTAAAATTATCATCAAGAGATTCTGCTAATCTATTCTGCTGCTTATTTGTTCTAAAGTGAAGAATTTAAGTTGCCGACCCTGCGATATGAGCAAATATACTGCCCAAAGCAATTAAAACAAAATTTTCACAGTGCTAGACTGGCGAGTTTCCATGTTTGTTGTAATATCTCAAATGTTGGGATGACCAAATCTGCTCCTATTTAGCATTTTGTAGGACAGATCTAGAGTTACACAGTCTGCTAAATTTTTAGCCATAGCCTAGCAAATAAAACAGAATGTAAGTATTATTTAATATACTAACTGTAAAATGTTAGTCATTTGGTACGTACCTTGGACCACCGTTGGTCCAATAACGCTCATATTCTACGCACTTTGGACCGTCGTTGGTTCAATATCAGAAGATGACAAATGTGACATGGTGTCGATATTGGCCCAAGATGTGGGGCCAACGTTGGAACAATTAGCAAAATTACATTGGGACATCATTCGCTAATAATGGGCCAGTGTAACTGATAGCATCGGGCCAACGTTGGCCCAACAAAGTCATGATATCTGGGGCAATAAAACTTAAGTGACTCAGTAATGAATAGAGGCAGTTGTCCCACCTTTAAGATTAAGATATTAGCAGAATCTTGGCGATCGTTTATTGCAGCAATATGAAGAGCGGTGTATCCATCCTTTTTCTGGGCGTTTACCAGACTGGGCTTCATTTCGATCAAACGTTCAACCGCGCTGTAAAATACATTCATTGAAAATTTAGACATCAGACGGTCATCATTTAACTAATATCGATATCTTGTAGTCTTTCTATAAACTGATAGTTACAACTCGTGGCCCTTCATCGCCGCCCACATCAACGGTGTGTGTTTTTGTTTGTTCGGTAACTTCAGGTTTATTTGGGGATGACTCAGAAATATATTGACGGCCCTGTCACTTCTCTTTGCAATGGCGTCATGTAGCGGGGTGTTGCCTTTAACATCCTAATGTAAGAAATAATTTTCTGAATGATATATATAAGCATTAATTAATGAAAACTTTTGAGTTGCGTACTTATGATACATGTAAATACCAATTCTAAAGTGTTTGTGCTTTGCCAATTCTGACCTGTTTATTTAGACTTGCCCCTGCTTCCAGAACTGTATTCAAAACCGAATAAAGTTCAAACTGCACTGTAAAATGTGCAGGAGTTCGTCCTTGTTTGTTGCAAGCATTAACATCGGCTTTGTTTTTTATCAAACAAATAGAACTGTCCGTCTCTTTACTACAATAAGAATGAATAAAATCGCATCATTGTGTAAAAACTACATGCAAATCATATGTGTTTGACAATATAGCTTGGTATTATTCGAGACAGATCAAACCATTCGACTTTACCCTGCTATTGATACCATCAAAGGTGTCATGCCGTCTTTATTTCTTGCGTTTATACGAGCTCCATTTTGTAACAATAATTTGACAACGTTTTCATGTCCTTGGTGTCCAGCAGCCATTAATGGACTCAGATTCTCATGCCAGCTGTTAACCTTCAGGTTGAGATAAGTTATCCAATTATATAGGAATTCATTATATAATATAATCCTGAATATATTCAGGAATACTCATATGATATTTTGTCTAATTTTGTGAGCAAGGAATTTTGGTCAGATCTTGCTTACTGCAACATAAATTCTATGAATTTACCAGATCTTTGTTTCTCTGAATCAACTGATTTACTGCCCCGGTATTGCCATCTGCGCAAGCATTGAACATTTGCTCTGGATCGACAGTCGGCTTTTGAGCACCCGATGCTTTTCTGAGTAACAAATGTGCCACCAGCTTTGTAAGATTTGTCCCTTCCTGGAGTTTTTCATCACGGTTTTGTGAACCTACCAATTATTAAACGTGCATAAGTGACTTGACGTGGTAAGACGTCATTAGAAATTGTGTAGTCCTGTAATAATTATAAATAAAAAAGTTACCACTGAAGTCATCTTCATCCTCCTCATCACTTTCTTTGTCAGTCTCGTCATCCAAAACATCAACATTGACCTCTGTAACAGGGATCAGCAGTCCAGGGTTATATACCCAAGTCTGGTAACCAAAGGCAACAGCTACGTCACCATCTGAGTCTATCTTCATCACTTTACCCACCTTCCCAAGCGACTAAAATGTATATAACAATGCAAATATCTATTGAGATACTGCGTATGTGCAATGTGAAAAGTATACATATAAAAGTCAATTCTTATAAGAAAACTCAAGATTTGAACAACGTTGCAAGTCCCTTGCTTTTTTAATGTCATCATTCCAACCACCATGATTTCTTTGGAGGAGAATTGCCTTTGTTTCATCTTTCAGAACCTGTACCACATCTCCCACTTTGACTTCGTAAACCTGTTTAACAATATCAAAAATTTAAGATTCATGAAATATTTAATAACATCACCTATTATTACTAACGCCTTCTGGTGCTAGATTCTTCGCTGTTTTTTGTTGTTGTTTTTTTTTTTACTTGAATTACGCATGCAAAGAATATAGAGTAGAAATTCTTGGAAACATGCACTCGTGCTCGAGGAATTCGTAACTATGAGTTTCATCCTGTTTTTGGTCCGGCTTTATCCCACCCCTTGTCATGTAACGGGGTAATAACACAGCAAAAGTTGATAGGAATGTCGCGCTAACCTTGTCTTGTATCGCTCCAAACAATGGATGCTATGTCAACCTTACGTTCATTTAAGGCAGAGCTAAGACTTTATTTTATGGTAGTGATAAAAAACTGCATTTTTTAATTTTTTTAAATTTTATTTCTGTTGACTTTAGACATCAACATTGTGACCGAAACTTTTTGCTTATTGTGTTTTATTCAAATACATACGATTATTGCATGTAAATTAGTTAGACTCAATGTGTTGGTCTTCAACGTGAATTGTAATTTTTTTTTGCATCACCTAATATTGACCAATTAACAAACAGACGCACCGTGCAGTTAGACAGCTTTCTATGATAAAGTTTTCATCAAATTTATTATAAAGTTTCATACGTATTCTAAAACTTAGTTTAGTAAAAAATACTTTTTTCTTACCTTTTTGCAAAATACTGTCGTGATTTTGTGTTGTTTAGATATATACAGATAAAACAAAGGCAAGAAAATATTCTTTTTAAAAATCAAATTAACTTTTCCGTGATTTTTATTCAACTTCGCGAGGTTACATATACATGTATACTTTATCAAAAAATAAGTTTGTTTTGATAATTGTTCAATCAATTAAATACCAGAGCCGTTACCTTTCTGACTGCGCCTGCGTGAAACTGGTAAGTCTTTCCTTTGTATTCAATTTCGACTGTGTTGTCGTCGGGGAAATTTTTCACTACTCCAATTTCGCCTATGCACTATAAAAAGTTCTAAATATTATTATATTATTATCGTTCTGCGAAATTTCAATGTTTTGGGTCATTAAAAATGAACTTGATTCAACACCTCTGACATTCTAATGGACCATCCTCCATGTCCCCGCTGTAGTTCTTTTAATGGCTCCTCCGGTATGTCGATAACACATTTATCTCCCTTATTTAGCAATGACTCAGGTGATTTTTCCATAGATATCGACTTTTCCCTCTTCTTTTCAACTTTTCCTACATTTGGTTAAGAATCGATATCATAAAACATTTTAAAGCCTTATGAAAAATTTTAAAAAACGACATTCATTGGTAAGAGTTTTTTTTTTTTTACCAACAACCGAAAAGTTGGAAAGTTCTCGGTAATAAGAGCTCCCAGGAACTTCTTCTACACATTGTTGGTCAACCTTCCCGTGGCACCCAACACGATTCACGTTTGCCTCCCCTGATGTTTCCAAACGCATGCGCACTGTGTTTCTTCCGCCTACACCTGATCCATTTTCTCGGAGGTCTTCTACCTTTCCTGTATTTCCAGATCCACCTTAAATAATGATTCATATTGCGTAGATAGTGTGAGTGTATATATTGTCTTGAGATGTGTCTTAAGCGTTTTTATCTTTGCATACTATTTAAAGGTACAGTCATTTCATGCATATCTTTTACAATTTAATGCTACGCTATGGTATGCGATTTTAATGATATGCTATGAGATTTGTATGGTATGTTATGAGATTCGTATGGTATGCTATGAGAAATTGAAATGAAGGGCTTAATGATATTGTATGCTATAAGATTTGAACAAAAACGCCTCCATACACAGAAGAGTTCCACACATTTCGAAGTGAAATAGTAAGAAGCCAAAGTATACCACAAATCTATCATGTAAACATTTATTTTTTCAAATAAAAACATTTAAAACCGATTTAAAATAATGTTGTATGCTGTGCTCTGGTATGATATGACGAATGCGATTCTATGAGATTGTATGCTATGGTATGAGATTCCAATGCTATGGTATGAGATTCCAATGCTATGCTATGAGATTTCAATGCTATTCTATGCTATGGTGTATGTTGTAAAAGATATGCTTGAACTGACTGTAGGCATATCCTGTGTTCCAAAACCCAATTATGACCTTTGCCCAAGGTTTATTTGAATATCCCAAGTGCTTTCATTTTGATACTAGTGGACAGTTTTTTTTAAAGAAATTTTCCTCTCTATTTAAACGTTAAGGGTTATGGTATTGGTTAATCACTTTCAAAATTATTTTTATTGGTCGTAAGTTGAGGTACAAAAATGTATTACTATTAAATGCAAGGCACACTGGTTAATTATAAAATTTCCCCTTAGGTTTAGGTCAGTGGTGAGGGATTGATTATTACAATATTGAGGTATAACCATTAAGTTAAATATGAGAGACCACAACACTTTTAAAACTTAAAAAAAAAAAATTCAGGGAAAAGGGTAATCTTGCAGTGAAAGATATAGAAATATTTGCACAAAATACAAGTATTGGCGTGTCTCTCTTACTTTTAATATGCATGCTCAAGATGAGGTTAGCTTGTTCTTAAAAAAAGACAAAACGCAAAATCCTTTACAAGTGTCAATATAATGATTATATTTAACCCCTTTTCATAAGTACAGTGGGTAAGTCTTACATGTAGGTTTGTTTGTTTGTCATGTTTGTCAAAACCAAGTCATTTTAAAAGTATATCTCAAAATACTCAAAACCGTTAATCTAATTAGCCGAAAGAGTGCATGTATATTTCAGTTTATTCCATTGAACTGCTTGCAATAGTTATACATGTACATGCAGGATATAAAAAAACCCATATACCAACTGGTGCATTGTCTAAACTGTGCAGGTCAAATTTCCCGCCTTCTTCGACTCGACATGTGGACTTTCCAACCATGTCCGAGAAAACGTCATACGTTTGTTCTCCATTATCCTTGACAACTGTGCCCACGTGACCCTCCTCCTTATCGTCATTTTCAAGGTTCAACTCAGGACTACGCACGACCCATAATCCCTCGGCCATTTTCCTTGCTCCGTCTTTACCTAAGGACAGCGATTAATTTGAGTTACCACATTCCCGTTTCAAGTACATTGACTTTAGTTTCTATTGTATTTACACTTGTCTGAAATACTGTTTCTAGAGAAATACTAGTAATGCCTTCAAAAATCATCAAGGATTAACTATATACATTTGGAAATTTTCCGGTTTATATGAAGAATATTTCGAAATATTTTATAACAACTGCACGGATATACCTACTTTTAAATTATTTGACTTATCTTCCTGATCAGAAAAAATTATGTATACGCATACCAATCTAACGTTCCGCTTAGACGCTAACTATTTATTTTCTTTTTGGCCTTTTTAGAAATTTCATTACATTACATATGAATTATTAGAATATGTTCTATGTTGCTACCGTACAATAAATGTTTAACTTATTATAATGCAGTAAAACTTTTGGGAACTTTGCCATATATTGTAATGAGTAACAATTTACTTTAATCATCATGTTAAACTCTAATGTTAGTAATTAATCTATTCAATGAAATACTCTTGATTAAATATCGTACTATCAAAAACTATTATATTTAAATTTCATAGTCTATAAATTGAAAGTACATATAGTCAAAAAAAAAAACGGTTACATTTTGAGTATAAACGATAATATTGAAATTTGCATCATGCAAATTTGACAGATTATTTTGATGTTCTATTAGTAAATTTAATAGCATTTTTTTGAAATTGCATTAAACCTACCTTTCTCGGTGGTTGACGAATAATTTCTCAATTTAGATAGATTCTTCGCTTGACATTGCTAGCTTCTAAGCTGACCTTAGAAATTTCCGCAAACATTGATGATGAACAACAATTGCGGAAGTTTATTTTTCCTTTTCAAAGATGTTTATACTGTTGAACAACTTTAGATCTACTTATAATATAACCAGAACGTTTTTGGTATAAACGCATTGTAACATAAATAGAATATGTTAATAATTCTATGAATTTTGTAGAAAAAAAAAGACAAAAGAAGTTAGATCGAATCATACTTAATCGTTTTACAAAGTTTGTTTACTTATTGCCTGGTCCTGAAAATAAAAAAAAAAATAGCTGTAGCCAGATATTTTAATCTTAATGAATTAGATGCTCGTGTACGTAGGCGTTCCTTGATACATGGAACCAGAATGTCAAATACAAGTACTATAAAAGGGCACATTAGCCACATCGCTCAGCTGAGTAATATACTAAATTTCTTGACAGAGTAGTAGAATGGTTCCAGTATGAAACTATTTCTAGTTTTATTTCACGATATTTTCATGTTCATTAGGATACTGGGTGGTCAACATATTAACCGTCAGATCCTCCAGAAATATTCAGATATCATTTGTTTAGATATTAAATATCATTCATTAAAGAAAAATCAGTTTTTTAGTTTGTAAATAAAAATGAATATTTTCTATATCTTTATATACAACTCTTCTTCATAGGAGATAAATATAGTCCAAAAACGCCCGACTTCTGTAGTGTAGTCTTAACAATTTAGTATCAACAAAATGTCAAAATGCTTGCAAACAAGTAATACCATGTATTATGATACTTCAGTTTTAAGAATAATTTCAGGTACCTCATTACATCAATACTTTTTAAGACACAAATGTTTTGTTAAACGATTTGTACTATATAATCGGTTTGGTTGAATGTCACCATAGTGAGATGGTTAAAGTATCAGGCTTGCGAACCGCAAATCATAAGTTCGAACCCGCCTGGGACATCTCCTCATATTTACTGAATCAATTTTTAAAAGATACATTTTTCATTCGAAATGAAATAGCCTATTTGACTTTATTAAACATTTCTTATCCATTATGCTATCTATCTTAATCAACTAATTTTCTGCTGATTTAAGAAACTGTTTTAAGGTGTAGTGAGCCCCGTTAAATTTTTTTCATGGTTTTTGAGAATATTTTTCTTAAATACCAGCAATTATTTATTTCTTCTTAATTATCTACCTTTGAGAGATGGCATGTTCCTTTCTTTAAAGAAATTACAATTTTCACGTCATACATGTAATGCATTGAACCAAGTTTGGTTAAAAATGACTGAGTGGTTCTTGAGAAGAAGTCGAAAATATATAAAGTTTACAGACGTAAAGACAGATAGATGAACGGACGCACCCACGGCGAACAAAGAATTATCAGAAAAGCTAACTGAGATCTTAGCTAAGATGAGCTAAAACATTTTAAATATCAAATGATTACAACTTTGAAGAAAATTTGGATATTAAACATTTAAATATTGTAAATTTTTCTTAGCCTTTATATATATTGTTTTCATTGATATGTCTGACTGAAAAAAATACCTTGTTACATCGTAAACTAAATGTCAAATGCATGTTTTGGATAACTTATCGACGATTTATTAGATTAGATTGTTTATTATAGTTTTGTATATCGGTTCCAATGTCGTTGAAGTACAAAAATGTTAAGCATAAACACAAAAAAATAAGATACGGAAACCAGTGGTTGTCATTGTATCAAGGTTTGCCAGGGGGGTCCAAGGCAAATTTTCAATAATTTTACTATGTTAATTTACGATATCTATATTTCACAGAGGGGTAGGGGGTCCTTTTCCCCTCTCCTCATCGACTCCCCCAGAGATCCGCGCATGAAAGTATTCCGGTATGTATTTCGGTTCGACAGCTTTAATAGTCCACACAATTAAAGACTGTTTAGGCTAAACCACAAATGTTTTCTGTGTTTAAGTATGTTCAAGAATATGAAATATATACCCAGTAAAAATTTGACGGTATTTGTAAAGTCAAGTATTTGATAATACAATATGCATCACTATACAATATAAATTGAAACAATGAAAAGCATGGCAAGTCAAACGTTGCAATATTCGATATTTTCCATTTGTAGTATATAAATATTCATTTGTATTGCATAATTTGCTATTTGTATTGTATGATTTTCCATTTGTATTGTAAAATTTTCTATTTGTATTCTATAATTTTCCATTAGTATTGTATAAATATTATTTGTATTGTATAATTTTTTATTTGCATTGTATAACTTTCCATTTGTTATGTATAAATTTCATTGTATTGTATAAATTTCATTTGTATTGTATAGTTTTCTATTTGTATTGTATAATTTCCATTTGTATTGTATAATTTTCGATTTGTATTGTATAATTTGAAAATTTGAAATTGATAATTTTAGAGCACAAATTGAAATTTATACAATACAAATGGAAAATTATACAATACAAATAAAAAATCATACAATACAAATGAAATTTATACAATACAAATGAAAAATTATAGAATACAAATGAAAAATTATACAATACAAATTGAAAATTATCCAATACAAATGAAATTTATACAATACAAATGGAAAATTATAGAACACAAATTGAAAATTATACAATACAAATGAAATTTATACAATACAAATGGAAAATTATAGAATACAAATGGAAAATTATACAATACAAATGGAAAATTATACAATACAAATGAAATTTATACAATGCTTTTTATATATTTCATAATAATATATTTCATAAACACATTGAACAAGTTTGCCTTGTTTCTTACGAGTTATTTTGTGCAAAAAAAATAATAGTAATTCATACTTTACATTACTTGGAAACAAAATTAAGACTCGAGCATTGTGTACATAACAATGAATTCTTACCTCTGTATCTCTCTTATAACTTAAATTATAACATTCAAATTTTGGTCAATCATTCAAAATCTGCAAGTTAACCATTTTATATCTAAAAAATAAGAAGTAAAATTTTGATCTAAAATCATGTTCAAGTCCCTTTAAGATGAATTGAAAAATTATAATTGTTAACGGATGACAATCGTCAATATGATACCTCAGTGATTCAAATGACCTGAAAAAATACATATCCACTGAACATATTTGTCACTACCTCCAAACAAAATCCCCCAACCCCTGTCCCATGGGCAGCGAATTTTACAAGTGAACAACAGGACATTATGTAAATAATAACGACTGTGATTGTACAGAAGAAAATATTATAAAATTCAATACATATCCACTGTGAGCTCATATGTACCCTACCCAAATTCACAGTTTTGGTAAAGGGCTTCATGAACATCATAACCATGCATGTTGTATTTTTCCAACTTGTGTGAAAGTAGAGAAGACGATTTTCAAAGATTTAATACAAGTTTACTATATGGTTATATGGTTGGGACCGCCCAGAAGTCACGGATTTCAGAATTACAGTAGAGGTCTTCATGAACATCAGATTCATGAATTTAATTATCTCCAGCTATGCGGAATGTGAGAAGAAGATTTCATAAGAGATTTTTAAATACATTTGTACCATACGGCTAAATTGGCCTCGCCCTAGGGCCTGAACTTCTGGGGCCCGTTTCTCAAAAAGGCCTACGTCCAGGCGTAAGCTTAGTCCGGACTAAATCGGGGACTAAACCTCAAAACTAGACTAAGTTGCGTTTCACAAAAAGGCGGAAACTTAGTCGGGACTTAATTTGGGTTTAAATCTACGCTTGCTAATGGGTAGGCGTAAGTCATTAGTCTGTGCACAAAATTGGACAGTGTTTTGTTTCTAAGGCAAAATATACAGAGAATCTTATTTTTTTGGTTTGTTTTATGTGTTATAAAAGAAAACATTCACATTTATTTAAATATTTGTACATGAACGTATAACTTTAAAAAATACCTATTGTTCGATAAGTGTTTAGAACTATTTCTAAATAAATTAAGATTATATCAATTTGATAAATATTAAACTTATGTAATATACATTACTACTCGTAATGAAATTTACCTAAAGTGTAAAGAATGGGTATACCCCGATGAATGATATAAACATAATAATTAAAAAGATGCTTTATTTCTAAATTAAACATGTATTCCCCAACAAGATAGATGTATATAAGTAAGAATTTTTTAAATCAATACTAGGTAAGCATGAACTAGAATTTAATGTTTCTTATCAAATTTGAACCTGTGAAACGAAACTGATTTTAAAATTATCAATAGGAGCAACTCAAAACGTTTACATTTGTAATTTGTCCTTGTGTGTGGTTGTTTGTTCTTTACTTATACATGTATTACTGAAAACTTTACAACACGTATGCATTCTCATTTTCATTTTTTTACTCCTAGTATCTTTACAAAACCGTATGAAAACTACATGTATTGTGGAATCTTTGTGAACTCGCATTTAGAAACAATCAATTTTTGTTTGTTAAAATATTACTTAAAAATACGTTTTAGAAGCGTGCAGAGTGTTTTAATTTTCAATTTTAGATCTGTTGACAAGCGTTTGTTTGTCAAGGTTATCGAATGTTATAAAATTTCACATGCACACCTTGAATGTTTGGAAATCAAATTCATTAATCTTATTAATTCTAGGATGAAGTGATAAATTGCGTTCATATTTAACATCGATCGTAATTCTTTTAAAATAGGTATGGGGCACATGTACTATCAATGATCTTCGTACATATTCATATGCATTGTTTATTTGTACTCATTTAATTGAATTGATCTTTGATTACTGATAGTTTTGTTTCATCATATTTAAGATGTACGTATATCAAGGGATTTTTTTTTTATTTCGAAGTTGTCGACGTGCAATATAAAAGCGTTGTTTTAGCAGTTTTACAACAGTGTGCATTATATTTACAAATTTTACAAGCTTGCATTTGTCATACTTATTATATAAACAATTGTATACACCCCCACCCCAATAACCCAAAGCAGATAGGGAAGAATGTAAAACTAAATGCACTTGTTAAAACCGCAAAGATGCAAAATGTCTTATCCGGAAGGGGATAGGGGATTTTTAGCTGCAATTTCCATTAAACTTTTAAAAACCTTTTATTTATAAAACTTTCTTTAAATAGGAAGGGTGTTCTTAGATAACTGCTTTTATATCTTTATTTTAATCAAGATACTGTATACAGGGATATTTTGGTCCCGTGTAATTTCCGTCCTTCTACACTTGCAAACAGTTTCACTCTGTCGTGACTTCGCCCAGTCACAGCTGTTACTTAAGTTACTTAATATTAGATATTGAAAATCAACATAATTCCGCCCGCTGACAACCAGTGTGAAATGATTGAAAATTAAACAGGGCGAAATCTTCCCTGTTTATGGTGTATATTACTTCCCCCCCCCCGAAAAAAAAAACAAAGCAAACAATCGATCGATTAAACCAAAAAACAGGAAAGGGAGTTGGGGAGACCCCGGCCTCAAATGATGATAATTCCTGTCTTATTAATTGTTTACTATTAATATCTTTCAAAACTATTATCATTTGAATCGCAGAAAATCAGAAATCATGTCATTGTCTACATTCTTTCAATATTGGAACAGAGGATGGACAAGGTTCCTGTAATGTTATGGTCCCTTAAAAGTGTGTGTGTGGGGGGGGGGGGGGAGGGGGTAACTCCATCTTAATTCAATTTTTTGTATGTAAATTTAAGAAAAATCTTTGCTGCCCAAAAAAGTGGGCGGGTGGGGTGTGGGGTGGGTGGGGGGTGTGGGGTAGGGTGTGTGGGTGGGGGGGCAGCCCCCCCCCCCCCCCCCGATGCTACGTGCCTGTATTCGTGGTCATATTATGTTCTATAAATATCATAGTAAATTCATAAAAAAGAATCAAGCCTTATCCCAGCATCTGAAAATGTCTAAAATCAACAGTGTCTATGAATCAAACTTCTCATTCTTCAGACGTATTGGGGCATATCCACTGTACCTTGTCCCTGTATCCTATAAATATTTGACGTTTACACGAACATTGAAGTTAATTTTTATGTATTGTTTCGTTCAATTAATATGTAAGATTGTGCCTCAATATCATCTACAATGCATTTAATTGTCACATATTTGGTTTCAGAACCTCTTATATATGCTGCTTTCATATCAAGTGTTTTTCTCTAAAATGTCATTATGTTAAAAAGTGTATAGGCATTTGTTCTACTTTTATCAATATAAAATGTTATGAACAGCTTGAAATATGCACATTCAGTGATAAAGTATAACATGCGTACTTTCGGGTACTACATGTTCTTTGAATTGGAAAATTGATCCACCATATATAATTATAGCCTCAAAGCAAAACAAAATACGATATGCGCATGCTTAGTACTCAGCGGAGATATCTAAGTTTTTCGACTTTTAAACCCTAACTTACGCCTCTTTCAGAAACGCAACTTAGACCCGACTAAATATTGGCGTAACTTTGTTAGTCGAACTAACTTAGGCCCAGATTTACGCCTTTTTGAGAAACGGGCCCCTGAGTGATTCAGGCGGCCTAAAAGACTATATTCCGCCTAGTGATACTGTACATACTTACTGTGAATTGTAGATTTCGTACCAGGAAAGACTGTACAATATCGACAGGAGACTATCTAGACTATCGGCTGGTATTCTTTTATCTTCTAAATTCTAAATGTAAATTACAATCATATTGTGATAATAACTTAAAATTCTCTATATGGTCAGATATTTATTATTTTTTTTAACCATTTTATATAACACTACGCACATACATGTAGATGTAAAGCCTCAAACAGTTCTGTATGAGAAAAATATCAGTTTCGAGACCCGTTTGGGGCGAGAACTGTCTGATATTTTTTTTCATACAGAACTTTTTGAAGCATATATCGTACTTAATACCCTGTCATTGAATTAAATTGCTTGTTTAACCTCAGACAGCCCGACTTTGAAGGACCACTTCATGCACAGATTTATAAACTCGTTTCGATGGAAACATAACAGTGAAGAAGCAACAATGGAGTTTCCAACGAGACCCCAAACAACACATACTAAAATTTAGGTTATTCTGTTGTCTACTATAGCCATGCCGTCACACATGCGCAAAAACTGAAAATAGAGATTGTACTGAGACTGTGGTTTCTTAAAAAATCATTAAAAGGGCCCAATCTGCTGTCAACTGCATATAATTATGCAGAATCTGATTCTGCAATCTAGCAAAAGCGTTTCGCTCTGAGTGGAAAATACCCGAATGTTCGATACCTTGTCTGTGAAAAAAATTGTATCTTGTTAATTCTTGCCCGACAGATTTATTTTTCTATAGTTTCCTTATTCATTTTTTTTTCAAGTTGTAATTAGACCAAAACGAAAACAATATTAATTTTTTTATGAAACGTGGTAATTTTGAAGTGAAGTACATGAACATTTAAAGATACTTCTTGTGTATTTAAAAAAAAGATATAAAACACATTTCATTAAAACTTATAATTCTGCTTTCGCGTAACGAATATATTTTATGAATATTTATACAAGTGAGATGCTTTTGTTGTTTAATTCTAAATATAAATTTCACATGCACATCCTGTAAGAGGGATATTTCTAAAATGAATAACATTCTCGCAAATGAAACCTGTCTGTGTCATATAGAGATAATGAATTTTGCTGATTCTCATTAACTTTTTTGATTGATCAAAATATATTAAAAATTTTTTTAACTGAACAGAAAATAATAACAGGTATATAAATTTGATTACTTTTATTGATGACGGAATGCAATGGGGAACATCCTTGATATTGCGACAAATGTGAGGGAACAGGGGGAAATGTTAGCTTAGAATTTATGCGGAAAACACACTTATCAAGTTTAAAAATATCATACACCCAAGAACCAGGCGTGTCGAAAAAGTGAAAATTAAAGAATGTTCCTGTATGTACCACATTGCGCAAATGCATTATGATGAAATATTTACTATCGAGTGTAGTGCAAAAAAATGAAGTGTAATAATTCGTTAATTTACCATAACTAATATGTAAATCACGTGATCAGAGTGCAGATTTATTCATAAAAGAAATTAAAAAATATCATGTTTTTGTGATTCCGTAAAAAAAGTTTTTTTTAAATTTAATTGACGATAGTTTAAATTTTAATGTTGAGTGCAAACAATTTCATAACAATGCTAACTTAAATAAGTAACGAGTTGTAATTCTGTGTTCATCGATTAAAAAAAACCACGTGATTAAAGAACAGATTAACAGGATCTACCAGAAATAGGTCGTTAACAATCCTTCCGCAATGAGTTATACATATTTCAAAATGGATTTGGAGTATGTATGTTTATTCATTTTTGCCACGAGATTCATATACGGTAAATACTTTGACTTCTAGATTCACTTTTTATTTTTTTTTTCATTATAAGAATATATATTTTATGGCATTGCCAAAATCTACAATTGAGGTAAATCAAAATGCTTAAACTGATACAATGTACATTGTTGTGATAGACGTGAATCTCTTTGTAGTGTTCACAGAATGTCCAGCTGGTTATCATGGTTTAAATTGTTCAGAACCCTGCAGACATCCGAACTATGGAATTTTATATCAACATATCTGCAATTGCACAGATGAATTGTGTAACCACATCACAGGGTGTTTTCAGGTTGAAGGTACAACATTTTCATTCTCTGAACATTTACTTTTTTCCAACTACTAGTATTCATGTGATATTAATTTATTTTAGAAATATGCAATTTATTCAAATCTAACACAAATCTAAAATACTAGTCGGACTTAAATGTATTAGTACATGTAACAAAGCTTTCTGATAATATTGTAATTTGTTTAAAGTATACATTTTAAAAAGAATTGACAGAATCTGTTTGGTTTTTTTTTATAAACAGAAGAACCAATTTAGTTATCGAATAATTCAGATTTTTCCCCAACATTTAAGCTTTTACAAATATTAAGGCTTTTTTTCCCTGTTTTGTGTTAAAGAATGCTTAGATGGATACTACGGGAAGGACTGTATTTCTCCGTGTAGATACCCGAACTATGGACACAGATGTCTATTTCAATGCAACTGTAACATTACAAATTGTAATCACAAAATAGGATGCAAAACAGGTAATGTTAACGATCAAAATCATAAAATGAATATCGATATTTTATTTATATATATGCATAATATCCGGAGAGAGAGAGAGAGAGAGAGAGAGAGAGAGAGAGAGAGAGAGGGGTGTCATTATTCAAAACTTCTTTAAAACACATTGAAAACTTACAACATAACAAATATGTATGACTGTAGTAAGCTATGGTCTGTAAACATTCTCACAAAAATAATCTGTCTGTTGGAATTTGGGAAGAATGAGTTATTCAAATTCTAATCTGATTTTCTGGTTGAAATGAAGTTGAAGTAAACGAAAAGAAAACAACGAGGATTTATCTTTGAATTCTTGTAAAGATGCTACAATGCAATGGAGATGCTACAATGCAATGGAGAACATCTTTAATATTGCGACAAAAGTGATCTAACAGTAAAAATTTAATTTGATAATAATAATTTAGCTTATATTTATGGGAAAAAAGCACAACAAACTTTTAAAATTATCAAATACACAAGAACTGAACGTTTACGAACAAGTTTTTGCATATATCATATAGCGCAAATGTCAGATATTTATTTAGTATAATTATATCAATAAAACAAAATTCCTGAAGGTACCACATAGCGCAAATATATTAAGATATTTTTTTCAATATCCTTATTCCTTCCGTTCTGACACTATACAAGTGTAGGAAAAAGATAATGACTTAGTTCCCTATTATTAACATTATAGGGGCGTTATTTCATAATGAGAAACAATGTTGAAAAGTACAACCACAAAACTGTTATTCATTCCAAAACAACCTTTGAATTAAGGAATGAATTAAATAATTTTTCTTTTGATCGATGTATAAAAGGAAAAAATAACCAAAAAACTTCATCAATGCGCGTACCGTATCTATAAAAAAAATTCTGGTTCTTTTAATCCTTAATTCGTCGATCAAAAAAAAATAATATTCATTAATTTCTTATTGTTTAATGAAAAAAAATTCAAATCATAAAACGTGAAGTGTCACTGATAAAACATGGAATTAATGTAACTGAAGCGGCGCATATGAATACACAACAATAACAGCAACATTATCAAAATGGATGCGCCTTCAGCTTATGCAGAGCTATTAAGCTGAATTTGATGGATTAAATACGAATAGAACAAACAGTGTCATAGTAAGTCTTAACAATGCTGCATGTTTTGTTAATAACTCTATTTGTTGGGACCTTTCCAATAGGCGTCGAAACGGGGGGCCCACAGCTTTTTGGCAAAAGTTAGACCTAATCATGAGGCACATATATCATCGTGGGGGGGGGGGGAGTCCCAATTTTTTTTCTTGCAGCAAACAAAATTGTTGCCAAATTTACAGTATCAGGAAGTTACTGCTCCCTCACCCCCCCCCCCCCCACGGATTAGGAATGTTATTATTTTTGGAAGATTTGTCTTTGGTAGGTAATATTTTTTTGTGTTATATGTATACTACAACTATCCCCCCCCCCCCCCAATTTAGGATTTTCATGATTTGGGGAATAATCATTTAATTTTAAAAATATTTATTTCATTTTTGCTTGTCAAGATTTTTGATAAGTCTAGCCCCCCCCCCCCCACCCACTTTCAATTTGCTGCTGACGCCTTTGCTTTCCAGAGATGAACGACAACCCGTGCGGTAAAAAATTCATAAAATCAGCAAATCGAGATTTTGAAATGGTCTTTCAGCCTAAAAATGGATTGGTATATCCATTATATAACTTTTTATAAATTCTGTGTCGATCTTTTTAGAAATCATGAATACCAATAGAAATGTTATGCTTTTCGTCTTTCAATATGGGAAGACCTCCCGAAAATTAGAGGGCTGTCATTTTGTACATACTTAATTTTCAATTTCAAAAGCGGTATTTCATTTTTAAAGATGAAGCTTTTTAACATATTGAAACAGTATTTTCAAGAGTTATGAACTGAGATCTATGCATTTGTCAAAATTTCAGTTTTGTGCCAGCGCATACTGTAACACAATACTTTCGTTACAACTGCATTATTTGATGACGGAAAACTTAAGCGCTATTTAATAAATTATGAAACGTAAAAGACAACACAGACTTATATACTAAAAATATTTTCATTATTTATATATACATATAATTCAAAATTTGGAAGAGCATGCTCACGATATTTTCCCCTCAAAGTTTACTTTCCCAATGTAAATATTTACAATGCCTATTATGATAAATGTAACTGTTTTCTAAAGTCAGTTATCAAAATGTAATTGAGATAAAGAGTTTGACGATAAATTTTGTTATATTAATAAGGATTTTGTTATATTTTGTTTACATACATGTATACAAGTTGCTGAATGGAAAATATATTATCCATAACAAAATAACAAGTGACAACATTAGAAGCTAATTATGTTCATAATGACCTTGCAAATAAAAAAATGTAAAGAAAACAAATGAATGTTTTTACCAGAATGTACAACCCATGTTTAAGTTCAAGTTAAGTTTATTCACTAAAACCAAATAATCTGGTACATAAGCAATAAATATACAAAACTAACACACCTACAAATCGTTTGAAGTTTACATACATAGTCATTCAACAGAAAGTAAAAATTGACTTAAAACAGAAATGTAAACGAAACATGGCACGAGATATACATAACAAAAAATGTGAGTCATGTATCTAGGTTATTACTTGACAAATGTCCTTAACCTTTGTTATGAATTTTAAAACTTTTAAAATGGACAAAAACAAATTTCAATAAAAATCATAACCGTTAGAGGGATATCTTAAAAGGTTATATATTAATAATATCCTGTAAGATAGCAAATTGACAGTTTTACGTTGAAGAAGTTCAATTAATGCTGGGCAACTCGCCCCCAAGACATCTCGCCTCCAAGACAACTCGCCACCAGCTCAAGACAACTCACCCCAAATTTGGAAAACTCGCCCTCGGTCGAGACAACTCGCCCCAATGAAAAAGATATATTTTATACATATTTAATCGACATAAAGTGTTAATTTATCAACGATTTTCGAAAATATTAATAGGAAGCCAAATATTAGAATCTAAACTCAATTTAATTGTTAAATACATAGAAAGATTTAGAGATTGCATACCTTAATAAGTTGTCACTTTGAAGAATCAAAATTAAACGTGTACATGTCACTCTAATTTTTTACAGCTTGGGTTTCATCATAATTTTAACTAATTATTATTATCACATGAATAATATATCGCGATTGTTTGATCGCTGATTTTTTAATTACGTTGGTCATAATTAAGTTATTTTAAAACTTAAAACAATGTGCTCAATTTAAATTGCTCCGGTTTCTAATATCATAGTTTTTAAAGTACATTTACATGTATTTGACCGAGTTTATATCCGGAAAGAGAATTTATTATTAATGAAAAACATATTTTTAATTTCAATGCATACAACCTGTGCTAATTATAGATGCATTTGAATAAAACTGTTCAAGTAACACTGTGATTGAAAGTTTTGAAAGTCTATTAAATTTCAAATTAAAATATATCAAAAATTAAAATAAAACCTGAAGAATATAAAATGCGTTGTGGTATATGAGGGAAAAAATTAAATTTTCGCTATATAGTTTGTTGTAATACAAACAAAAATACTGGGAGCAAGTTATTTTTATGTTTGGGGCGAGTTGTCTTAAGAAGTGGCGAGTTGTCCTTAATTTGGGGCGAGTTGTCTTCATTTTTACTGAAGGCAACTTGTCTTAGAGGCGAGTTGTCCTGCTTCCAGTTCAATATATGCTGGAAAAGACAACGATTTAAAAACTTTTGTTCTTGTAAGTTGAATTATCAATGTATTTAAAATGTGTGTAAATCAACAAATTTCCATTAACCTTCGAATATAACATATTACAATTTACTATGAATTCTTTAATAAAACAAAATTGCATCTGGAAAAATAAATGCAGACTAAAATCAATTCATCATAAATTATGAATAGAAAAAATAATATTACAGATGTAATATTCATGTTTTGAGCACAAGCAGCACTCTCTGCATACTATTACAACTTGTTTAGTTTAATATAAATTGCTCATAAAAACTACTTAGGAACACTTTCGGAAAAAGGTGTTATAGGCTGGGTTACTTGGTAACCTATAAAAGTCTTTGCAAAAAATAAAGATCGTCGTTTGAACACAGTAAAAATAAAATATTGATTTTGAAGACATAAACACTTAATTATGACTTATTGACAAGTAAAATAAATTAAACCTCGCCAAAAAAGTATAAACTGAGTATCTAATGTATATAAAATATCTTCAGGTCCGTATTATTCCACAAAATATCTTTGAAAAGCTCTTCTTTTTACCAACTGGTGGAATTAGTTAAACAAATTGCTGTAAGATGCTTCAAAAATAACTTCGAGATTCAAGCATTAACTTTAGAATGAAAATACATGAAAAATTCATCGGTATATCTTTTTCGGGAAACTATTTTCATGTATTTTGAAGTTTGAGATTCCGAAGATTGGTTTAATTTCTCTCTTTTTAAAAAATAATAACGATCGTATAATGAACCAGATTTAAATTAACAAAGTGCATATAATCTTATTACATTTCATTTTTTTCCCTCCTCGCACATTTTGAGATTTTGATATTGTGGTGCTTTTATGACCCTTTATAATCATGAGTAAAGCAATTTGAACATATTTGAATTCAAGAACGAAAATCAAAATGTTTTCAGTGTTTACATGTGCTTTTCGAGGATTTAATTGTTTTTGACACTCCAGTTTAATTGAGATGGTTATTTTTGAGAGGAGGGTTGTTTTTTTATAGAGTGGTAACTGTTTACTTAATCTATATTGATAGATTGAAATTTAATCTATATCAAAGTAATAGTTATCAAAAAGAATTAAGAACTTTGTAATAACAAATTGATTATCTGTTACACGTTGGAACTTTGATACATGTATTACTTTCACGACAATCATTTACGTACATGTCAGGATTAAGCATCTTGAAAACTGATGTAAAAAATGCATTTTAAGCACCGACGTTATAAATTGGCACCGAGTTCTAGAAAAACACCAAATACTGTCATAGTACTGTCTTGTCCTCTTGCTTTTCGCGACTCTAAATATTAATTCATCGTATTTGCAAGTAACGGCGCCTCACCACGCATAGGTTGACCTATCCCACGTACTCGATTCCACAAATCCTGACGCACTGCCGTGTCTCGGAAGCAAAAAAGTATACAGTTAGCAAACGCCTGCGCACTGTCTCCAAAGCTTTGGATATGAACAAGAACCATATCAAAGGTACCTGGAGAGTCGTTGATATTTTCGACGCTGGCGTACAAAAATCGGATAGTTCCTGTTGCGCGGAGAATGATGATGACGAAGAAGATCATAATATACAACTCGTCCTCCTCCCTCAGGTGATGGTGGCTTCGATCTCTAAAGCGCAAACGCTATGAGGGAAATTCTAGGTTAGTTATTTATTATTAAAAATATAAGAGTAAAATCTATATAAATAATGTTTGATAAGTTGTAAATCATAAATTAAATATATTTCAATTTTGTATAATCACTACAGTTTAATCCCTCTACTTCGTAAGCATTCAAAACGCAGTTTTCTTTATCAGATAATTCAAACTCATCTTTTCGAATAAATGTTCACATTTTACTTATCATGATCTTTTTCTTCTGTTCCAATATTATGCCAGAATTCATAAGAGAAAATAGCATAGAGAACATTTTACAGAATATTACAAATTTATTTTTTTTGGCTTGAATATTTTTATCACTAAAAAGTATATTTTTAAAAATTCAAATCAAAGAGCTTTAAAGAGGTACCTTTTTCCACATGTAGATTTTCATTATTATATAAAATGTCATGGTTAGAATATAGGTAAGGATTTCCCAGCCTTTTCCGGTCAACGTCATCCATAGAAAAACGTTGGGTAGACACCCTTTAATCCAACACCAAGGACCTGTGCTAGTGAAGAAGTCTTCTCCAAGAACGTCGTATGAGAGAGCTAGATAGGTTATACCCACTGTGGACAGAGCAATAACACTTGAGGTTATTGTTGCAATCAAAAACGTCATGTGTTATATAGATTAATTATAAAATAATCATTACCATGCGCAAACAAAAAGGGGATGGTGATCCCGACCCCAATTTCTCATGGAAAATTCAAACTTATTAACGTTACTTTAACTTATTTAAAATACTGAAAGAAGGCATTGCACCCCCTTTCCCGACAAACAAAATTATTCCATGGGCCATTTCGGAATTTTTCGAGATCCGTGTCTCATTTTTTATACCAAGAAACAAACCTTAAACTTAAACTGTTTTTAACTTAAATTCCCATTCCCCCACTCAATAAAACAAACTTACGTGGTACTCCCCACGATACACAATGGTAGATCACCCTGTTACGGAGAGTGGACCACTCTTGCTGGGTGATGAGGGTCATCATAATGTGAATCATGATGATAGACGTCCAGAAAAAAGAAGACAACGATGAAAACGTCGTAACGAAGCTTTGTACCTCGCACACTGCATCTGTTTTAATACAAGTATTTTGCATTTGATGGCGGATTGTGAGATATTCCGTCTCATTTCTGAGGACGTAACGCAAAGCTCCAACAAGGTTTCCCACCGCAGTCATTAAGTCCGCTATAGTCAAGTACACCAGAAGCCGCCTTGTTTGGTTTTTGGCAACTGTGACTAGACAATACGTAATGAAAATAACTACTGCACCAATAATGGACAGAAAACTACTCACAAATGTACAGATGAGCACCGACTCTGGCAGCAGCGAGACCCGGTCGGAGACAGTAATGTTCACCGGGCTAGAATTATTGGAAGACATTTCTGTAAAAATAAAGTCAACTTTCGGTTTCGATCAACGCAGTAACTACTCGTCGTTCTACGGAAGTCGGTTGGCGTCACGTGGCAAGTAGTAGATTTACCGTATGACGGACTTTTCTACGTGATGCTAAATTTTTCGAGATTTATAAATCTTTGAAATTTAAGCGCGTAGCATCAGCGCGCGTTAATTTTTAACATCGCGTTACTGTATGAGAGTAAGGTTAATTGACCCTCAACATAGTCCAGCTTTAGAATTAGTGGTTGGTTTTTAAATACGAGTTCATACCGTGCAACAATGATGTTACCTAGACTTACAGGAATAAGTAGGGACACATTTTTTTTTTATAAAATAAAGGTAAGAAAAAAAAATATCATAACTCAAGGACGCGTTAACACGAAGACGATTTTCTGAACATAAGATTTGTATGTAAACGCAATGAATGTGTACATTAACAAACATGACCAGGACTTCACCTCTGATGATTTGAAATTTTACGGACATATCCAATTCGAAAAAATACAATGCGTAAAAATTTAAATCGCCCGACCTTTAACCCAAAGTCGTAAAATATCATAGTAGTAAATATAAACTGTTATATTGAAGCTTCAGTCCGTCTCAGTATTCTCGTACTGACGAAATTCTACCTCATAGATCTTCCATCCTTTGTCACATGCCCTGCTGGGTTCAACAACAATCGTTGTGGCGTGGTCACACACATCGGGTAGCTTCTACCACGATCCAGCAGGTTCCTTCCTAAGTGAACCAATTTTGTTCCAGTGTGTGTTGATAAGCTTGTATGTTTTTTTTTGTAAAACGTTTCTTTCCTAGACTAAATCTTTTTATTCTTAAGAAATAAACGGTTTGTTTAATTCCACGAAATAAAATATATAAAATAAGCTCTCCTTTTGTTACAATTTGTACTAGACTTAAATATAGAATGCGTTGCATTTTTTTTTTATCAAGAGAGTCCTCTATAAAAAATATATATATTTAATAATATAACTTTTCACAATTGCGCTTGGTTGAAACAAAATATTAACTTTTTTTTTTATAAATATACGGTAAATAAAGTGCATGTACGTTTTCCCTATCAACTATGTTCAAAATAAAAAAAAATATTTAACGAAGAAAAAGGTTGTAATTCTTACTAAGAAAAAAAATGTTTAATTTTTAAATCTTAAAAAACAGTACAGACACAAGCATGCAAAAAATATAAACAAATCCCTAAGAAAAGTTAAAAAAAAAAGCTAAATATTTCAAATCTTAAGACAAAATGCTGACAAACATTTTAAAATCACGTCTGTGTATTCTAACATTGCCTCTCTATTGTTCGATTATCAGAAAATCTTGACGTCTTACATAAGATGCTGTCCTTCATGCTTAACTGGAGACCAGTTATGTAACAGTGTTGATTTGAATATATATAATTTGTTTATTTTTGTCTCTTATGAATATCGTATGTATATTATACTCGTAGATGTATAACTAAATCAGTATGAATTTTTGTCAACATACAAAACTGTCAAATAAAAAAAACATTAATTTTTATTTATATATTACTGCTGTACAAATGTAAAAATAAAATATTTCGAACTCAGATTCTTCTGAAGTATTTTCAAACATAAAATAATAACAAAATATACATTTAAGTTTTCTTAATAAAGAGAGAGCAAGCGAGAAAAGATAAGCCTTTGTTGTAGGAGAGAACATTACCGTCAGAAAATGTTTAAATGATAAGTTTCAAGTGCATTTCTTGTTTGATCTTCCGTAGAAAATTTGAAGTGTACACACAAAGTGGAAGCTTAAGTACACAGTCCAAACATTAGGTTTATGTTCATTTGAGTGTTATTACAACCATGTATACATGTTTAAATAGTTGAATAATGAGGAATTATATAACAAATTAATGCAAAATAGCATGTTAAAAAGCAATAAAATAAACGTAAAAATGTCGTATTCTGCAAAATTGATATAAATGACAAATGAAGATATATTATAAAACATTAGAAAGAAAACAATATCCAGATTTTTAAGTATCGTATTATTGTGTGGAGGTTTCGGTATTGATGCATTAACACAGTAAATCATTTTCTTTAAAAAATTCTTTTGGATAACAGGAATGTACAGTAATGCTTTAAAATGTGTTTCGACAAACACATTATCATATGCGTTCAGGCTTCGTTTTATTTCTCACAATAGAAACATGTACTCAGCATTAACACACCACAGCTCAAACTTACATGTTCCTTATAGTCGCCTGCAGCTGACTGGCGCTCGGGTGAAATATTACCGGATAATTTAATTCTTGTTGTAACGCGCTTTCTGATTGGCTGAAAAAAAATATTCTATAATAATATCGTATAAAGAGTGTTGCCTAAGTCACAGTAAGACTAACGTCAAAACCGTATACATCCGCCTGACGTTACGTTTGAGTTTTGTGCAGTTTAATCATTAATTTAAACAACCGGGACGCGGTTTATAAGCGTGAACTCTTCTTACATGTACCCATTTTATATTCGTATAAATTGTTTTGCAATTGAATATATTCTTTATATAAAACAGCTATGCATAGGTTTATACTACATTTTAAAAACATATTCCTTTTTTATCATTAATATTTCCCTATAAACAATTATAATGACTTTTTTTAAAAGCGTGATAACACTAACTGACGTAATTATTTGATAAAAGTCTTTCTGACTCGCCATGTGTTGGTCTTCCACAAAAACGCCTCAGTCTTTCTAACAAGCCTCTACGTACTACACGGTCTTTTAAACAAAACAAAATGGCATTACAGAAGGCTTGGCCGCTGTCACCAACGCTTTGGAAATACAGCAAAACATGGTCAATATGGTTAAAAACAACCAAATTGTCGTTTGACATACTTTTGTGGACAGCGATAAAAAATCGAATGGTTCCAAAGATTCGGAGAGGAACAAGAACCAAAAAGATCATGGTATAGAGTTGGTCCTCGTCACGGAGGTTGTAATCGCTGTTTTCTCCAAAAGAATACGTCTGAAAAGGACAAATGACGGTAATACAGCCTTCCTTCTGTCTCTCAAACATTGTTATCTTGATACACTAAATATGTCGAGATGAGTTAAAAGTCAAAACTTCTTTGTTTTTATTAATTATAACTTCTTTATATCGAATCTCCAAGAAACCAAAAATATTGTTCTGGTTAGAGATAAAGATGATTCACTATATATAGTCATCCTAGTTTCAGTATAATATAACACTTCTTTTACTCATGTATTACAGACTAGAAACCTAGATGGTGCATCATTTTGTCTATGATCATTGATATTTGCAAAAATAAGGCGATTTTTCCCCAATACTATATTAGGAAATTAAATTAAATTCTAAAAATCATAAATTACTCACCTGTGTTCTTGTTCTTCGCCATATTAGATATTTGGAACCCAGGTAAAAGAGCATCGATACTAGATAAGTGAGAACTTCCCAGAACTTTCCCGTCACGGACATCCACATGATCACTGTGGTTGGAGACAGGCAGCCTTTGATCCAGCACCACGGGCCTGTACTTATTGAGAAATCCTCCCCTAAAGCTCCCTCCGCTGCGGCGGCCATTGTTAATGCCACTGCAAGGTTAAGGGAAATACATGTAATATTCTATTTTTTTTAAACTGTAAATAAAAAATAGAATATTACATGTATCATAACGATTAAAACGCTCGTGAATTAATCACATCTTTGTCATGTGCATACATAATCTTGGTTAATTATATTGAAAATAAATATAATTTTGATTCTTGCATAACTTATCATTACGGATATTGTACGATTTGCGAAAATATGTGATATTATGATAATCTTAGAAAAGACTGTCTCAAACAAAAAAATCAGATAAAGCATAATGCATTCTAAAATTGTAATGGCTTGTGTAAGTTACCTGAAGAGGCTGCAAGCAATTTGACAAAAAAAATTAAAAAATGACTTGGGCGATTTAAAATAATGTCCTTAGTTTGCAAATGATTTTACTCAATTTAAGGGTAGAAATATCATTACACGAAATATAGAAAAACAACTTTGACCTTCAAATTAAAACGACACATTTTCAAAATTCAAGTAGTTGTTAATTATAATCAAAAACTTAATTTTCTGCCAGTCAATCACGTCTGGCAAAAGTATTTAAGAAAAACTGCATCAAACTTAAGGCCTCTTGCAGATTTGAGTTTTAAATGAACATGTGGACGAAATACAAAAGCAGATAACATTTGGACGGTTGTGACTCAGGTAACTTGTAAGCGTTTATTTCGAATCCTTATGTACATATATGCAATGGATACTTACGTGGTATTCCCCAGGAAATGATATTAAAAGCAACTATTTTCCAACAGTTCGTCCAGTCTTCCATTTTGTGCAGCGTCATTAAAATATGAAGCATTATGATTGCGGTCAAGAAGAAAGACGCCATAGCAGAGAACGTGTTGACAAAGCTCTGTACAAGACACACGTTGTCGGTCCCAGTACAGTTGATTGCCAAAGTCTTCTCTTTAATTATGTAATCGTCTTCATTTCGTAAGAAGTACCTTATGGACCCTCCGAAGGTACCAACACAAGTGAATAGGTCCGCAACTGTGACGTGAACCAGCAGCAATCTAGTAGAATTCTGAGCTTCACGAACAATGAGGTAAGACAAGAAAATGGTGATGGCTCCAAAAACAGACAAGACACTGCTGATGGTAGTAAGAATGACAACAGAATCAGGGAGGCTTATTGCTACAGCTGAATCAATGTCGGCAGGAAAGCTGCTATTGTTCCACATGTTTATAAGTGAGATATGTTAACTCTTGGCTGACAATGGCTGATATGGACTAGCTGTTTGTATCTTAGATTTTAAACTGCAGATCAAATGTCCTACGAAAACCCAGAAGGTTCATAAGCATCTACCTGGTGCTTATTCAGAGGCTGTCACGTAGCCTTGTTAGGGTAGCGATGATTTTTTTACCTTTCTGGAGCATATTTTCTCTACCCTTGTCCCCATTCCCGGGTAATTCTATACCCATTACAAAGTAACTTTCAGTAAAATTAATCAATTGCACCTAAGTTCTATGTATATGAATTAAAGTCGAATCATACTTACATGTACGTGTAAAATCCTTGCCAAACTGGTCATATATTCTATACCCTTCCTTTAATTTTGCACTTCACTGATCGAGTGTCTTTAAGTAAAAGATGTGAAGTTCTTTGAACAAAGTTTTTGGTCAAAGGTCAAGGTCATATCGACTTAGCTGATCTCTTTGAATTCCAATTTTTGACCATAATTTTCCTCTTCGCCAGATCCTGCGTAGATATTTATAAAAGATTTGTAGTTATAAAAGAGGTTTGTAGTGACCCTGTATTAATTTTTCCTTTCACTTGACAAGGTCATAGCAAACATCTGCTGCTAAAAAAAAATTGCCAATCCCCCCCCCTTTGCAAATCTGTCTTAAACAAATCTCAGTGCTGGTACGATAAAAAATGATTAACCAAAAACATTGAACTTAATTCTTAATTCAGAGCGTAGAATTAAGCAATTATCTCTAAACTACTTTTCATTTTAAAACATTTAGTTGAAGCGATGTCATTCTATTTAATGTACGATTCGCTCAACGTGAAATAGTTTATCCATATTTATAATCATAATCTGAAATATTTGGTACATTTACATGTGTAGAGTAAAATGTGCACATATAACGGATCGAATGGAGAAGAATATCTGGAAATTCTTTTATATTTGTGAAATATAATATAGAATATAATATTAAATTTAAAAACGTAAAAGTTAAGTTTCTAAATTATGTCGAATATGTTTGTATCAAACGAACAAACTTGGCTTTCGTACATTTGTGTTGTTTACAATTTATTTGCTTTTTATCTGTTCATTGCGAAGCGTCGATTGTAACATTCTCACCATTACACCCCACCCAATAGTTGGAAACCAAAGTATGATGTTTACTCAGATTGTCAAACCCATTCAAAAAATAAGATACTAATCTTTCAAGTAACATTATTCTCTTTTCGATGCTTTAAAATTGGCTTGACAGTAAAAATAATCACAAAATCTGACATTTTGATCCTCAAACATTCAATCTTTACAGACTTGCAATAATTATTCGGTCTTCTCCATCTTGCAATAGATATCATTCATTAAAAAAAAAACCCACGCCCTAGCGTGCAAACTTATCAGTAAAGTCATTTTTTATTACAATATAATTATCAGTCATTATCTAAAATACTACTGAGGTTTAAAATCTCTTTGTAATCTCTAGTGCGCATGATTTGTATTGATAGTATGATACATTTATATCAAGTAGACCATTGCGTATTTAGTTTATATAGACAGAAATAGATATCATGAAGGTCATCCAATATCATGGAAGTTATCTGAGGTTCGGGGTCCACCCAAGGTCGTTGTCTATGACAAAGTGGGTTTCCCAAGCTATTTTTCATAGGCAAAGCATCCAGCACCAATCAATTTGTTTGTTTCGTATTTCATTTACCAAATTTTTAACGTAAACAAGCTTTAAAGCTGACATGAATTCATAAAAGCGTTTGGTCGCCTTATTAGTTTTGATCGCTTCTCTGCTACCACTGGGGTATATATACCGCTTGAGATAGTAACGGCCAGTTGCATTCCGATCGAGGAATTCAGGTTGCACGGACTTCTAAATGCATAAACTATACATTGTAGTAAAATGTTTATAATATAGAATAAAGGAAACTACAATCAATAAAACACAAACTATATATGTTCTTTGAAAGAATTTCCATGGTATCTGTATTATTTTGCGCAGATAGTGCTGCCTTACTTCGCAGGCACATCGAACACGTGTGTCGTTCATACTGAGTGTACAACTTCTGCATCTTTTTGAAAGTGCCGGAAATGATAGTAAATCCAAGAAAGTAACAACATTGCATCGTTTCCATCGGTTTCTACAAAAAACACTCCGTTTCTAAAATGCATGTGGTCAATGACATTGCTTGATCTGCCACAGTGTGTGGTTTGCGCATGAATGATGTTGAAACACACAGGAAAACAGTCGAGTCTACATTTATCGAGGATTTTTGAGATACTAGTATGTTTGTCTGGATTTCAGTTTGTCTTGTTTTGTCGTTCATTGGATATTCCTTGGCAGTGCAGTGGTTGTCAAATTATTTTCGGGTGTATAAGATAAGATGTCCGGTAATTTTCGCGATTATGTAATTTTCGCTTTTACCACAATGTCTTTTAAATGGCAAATCATTGAATACGCAGAAATTATATTCTGTATCATTTTCTATAGGAAACTTTTTAAATCGCAAAAACTGACTGACGCAAATTGAAAATGCTACACAATTTCCCAATTTTTGCAAATTTTGTGACACGCGAAAAAAATGGATATACGGTACCTGAATGCGGTGAACCAACAATAGTGCTACATGTATCAGCCTTATATAGGGGATGTGTAGCGATGAGCAGAACAATAGAAATCGACAACTAATATGGCCGCAGTCGAAGATAAAGGGGAAATAATGCGAATTTATTAGTTTATGCCGGCTTAAAGTAACCTAGACAGGATTTGAGGTTTATGTATAAAATGCCTTATATGGGTATTAAATGTTTCATCAAAATTTGAAAGGCAAATATTGTGTTACAAGCAACATACATGCTATAGAATTCTTTGTTTTTGAAATAAAGTATGAGCTATATATGTTGTTACATATCCGTTGTATTTGTATAATTTTCAAGTTTGTTTATAATAGTATGGATGAACACATGAGATTAGTTTAAATTGTTTGTCACAGTCATTTTGTCAAAAGAAATGGCAATTTCATACCTAACCTTAATCGTTATTAAATATGACTGAGCTTTATTTACATAACGATGAATGTATCCCGCTTGTAATTTTTTTCTAAATCTACCTACATGTAGCTCCCTACATCAATATACTAGTATAAAGACGTGCTGGCGAATGTAACAAACTTTTTCTTAATACTGGGTCCGTATATGTAGGTCTATATTTTGTGTCAAACAAGTGTTTTTTAATCAGTCTTTATCATCAACGACCTGAGGTCTAAAGACTAGTTACTGATCTCGTATTTTGTTTTGCAATTGAAGAATCCCTGGTGACTGTTCAATCTAGAAACAATACACGCAACTCAAACAAATAACATTTTATTGTAAACGTATACATAGCTAGAGACGAGCTCGTTGCAAGCAACGATTAGGTTTTCCGTCGAAGCTGCGTCATACTTTTGACGTATTACAAAAATTGATGGCTGGACAAAGTACAATATTAGATGTGTAAACACTGAGAAACAAAGTATTATATTTCTGTGACCTCGTAGATTTTACGGTGATAGAGAATTCGTCTGGATCTGCATGGGTCGTGTGCAGTACGAACCGGGTGAGGGAATGTTGGCGTAAAGTGTATAAGGTAAAAGGTTGGGGCGCGCTGTGGGCCGTAAGCTAAAACGAAGGGTAGGTTTGCCGTATTCCCGAAGGTCCACCAGTATACAGTTTCAGAGAAATAAACAGGCAATTGATGCAGGAATCCACATTATTGGACGAGACTCAACGATAGCAACATTATAACAATTTAACAGACAGACATGTTACAAACAAGTCGGATATGGCCAGAAGTGGCCTCTGGACTCAAGACTCTGGGAGAGTCGGACGTGGCCGGGGCTGGCCGCCGTATTCCAGACTGCGCATTGACAATTGTACATAACTATTTATAAGAATCTTAACAATGAGTATAAATTGACAGGTAATGAGATAAGTAAGCTGAGTGAAAGGTTCACAGATATAAAATAATTAAATAAACTCAATGAGTCTTTGATGTCCAAGAAATGAAAATCTGATAATTGCACAATGTTGTTTTAAGAGATTAACAGTCCTTGAGACATGACACTCTGTCTCTTTGAAATCACATACATGTATAAAGTCTGAAAAGTGTCAATCACTAAATAAAAAAGTAACTATGTAAGAAATAAACTGTGAGAAAAAATTACGAAACAGATGTTGAATTTTACAAGTAAAGTAAAAAAAAATTATAATTAAACAGTGCATTTTGCACGATGATACTACATGTTTATAAGCAAATACAAATCTTAACACGTTGTCTCTAGTTTGATTCGCAGCATTTTATTCACAGAGTGGGACTGTGGTTATGCCCGGTACGAAGGTAAAAAGACCATTGGCAAACGTTTTACACGCATTTTTATCGAACGCAAGCGCCAATGAATCTCTTAGTATATATGCGGAGATCCTGGAAATTTTACAAGGGGTTTGGAAGAATAATTTTGTATTTCGAGGAGGGGGGACATGCGCGGATAAGAAAATTATTCCGGGGTGGGGGTTGAAAAGTCAGACGGTTATTTGAGTTTGCCAAGGGATGTCCGAGGCATATTTGGTAAGTTTATAATGTACACGTAATTGAAAGAAATTTCGCTGGGGGGGGGGGGGGGGGGTTCTGGAACCCTTCCCCTTCTAGATCCGCGCACGGAGAAGACCGATGCCGGTAATTTTACTGTAATTTTAACCATTTTTATTTTATTATTCATGTTCATAATTATCAGAAAACCAATATTACCTTTCAAAGTAGTTAAAACTTAAAACTTAAGATACGAACCATTTAGTCTCGGTGAGTATTGCGTCCGCGTACGAAAATAATGGCAATTTTCAAGAAATTCGGATGGACGATCTGTGTCCTAGGTCGTCCATCCGATTCTTTTTCTGACTAAAAGCTACATACCTGCAGATAGAGATTGTCAAACTCTTATTGATTATGTCAATTTGTTTGTCTCAAAGAATCATTTTTTAAATCAATAAAGTTTTACCTTAAAAAAAGAAAGAAATCGGGCTCAATTTTCAATGTTAGCATTTTACAATTTTATGGTCTAATAAAATTTCAAGAAACAACTCTTCATAGCTTTATTCGAAATATAACATGAAAAAAATTTACATCGCATTTTTAAATTACAAAAGGATATTCAAAATGAACTTGGATTAACCGCTAACAAACAGGCATAAAGAGAGACTGAGAACCAATTTCTTCTCTCTTTTTTTTTTTTTACATCAAAAGAAATTCAATCAAAATATATTTTTCCTTTGTATGCGTTAATGAAAATGTAGATCAGCAAGGGGTTCTTTTTCGTGCAAGCACCTACATAACAGATTGTTTCACCGGTCTACAACGATGACAAATATCGAAAAAGCAATATTGCGAGTGAAGGATGAATATGTAGTTTGTTTTTTAAGTTTATTTTTGATACATGTAATTATATTTATCTGGATCGGTTATGTTTGTTAGTTTGTTTTGTTTATTAAAGAGGGGAATAAAGAAATGAATAATTTCCAAGCACGTAGCATCGTTTTTGAAAGTGTAGGGGGGGGGGCAACTCATCCAACAAATCTTGACAAGCAAAATTTCACTCATAATTTCATGATTTTCATACCATTTTTTTTACATGCTACCAAAATAGGGGGGGGGGGCAACTCCATGATAATTCAATTTTTTTATGTAAATTTTATAAAAATAGTTGCTTCGAGAAAAAGTGGGGAGAGGACATCTTTATGTCATATAACATGTGAAACTGATTTCATTCCACCCACAAGCTAGAAATAATGAAATAATTTTAATGAAAACAATATAAATAGACGTCATAAATCCCATATCAAACAAATTACCACTTGATTCTGCGCGTCTTTTTAATGAATTTATAAACAGCGGCAAATTCTAAAATGTATTTTTAAAGGTAATGTTAGCTGCAAGTCTGTAGATCTTGTATGAAAAATTTCGGATGGTAGTCAATTTTTCCGGGATACAGACCGAGCGGTACATATATGCAGCTAAGGTAACTAAGAATGATTCCAATAAAATACTTTGTTGAGTAATGCAAGCTTTTAAGAAAGCCATACTTATATTTGTTTAAAATATAACACCCAAATACTTCGTCTTACATTCGCTATTTGAAGAACAAGCAGAACCAGTATCAGTCTGACCGGCCTCACCATATACATTGTTAACGTTGGAATTTTATTGTCCTAGCATTGCATTGCTCTGCATGTACACAATTTCTTTTAAAAATTAAAAACTTAAAGTGTTCATCTATATGGCAACACATAACGTACACACGTGATTCAAAATAACCCGGACGGGAAACGGTAAAGAATTCAGCCATTGAGGCTACATTTTATAGAACTTGTAAAAAACACATTGCGGGTCTGAATGTGTGTTGATATGTCAATCTATCAATATACAGTTTGTTAATTATTTTCGATTGCAAAGGCTACAGCATATTTGATGAACATTGAACAACATTTTTTCCATGCCACTTTTTTCCATGGAAGATAGCGAATACAAGTATAAAGCATTTATAAAATTTAATTACCTCTTTAGAATTGTGTAACTTATAAATAATTTATAAGTTGCTGCTGAAGGTTGTTTGGTATTTTCGTTTGTAGATGTTTTGCAAGTAAAAAACCTGAAACGCGGGGCAAGTCATAATTAATATCCCTAATAACCGTAACTTAAAACTAGCGGCTTTGGATTCAAATATTATCGTATACGAATATTAAGTTCACTTTTTAAAATCATCTCCACGATGATAAGTATATTATATCCATCGCAAATCAGTATTTTCTTTTTTGCTTTAAAAGAATTGTTCTATCGGGAGCAATCCCGTGTTCGTTTAAATTGCCAGCGTACATTTGTCATGTCAGTAATACACATTGTGCTTTATATGACGGCCGTGTATACGTATTGTAGAAAAGTTGAGTTTAATTACCATGCATTGGAACCATTTTATTAACACATCTCCCAGTACTGAAACAATTCAAATGTCTCTGTTACAGTAACACAGTGAGGCGTTAAACGTGTACGTCCACCTCTACAAGCACATGCACTGTCGTCTAGGCGACGGCCTGAATACAGCTAGCGACTCTCCTATCGATCGGTTACCTGAGTCTCGTAATGCATCTAAATATAGACAGGGACACAGTTATGAAACAAACAACAAAAACTAGAGACGAGCTCGTTGCAAGCAACGATTAGGTTTTCCGTCGTAGCTGCGTCATGATACTTGTGACGTATTACAAAAAATTTATAGCTGACCATAGTACAATATTAGATGTACAAACACTGAGAAACAAAGTATTTTATTACCTAATCAAACGGATTTTGTTGTTTTATTACCAATTAAATATTTGCGTCTATTTTGAACTGCCGGTCAATAGACTGCGATCTATTAGACCGCCGGTCAATAGACTGCGATCTATTGGACCGCTGGTCAACAGACTGCGATCTATTGGACCGGCAACGTATTTCAGAACGCGGGTATGTTAATGTTACATCCTTTCGATAGTTTTCAGGGAATGTATATTCCTTTACATAGACGTTGTTTTTAGTACTTGGTGAAACCAAATTCAATGTTATCAAAATGGAGTATCAAATAATCAACAGCTTTAAAGCCTCAAATAAGGTAAAAGACTATTTAAAATCTAATGGGTTTAAGCCCCCCTTCTTTTGTTTAAACTACTATTAAATTGAGATGTTGTAATGCATGCAACAGGTTCTGTGCATGTAAAAGATGAAAAAAATATCTTAGTATATTGCATAATGGCACGAAAACCATCTGCAATATGCAAATTGTAAACCCCGAAAACTAAAAAAGGAATTAGGTAATAAAACAATTATTTAATGCTTGAACAGTCAATAGACCAGAATTTTTTTCCCTTGGTGCAGGGAACAGCTCAGTATGATCTATTGCCCTCAGCCGTTGGCCTCGGGCAATAGATCATACTGAGCTGTTCCCTGCACCTCGGGAAAAATATTCTGGTCTATTGACTGCTCAAGCATTAAATAATTGTATAATATTTCTGTGACCGCGTAGATTTTACGGTGCTAGAGAATTCGTCTGGATCTGCATCGGTCGTGTGCAGTACGAACCGGGTGAGGGAATGTTGGCGTAAAGTGTATAAGGTATAAGGTTGTGGCGCGCTGTGGGCTGTAAGCTAAAACGAAGGGTAGGTTTGCCGTATTCCCGAAGGTCCACCAGTATACAGTTCCAGAAAAATAAACAGGCAATTGATGCAGGATTCCACATTAATTGGAGGAGACTCAACGATGGCAACATTATAACAATTTAACAGACAGACATGTTACAAACAAGTCGGATATGGCCAGTAGTGGCCTCCGGACTCAAGACTCTGGGAGAGTCGGACGTGGCCGGGGCTGGCCGCCGTATTCCAGACTGCGCATTGACAATTGTACATAACTATTTATAAGAATCTTAACAATGAGTATAAATTGACAGGTAATGATATAAGTAAGCTGAGTAAAAGGTTCACAGATAAAAAATAATTAAATAAACTCAATGAGTCTTTGATGTCCAAGAAATGAAAACCTGATAATTGCACAATGTTGTTTTAAGAGATTAACAGTCCTTGAGACATGACACTCTGTGTCTTTGAAATCACATATAAAGTCTGAAAAGTGTCAATCACTAAATAAAAAAGTAACTTTGTAAGAAATAAACTGTGAGAAAAAATTATACGAAACAGGTGTTGAATTTTACAAGTAAAGTAAAAAAAACAAATTATAATTGAACAGTGCATTTTGCACGATGATACTACATGTTTATAAGCAGATACAGATCTTAACACGTTGTCTCTAGCTTGATTCGCCGCATTTTATTCAGAGTGGGACTATGGTTATGCCCGGTACGAAGGTAAAAGACCATTGGCAAACGTTTTACACGCATTTTTTATCGAACGCAAACGCCAATGAATCTCTAAGTATATATGCGGATATCCTGGAAATTTTACAGGGGGTTTTGAAGAATAATTTTGTATTTCGAGGAGGGGGAACATGCGCGGATTAGAAACTTTTTCCGGGGTGGGGGTTGAAAAGTCAGACGGTTTTTTGAGTTTTCCAAGGGATGTCCGAGGCATATTTGGTAAGTTTATAATGTACACGTAATTGAAAGAAATTTCGCTGGGGGGGGGGGGGTCTGGAACCCTTCCCCTTCTAGATCCGCGCATGGAGAAGACCGGTGCCGGTAATTTTACTGTAATTTTAACCATTTTTATTTAATTATTCATGTTCATAATAATCAGAAAACCAATATTATCTTTCAAAGCAGTTAAAACTTAAAACTTAAGATACGAACCATTTAGTCTCGGTGAGTATTGCGTCCGCGTACGAAAGAAATGGCAATTTTCAAGAAATTCAGATGGACGATCTGTATCCTAGGTCGTCCATCCGATTCTTTTTCAGACTAAAAGCTACAGACCTGCAGTTAGAGATTGTCAAACTTTTATTGATTATGTCAATTTGTTTGTCTCAAAGAATCATTTTTTAAATCAATAAAGTTTTACCTTAAAAAAAAGAAAGAAATCGGGCACAATTTTCAATGTTAGCATTTTACAATTTTATGGTCTAATAAAATTTCAAGAAACAACTCTTCATTGCTTTATCCGAAATATTGCATGGAAAAAAAATTACATCGCATTTTTTAAATTACAAAAGGATATTCAAAATGAACTTGGATTAACCGCTAACAAACAGGCATAAAGAGAGACTGAGAACCAATTTCTTTTCTTTTTCTTTTTTTTTTTTTTTAACATCAAAAGAAATTCAAAAATAAATCAAAATATATATTTTCTTTGTGTGCGTTAATGAAAATGTAGATCAGCAAGGGGTTCTTTGTCGTGCAAACAACTACTTAACAGATTGTTACACGGGTCTACAACGATGACAAATATCGAAAAGGCAATATTGTGGGTGATGGATGAATGTGTAGTTTGTTTTTGAAGTTTATTTTTGATACATGTAATTATATTTAACTGGATCGGTTATGTTTGTTGGTTTGATTTGTTTATAAAAGAAGGGAATAAAGAAATTAGTAATTTCCAGACACGTAGCATCGTTTTTGAAAGTGTGGGGGGGGGGGGGGGCAAACTCATCCAACAAATCTTGACAGGCAAAAAATGAAAAAAAGAAGAATTTTGAATTTTTCAAAATTGTCAAAATTTCACCCATAATTTCATGATTTTCATACCATTTTTTCAACATGCTACCAAAATGGGGGGGGGGGGGGGGCAACTCCATGATAATTCAATTTTTGTATGTAAATTTTAAAAAAATAGTTGCTGCGAGAAAAAGTGGGGAGAGGACATCTTTATGTCATATAACATGTGAAACTGATTTCATTCCACCCACGAGCTTGAAATAATTTTAATGAAAACAATATAAATAGACGTCATAAATCCCATATCAAACGACATATTACCACTTGATTCTGCGCGTCTTTTAAATGAATTTATAAACAGCGGCAAATTCTAAAATGTATTTTTAAAGGTAATGTTAGCTGCAAGTGTGTAAACCTTGTATGAAAAATTTCGGATGGTAGTCAATTTTTCCGGGATACAGACCGAGCATGTACATGTACTAATCCTTCTTCACAATGTAATTTTTGTATATATCCTCTCTTCACTGTAAACACAGTTTATTGAGAATAAAGTTCATTGTCATTGGTACATATATGCAGCTAAGGTAACTAAGAATGCTTCCAATAAAATACTAAGTTGAGTAATGCAAGCTTTTAAGAAAGCAATACTTATATTTGTTTAAAATATAACACCCCCAATACTTCGTCTTACATACGCTATTTGTAGAACAAGCAGAACCAGTATCAGTCCGACCGGCCTCACCATATACATTGTTGAAATTTAATTGTCCTAGCATTGCATTGCTCTGCATGTACACAATTTCTTTTAAAAATTAAACACTTAAAGTGTTCATCTATAGGGCTACACATAACGTACACACGTGATTCAAAATAACGCAGACGGAAAACGGTAAATAATTCAGTCATTAGGTCTACATTTTATAGAACTTGTAAAAAAAACCACATTGCGGGTCTGAATGTCTGTTGATATGTCAATCTATCAATATACAGTTTGTTAATTATTTTCGATTGCTAAGGCTACAGCGTATTTGATGAACATTGAACAACATTTTTTCCATGCCACTTTTTTCCATGGAAGATAGCGAGTACAAGTATAAAGCATTTATAAAATTTATTTAATTACCTCTTTAGAATTGTGTATGGAATAAATAATTTATAAGTTGCTGCTAAAGGTTGTTTGGTATTTTCGTTTGCAGATGTTTTGCAAGTAAAAAACGTGAAACGCGGGGCAAGTCATAATTAATATCCCTAATAATCGTAACTTAAAACTAGCGGCTTAGGATTCAAATATTATCGTATACGAATATTACATTCACTTTTTAAAATCATCTCCACGATGATAATTATATTATGTCCATCGCAAATCAGTATTTTTTTTTTTTTGCTTTAATAGAAATGTTCTATCGGGAGCAATCCCGCGTTCGCGTACATTTGTCATGTCAGTAATACACATTGTGCTTTATAAGACGGCCGTGTATACGTATTGTAGAAAATTTGAGTTTAATTACCATGTATTGGAACCATTTTATTAACACATCTCCCAGTACTGAAACAATTCAAAGTAACACAGTGGGGCGTCAAACGTGAACCTCCAGCTCTACAAGCACATGCACTGTCGTCTAGGCGACGGCCATGAATACAGCTAGCGACTCTCATATCGATCGGTTACCTGAGTCTCGTAATGCATCTAAATATAGACAGGGGCACAGTTATGAAACAAACAACAAAAATAAGGTCAGAGAGGTTCATCTTTATGAAATGAAAATGTACATATGAATAAAAACATTTGGGAATTTTATGTGGAATTATTTTTGCGCGCTACATGTATCAGTTAGTGCATTACAAGAAGTCCTTTCATAACCTCATAAACGTGCGCACCCCCACAAAAATGGACCGAACTGACAACAATTGTTTCTGCAAATACTGACTATAAATTACGAAAACATTAAATTGAATACTATGGAAGGATTCAAAATTAATTTCTTTACAACTTTGCTTCAATAATGCATTAGAAATTTTCATTCCTTTTTAAGTTATTGACAAGAAACTTTGGACGCCTCTAACTCCCTAATTATAGGGGCCAGCCCCTTTTTCGGTATACCGAATGAAAGGTCTGGGTAAGACCAAGAACTTTTAAAATACATGTTATAACAAATTTTCATCAGGTAGAAAACTAACACGGAAAATACGCGAATTTTTTTGAATTTTTTTCTTACCTTTGTTTCAACATCTATACCACCCCTTTTATTTGCATTTAAATAATAAATGAAATATATCTCGCACGAATTCAATGTATCAGCTTCCAAATCAGCCCATCTTTGAGACTCTGCCAGTCATCGTTATAGCTAAACCCCCCTATACAAAAGTAGTCTTAAAATTTTACTAAAAGGGGAATAACTCAAAACCGGATATGGATTTTCCTCAACTAAAGTATGCAACGACAACATCACGCGGCATGTTATCAGTCCTGAAAATTTCAAAACAATCGGTGAACAAACGAGCGAGATATTAAGGATCAAAGTTGGCGTCTAGAAGAAAAAAAAAAGTAATAAGAAATTTGAAAATTTTTCAGAATAATAGTAAGGTTTTCCGCTGAGAGTGGAAAACCTTAATAAGGTCGAAGAGGTTTATCTATATGAAATGAAAATGTACATATGTATAAAAACATTTGGAAATTTTATGTGGAATTATTTTTGCGCGCTACATGTATCAGTTAGTGCATTACAAGAAGCCCTTTCATAACCTCATAAACGTGCGCACCCCCACAAAAAATGGACCGAACTGACAACAATTGTTTCTGCAAATACTGACTATAAATTACGAAAACATTAAATTGAATACTATAGAAGGATTCAAAATTAATTTCTTTACAACTTTGCTTCAATAATGCATTAGAAATGTTTATTCCTTTTTAAGTTATTGACAAGAAACTTTGGACGCCTCTAACTCCCTAATTATAAGGGCCAACCCCTTTTTCGGTATACCGAATGAAAGGTCTGGGCAAGACCAAGAACTTTTAAGATACATGTTATAATAAATTTTTATCAGGTAGAAAACTAACACGGAAAATACGCAAATTTTTTTGATTTTTTTTCTTACCTTTGTTTCAACATCTATACCACCCCTTTTAATTGCATTTAAATAATAAATAAAATATATCTCGCACAAATTCTATGTATTAGCTTCCAAACCAGCCCATCTTTGTGACTCTGCCAGTCATCGTTAAAGCTAAACCCCCAGGACAAAAGAAGTCGTTAAATTTTACTAAAAGGGGAATAACTCAAAACCGGATAGGGATTTTTCTCAACTCAAATATGCAACGACAACATCACGCGGCATGTTATCAGTCCTGAAAATTTCAAAACAATCGGTGAACAAACGAGCGAGATATTAAGGATCAAAGTTGGCGTCTAGAAGAAAAAAAAAATAATAAGAAATTTGAAAATTTTTCAGAATAATAGTAAGGTTTTCCGCTGAGAGCGGAAAACCTTAATAACATCACACAAAAAGCAATAATAGAAGTAAATAAAGAATGCATCAAAATGTCAAGTACATTAAAAACATTTTATTTGGATTGATATTAGAAACACATATCACAGTACAGCTAAGAGCGACTCTAAGCAGCTTGTAAATCATGTTTTGTATAATTATTACAACATTGCAAAAATGAAATATTATACAATATTTTTTTTACTTAAATGAATGTCCTGACCTTGACCACCACCATTTAAAAAATTTTAAGGAAGTAGTATTTTCAATATTTTTTTATCAGATCTACCTTAGATTTTCAAATACGGTTAAATGTATTTTGATTTAAGAATAACAAAGTAAAGGAAAATTCTTATATTTTAGCTTTGAATTTTTGTTTTTCCTATATCTTTATACAAAGCTCTTCATTTATAGGAGATTAGATTATTAGTCTAAAAATCAAGCCCTCCCAAGACAATATAAAATTCACAAGATATTATATACACTGTATGAATGTCTATTATACTCTTCCACATAGGGTTAATAACATCACATACGAAAGTTATGCACGAATCAATCTACTCTTCAGTTAATTTCATGGAACTGACTGACTGTTCACTGAACCCTGCACGGGTCGACCAGAATCCGACCCTCTGTAACAGAAACAGTATTAGACATAAAACGGTCCAATTAATAATCTATACTACTATATTAACAACTATATTAAAATAATAGACTCCAATTCTTGGGCTTAAATACCGATTAATTGGAAGAGTGCTGCCTTTTGTTTTATATATTCTAAACACCCCCCCCCCCCTACCGTACGTACTTTCCAATTTGTTTTTATTTTTCTCAATTAAGCCTCAATAATTAACAATCAGTGAATATTCCTCAAAAAATCCCGGATATCATCTGGATTTTTTGGATTTTACAATCTAGCGCTTGTGCAATACATTCAGTCTAATGGGGTCTTTAGTTTAAGTTTCCACAATATCATATTTGCATTAATAAGCTCAGAAACGGTAATACAAATACGTGTAAATTTTCATTGGAAATTTATTTGCTATATATTTTGTTCATATATATTTATGGTTTCTTATGAGAGAAATTATAAAAGTACAATTATACATATCTACTTAAGTACTTACTTTTGTCTTCGTGATGGCAAAAAAATATTTGATTTCATGCATAAAATATATTTCTTAGGAGAGTGAAAATATAATATATAGAATGTTTTATCTTTAAAATGATAAAAATATATTTGTCCTACGGACCCAGTTTTAAGATAGAATGCGTTCCGTATATTGTCTCTGTAGCAAAGAAAATACATGTACGTTGTTGAAGAAGTGTTGAATTTTTACATAATATGGATTAAATGTTTAGAGGAAAGGTATTTACAGTCATTCTCAAAATGGTTTATTATAATTAATTTGACTGTTATTTTCAATGCAACTTCATAAATTTTCTCCAAAATTGTTTCGGGGCGATTCTGCAATTTTCTGTTACATTACGGGAATATTGGAGGCCTCCATACTTTCCTAAGACACAGTTAGATTAGATCTATTCTAACTAAGGAAAGTGTAGTGAAATCAATAGCATTGCTTTGTTATGTAAATGTCAACAATACGGTATGTCGATGTATCTATTTCGTAAATGTCCGGTATGCAATGTCAACTCGTGCACGCACGGGTCAAAGTCTAGTTTATTCTTAAAAATCCGTCTCTGAATTAAGCAGTAAAAATGAGAAGCCAAATATGAACAATAGGCAGTGATTAATATTAAAGTATTAGCAACGCAGGTTGCATCTGTCGGGGAAAGGAACGTTGCAGGAACGTACCGGGCAAACACGACATTTGAAGCTACAGTCCACAAAGAGTACCTTGTGTTTACAGGGAAGGAGGCGTGTGTTGGCTGTGGAGTCTTTACATCGATATCTCACACAGGAGATGGGCAACTCTAACTCCTGCAGGGCTTAAGCCCCCGAAGTAGCCATGCTAGCCCCGGACCGACTATTTAAAGAAAAGTGAACATTACTATTGTTATAAACATGAAAATGAAAGAAGCTCTGTGTCTTTGTGAGTTAAAGAAGTCCCCAGCAATGGTTGTGTCAAAATAAATTTGGCAGATCTATCATAAATGGTTCTTGCTTGTTAGGAAGGCTCGATGGTCATGGCCTTTTTTAGACTGTATTGGTCTCCTCTAACAGAGAAAATCTACATGAAAATGTAGGAAAAAAAACAAGATTTGAATGATAAAATATATGGATTTTTTTCTTTATTATCTCCCTTTGGGAGAGGACGTGTTCCTTTATTTTAAGTAATTACAATTTTTTTTTACGTTAAACATGTAATGCATTGAACCAAGTTTGGTTAAAAATGGCTGAGTGGTTCTTGAGAAGAAGTCGAAAATATATAAAGTTTACAGACCTAAAGACAGAAAGATGGACGGACGCACGGACGCCGAACAAAAAATTATCAGAAAAGCTAACTGAGATCTTAGCTAAGATGAGCTAAAACATTATAAATATCAAATGATTAAAACTTTGAAGAAAATCTGAATATATTAAACATCTAAATATTTAAAACTTTTCTTAGTCTTTTATGTATATTGTTCTCATTGATATGTCTGACTGAAAAAAAAATAGTTTGTAAACTAAAATGTCAAATGCATGTTTTGGATAACTTATCGACGATTTATTAGATTAGATTGTTTATTATAGTTTTGTATATCGGTTCCGATGTCGTTGAAGTACAAAAATGTTAAGCATGAACATGAAAAAATAAGATACGGAAACCAGTGGTTGGCATTGTATCAAGGTTTGCCAGGGGGATCCGAGGCATATTTTCAATAATTTTACTACGTTAATTTACGATATTTAACGAGGTCGGGTCTAATTTGTTCTGCCCCAGATTTTTGAATGAAATTTTTTACATGAATTTCTACTGATATAACTATTATTTTAAGATAAAAAAAAATAAGACATTCACCACACCGTTTGTTTAAGGGGTCATCTCAAAGTTTGTTAATTTTTAACATAGGACCCTATGGGATTCTGCTTGAAATGTATCAATTTTGCACATTTTTTTTTTTACATTTTTTGTAAACTTCTGCCCAAGGTATTTTCTTTTTCTTTTCTACATATTAAAGTTATTGCTAAAAGGCATCAAATGATCTAATAAAAAAAAAAGGCCGTTTACCTCCTGGTTTGTTTCAGTGGTCTTATCAAAGGTTTTTTTTTGGCATGCCCAATTTCCCAGTTTGTCAGATAATGGCTATTTTTTATTTGACAAAGACGGAATTGGTGATTTTTAAAGTATTATAGTATTATTAAAACATTCAGACATATTTATTTATATAACATCACATATTAAGGGTGTTTAATATGAAATACATGGTTACTGTCTTGAAATATATGAATTAAGCTATATTTAGGCGGGTTAAAAAACGTGACAGAAGGCTAGGCTTGCTGAACCCTCTTCACGTTTTCGATCCGAGTCCAAATATAGCTTATTCTTTGAGACATTTATGTTTATTCCACAATATAATATCAATTTTACGCATCAAACGAGCTATTTTCAACAAATTTCGCTGAATATCTGCAGTTGTAACTATCACGCCATGGCGTCAACAAAGCAAAAAGATGACGTCACAATACAAATGAAACGCTGCGCAAAAGCGTGCGTACTCTTTCTGTACTCGGCGTCGCTAAATTTCACTGAGGGGGAGGGGGTCTAAATCACCTCTCTTAATCGACTCTTCCATAGATCCGCGCATAAAAGTATTCCGCTATGTATTTCGATTCGACAGCGTTAATAGTTCACACAATTAAAGATTGTTTAGGCTTAAACCACAAATGTTCTCTGTGTTTAAGTATGTTAAGAAATATGAAATATATACTCAGTAAAAATCTGACTGTATTTGTAAAGGCAAGTATTTGATAATACAATATGCATCATTTTACAATATAAATTGAAGCAATGAAAATCCCAAGGAAACAATGTAATTAAGCAAGAGGCCTACTTACAATATTTAAAATATTTACCCAAAAAATAACTTTTAAAATATTTGGAGAGGTAAAAACTATAAACCCCCAGCGGGATTCGAACTCATGACGTAGAAAACCCTCTAACCCACTGCGCTACGCTGTTAGGTGACAATAATTATAAAATAGTGTTGTGTTGTGCATGTACTATGCCTAAATAGTAGTCAGGGTTTGATACATAGTACATGAGCCGTAGGCGAGTGCACTATGCATCAAACCCTGACTACCCTGACTTGATGTCAGTCGTATATATGTACGTTATACTAGTATATATATATATATATAAATACCTCTATTTACATTTTCGTCTAATATAGCTTAGCGGTAACGCGTTGGGCTTTAGGCTGGAATGACTTTAGAGTTGTGCGTTCGAAACCCGCTTTTCGTTGAAAATATTTGCCGTGCTTCATTTTGGCATAGTATGCTAACGCTATATAAATCCTTTGTTTAGTATGCGAAAATAGATGAGTATTGAATATGTAGCGACAATCTGACAGGAGGCATAATAAATAATGGGAAAGAAACTACTTATATATTAACACTTGATTTTATTGTTAATGTTTATTTCGGTAAACAATACGTCTTAACATGGAGGTGCCCCATAGCACTTTAAAGCAAAATACGTTTAAATTGATATGGCCATATGACAATTTACATTGTGGTTTTTAAGAGAAATTGAAAAATTCATAGTTGTTAACGGAAGACAATCGCCAATAGGTTACCACTATGATTCAAGTGACCTGAAAAAAATACATATTCACTGTATAATAACATTTGTCACTGCCTCCAAACAAAATCCCCCAACCCTTGTCCCATGGGCAGCGAATTTTACAAGTGAAGAACAGGACATTATGTAAATGATAACGACTGTGATTGTACAGAAGAAAATATTTTTAAAATTCAAAACATTTTCATTATGAGCTCATATTGACCCTACCCAAAGTCACAATTTTGGTAAAGGGCTTCATGGACATCAGGACCATGCATGTTGTTTTTTTCCAACATGTGTGAAAGTAGAGAAGACTATTTTCAAAGATTTAATACAAGTTCACTATATGGTTATATTGGGACCGCCCAGAAGTCACGGATTTCAGAATTTCAGTAGAGGTCTTCATGAACATCAGATTCATGAATTTAATTATCTCCAGCTATGCGGAAGTTGAGAATAAGATTTCATAAGATTTTTGAATACATTTGTACTATACGGCTAATTTGGCCTCGACCTAGGGCCTGAACCTCTGAGTGACTCTGGCGACTTGAAAGACTTTATTATGCCTTGAGGTACTGTACATACTTACTGTGAATTGAAGATTTCGTACCAGGGGTGACTGTACAATATCGACGGGAGACTATCTAGACTATCGGCTGGTATTCTTTTATCTTCTAAATTCTAAATGTAAATTACAATCATATTTTAATAATAACTTAAAATTCTCTATATGGTCAGATAATTATTATTATTTTTTAACCTATTCATATAACACTACGCACATACATGTAGATGTAAAACCTCAAACAGTTCTGTATGAGAAAATATCAGTTTCGAGACCCGTTAGGGGCAAGAACTGTCTGATTTTTTTTTTCATACAGAACTTTTTGAAGCATATATCGTACTTAAGATCAATTCTATGTAAGAATCAATAATTTATAAAAGGGTCTGGCCACACATAGTCACCAATTTTCCTTATATTTCATACATGGACACACCTAGGTGTAAAACGCAAAAAACAACTAAAAGTTGGTTGCTGGGGGTAACCGTTGCCATGGTAATCGAGGCTAAAGATGGGAAAATAGCAAAACTTACCTACTTTGAAGCCATATTAAAAGGTTTTGCCCACAAATGTAAACTATCAAAGACATATAACAGCTTTTGTCCTATTTTCAATTATTTAATTATATAAGAAAATTGATGGAGAAACCAACACTTTTAAAATGTTACCATGGAAACCGTTACAAATTTTTGAGATCAGTTTTCTGCGGTTTTTTAATAAGCCCAAATGGTAAACTGTTAAATTTTTACATCCATATTAATGTCGATGCAATATATATTTTACATTGAAATTTGACATCCGTTGCCATGGCAACAAGGCAAAAAAAAATAAGAAAAACTGAGAAATTGAAGATTATTTTGATATGCTTTCATTCCTGATTTTAGAATTTATTTGCAATTGTTTTAGTTGGAACTTGTAAAATTATATCTAAATTTTCATTATACACCACAAAAACCTTTGTTATGCAACAGAGAAGTGTTGTTACTATGGAAAATTAAGTTGCGTAAAAAATGACACAGAAATTCTTACTTTTTGAAAAGTCCATAGCAACGGCAGTTATTTTTAGAAAATTTCAGATTTTTTTCAAGTGTCATTATAGGTAAGGATGTGCTTTATTTTTTTGACACCATTTGATTTAATAAATATTTTTTCATTATGAGAGAAAAAATATCCATTTAAAATGCCTAAAAATATTATAATTTTCCTTATTTTTTAGCTTGTTACCATAGCAACGGTTCTCAATTTTCATATTTAAATTTTTAATTGCACAATCATAATAGTGTTGACCAAAAAATCCAAGATTTGCACTTTTTATTCAAATTAGATGAAGAAAACAGATTTTAGAATTTCTGTTTAGTAACCATGGAAACGCTCTTAAAATATGCGTTTCTCAATGAATTTTGTTCTTTCTTTTGAAAAATGACAACTATTTTTAATAATATATTCTACCCTGGAAACCTCAAGTTCTGCACATTATTCACAATACAATGTATGTTCTCAAATAAGTATTAAAATGCCATTTTTACATCTTTATCCTCGGTTACCATGGCAACGGGACCACATAGCAATAAACAAATGGTGTTTGGCTTTTTTACTCACCAAAGTCTATCAAATTGTCAAGTATGAAGAAAATCCGTGACTATGCGTGGCCACCGAATTTTGATTCTTACATAAAATTGATCTTAATACCCTGTCATTGAATTAGAATTGCTTGTTTAACCTGAGACAGCCCGACTTTGAAGGAAAACTTCATGCACAGATAGATAAACTTGTTTCGAAGGAAACATAACAGTGAAGGTGCAACAATGGAGTTTCCAACGAGACCCCAAACAACACATACTACATTTAAAGTTAGTCTGTTGTCTACGATAGCCATGAAAATAGAGATTGTACTGAGACTGTGGATTCTTAAAAAATCATAAAAAGGTCCCAATCTGCTATCAACTGCATATAATTTTGTAGTATCTGGTTCTACAATCAAGCAAAAGCATTTCGCATTGATTGGAAAATACCTGTTCGATACCTTGTTTGTGAAAAAAAATTGTATCTTGTTAATTCTTGGACGACAGATTCATTTTCTATAGTTTCCTTATTCATTTTTTTTTCAAATTGTAATTAAACCAAAATGGAAACAATATTAAAAGTTTTAAGAAACGTGGTAATTTGGAAGTAAAGTATATTAAAAAGATATTTCTTGTGCATTTAAAAAAAGATATAAAACACATTTCATTGAAATTTATAATTCTGCTTTCGCGTAACGAATATATTTTATGAATATTTATACAAGTGATATGCTTTTGTTGTATAATTCTTAATAAAAATTTCAAACATCCTGTAAAAGGGATATTTGAAAAATGAATAACATTCTCGCAAATGAAACCTGTCTGTGTCAAAAAGATATAATGAATTTTGCTGATTCTCATTAACTTTTTTAATTGATCAAAATACATTAATTTTTTAACTGAACAGAAAATAATAACAGGTATATAACTTTGATTACTTTTATGGATAACGGAATGCAATGGGGAACATCCTTGATATTGTGAAAAATGTGATCGAACAGGGGGAAATGCAAGCTTAGAATTTATGCGGAAAACACACATATCAAGTTTAAAAGTATCAAACACCCAAGAACCAGGCGTGTCGAACAAATTAGAATTAAAGAATGTTCCTGTATGTACCACATTGCACAAATGCATTATCATGAAATATTTACTATCGAGTGTAGTGCAAAAAGTGAAGTGTAATAACTCGTGGTCGATATCAACTTTACCATAATTAATTTGTAAATTACGTGATCAGAGTGCAGATTATCAGGAAATATCAGAATTAAGACTTGGCCATTCCCCCTGCATTTTAATAGTTTAATATTTTAAAATGGAACCGGAGTATGTGTGTGTAGGATTGATCATTTTATTTATGAGATTTATTTACGGTAAATGCGTACATATGTATACTTTAACATTCTCTACTTTTTTTCTTTGACTAGTGTTGTCCAGAATGTCCAGGTGGTTATCATGGTTTAAATTGTTCAGAACCCTGCAGAAGTCCTAACTATGGAATTTTATATCAACATAATTGCAATTGCATAGATGAATTGTGTAACCACATTACAGGGTGTTTTTAGCAGGCTGAAGGTACAACATTTTCATTCTCTGAAAATTTACTTTTTTCCAACTACTCGTATTCATATGCGTATTAATTTAATTTAGAAATATGCAATCTTAAATACTAGTGTTACTTAAATGTATTACATGTAACAAAGCTTCTGATAATATTGTTATTTGTTTAAAGTATACATTCGAAAAAGAATTGACAGGATCTGTTTATTTTTTCATAAACAGAAGAAACAATTTCATTATCGAATAGTTCAGATATTTTCCCAACATTTAAGCTTTTACAAATATTAAGGCTCTTTTCCCTGTTTTGTGTTTTAAAAGAATGCTTAGATGGATACTACGAAAAGGACTGTGTTTCTCCGTGTAGATACCCGAACTATGGATACAGATGTCAATTTATATGCAACTGTATAATAACAAATTGTAATCACATTAAAGGATGCAAAACAGGTAATGTTAACGATCAAAATTATATATATGTATACATGTATATATGCATAATATCCGTAGAGAGAGAGAGAGAGAGAGAGAGAGAGAGAGGAGAGAGAGAGAGAGGAGAGAGAGAGAGAGAGCAACATTATTCAAAATGGATGCGCCTTCAGCTTATGCAGAGCTATTAAGGATTAAATACGAATAATAATAGTAAGCCTCAACAGTGTTTTGGTGGCAGGGGACAGTTTTTTTATACAGTTCATTGTAGCCAAGGGATGCATGTCTTCCAAACTTTGTAACTAGAATTTCCTCAGGTCCCATTTAGCACAAATACCTTTAATTCACTCTTTATAAGACCAATCACCAATTTCTAAATAAAATTACTAGTCAAAACCTGTAAAATTCTCTACATACTGGTTTTTATGAGATTTTGACATGACCCTTTCATATTTTGCTAATATTTCATGATTTTTCAGCTTTTTCGACCTCCCACAGCTAATTCCCTGCAGAGGGTTGACCTTCCATACCGCGTGCATGTTGCACTATCACATGTCAGAAACTTACCGGTGTATAGTTTACAATGTCCCATCCACCTACTTTTCGTGTTATTTTACCTCCCGTCTGTAACTTGCTATTTCACTGTGTAAAGTCAACACAACAGTCATAGCCGCAGGTTTCACATTTTACTTCTGATTCTCATGTACGTAACATATAGGGCCTACATATTGCATATCAATTTCAACAAGAGACACCCCTCTAACTAATGATAATCATTAAAAATCATTTCATGAATTTTAGCAACACTCATAAGCCTTCAAGTACAGCAACTAATATTGACAGGCACTTTATCCGAAACTGTCCCGTGTTAACTTTGTTAATAACTCTATTTGCTGGGACCTTTCCAATAGGCGTCGAAACGGGGGGCCTACAATTTTTTGGCAAAAGTTAGACCTAACCATGAGGCACATATATCATCGGGGGGGGGGGGGGGGGAGGGGGAGAAAGGGGGCCCCCATTTTTTCTTGCAGCAAACAAAATTGTTCCTAAATTTACAGTATCAGGAAGCTGTCCCCGCCACGGATTAGAAATATTATGATTTTTGGAAGATTTGTCTTAGTAGGTAAGATTTTTTTTGAAGTTATAGGTATACCCCCAACCCCCAACCCCCTCTCACGGATTAGGATTTTCATGATTTTGGGAATTATCCTTTTTTTAAAAATATTTATTTCATTTTTGCTTGTCGAGATTTCTGATGATAAGTCTAGCTCCCCCCCCCCCCACTTTCAATTTGCTGCTGACGCCACTGCTTTCCAGGGATGAACGACAACCCGTGCGGTAAAAAATTCATAAAATCAGCAAAACGAGATTTTTTAAATGGCTTTTCCGCATTTGTCGCATAAAAATGGATTGGTATATCCATTATATAACTTTTATAAATTCTGTGTCAAACTTTTTAGAAATCATGAATACAAATAGAAATGCTTTTCGTCTCTCAATCTGGGAAGACATTCGGAAAATTAGAGGCCTGTCATTATGTGCATACTTAATTATCAATTTCAAAAGCTGTATTTCATTTTTAAAAGCTTTTTAACATACTGAAACAGTATTTTCAAGAGGTATGAACTGCGATCTATGCATTTGTCAAAATTTCTGTTTTGTCTCAGCGCATACTGTAACACGATACTTTCGTTATAACTGCATTTTTTGAAAGACGGAAAACTTAAGCGCTATTTAATAAATTATAAAACATAAAAGACAACACAGACTTATATACTTAAAATATTTTCATTGTTTATATACACGTATAATTCAAAATTAGAAGAGCATGCACACGATATTTTTCCCTCAAAGTTTACTTTCCCAATGTAAAAATTTACAATGCCTATTATGATACATGTAACTGTTTTCTTAAGTCAGTTATCAAATTGTAATTGAGATAAAGAGTTTGACAATGTTTGTTATATTTTGTTTACATACATGTATAAAGTTGCTGAATGGAAAATATATTATCCATAACAAAATAACAAGTGGCAACATTAGAAGCTAATTATGTTCATAATTATCTTGCAAATAAAATAATGTAAGGATAACAAATAAATCTTTTATAAGAATGTACAACCTATGATTAAGTTCAAGTTAAGTTTATTAACTAAAACCAAATAATCTGGTATATAAGCAATATATATACAAAACTAACACAACTACAAATCATTAGATGTTTACATACATAGTCATTCAGCAGAAAGTAAATATTGACGTAAAACAGAAATGTAAAGAAAACATGGCACGATATCTACATAACAAAAAAATTTGAGTCCTTTATTTAGGTTAGTACTTGACAAATGTCCTTAACCTTTGTTATGAATTTTAAACTTTTAAAATGGCGAAAAACATATTTCAACAAAAATCATAACCGTTTGAGGGATATCTATAAAAAATGTTATATATTATTAATATCCTGTAAGATAGTAAAGTGACGTTTTACGATGAAGAAGTTCAATGAATGCTGGACAACTCGCCCCAAGACATCTCACCCCCAAGACAACTCGGCATCAGCTCAAGACAACTCGCCCCCAAATTTTAACAACTCGCCCTCAATGAAAAAGATATATTTTATACATATTTAATCGACATTAGTGTTAATTTTTCAATGATTTTCGAAAATATTAATAGGAAGCCAAATATTAGAATCTAAACTCAATTTATTTGTTAAATACATAGAAAGATTCAGAGATTGCATACATTAATAAGTCGTCACTTTGAAGAATCAAAATTAAAAGTGTACATGTCAACTCTTATTTTTACAGCTTGGGTTTCATCATAATTTTTACTAATTATCATTATCACATGAATAATATATCGCGACTGTTTGATCGCTGATTTTTTACTTACGTTTGTCATAGTTAAGTTATTTTAAAACTTAAAACAATGTGCTCAATTTAAATTGGTCCGGTTTCTATAATCATAGTTTTTTAAAGTACATTTACATGTATTTGACCGAGTTTATATCCGGAAAGAGAATTTATTACTAATGAAAAACATATTTTTAATCACAATGCATACAACCTTTGCTGATTATAGATGCATTTGAATAAAACTGTTCAAGTAACACTGTGATTGAAAGTTTTGATAGTCTATTAAATTTCAAATTAAAATATATCAAAAATTGAAATAAAACCTGAAGATTATAAATTGCGTTGTGGTATATGAGGGAAAAAATAAAAAATTTTGTTATATATTTTGTTGTAATACAAACAAAAATACTGGGAGCAAGTTATTTTTATGTTTGGGGCGAACTGTCTTGAGTTGTGGCGAGTTGTACTAAATTTGGGGCGAGTTGTCTTCGGTTTTACTGGGGGCAACTTGTCTTAGAGGCGAGTTGTCCTGATTCAAGTTCAATATATGCTGGAAAAGACAACGATTTAAAAACTTTTGTTCTTGTAAGTTACATTATCAATGTATTTAAAATGTGTGTAAATCAACAAATTTTCATTAACCTTCGAATATAACATATTACAATTTACTATGAATACTTTAATAGAACAAATTTGCATCTGTAAAAATAAATGCAGAGTAGAAAAAATAATATTACAGATGTAACATTCATGTTCTGAGCACAAGCAGTACTATTAAAAATCTCTGCACACTATTACAACTTTTTTAGTTTAATATGAATTGCTCATAAAAACTACTTAGAAACACTTTCGGAAAAGGGTGTTATAGGCTGGGTAACTTGGTAACCTATAAAAGTCTTCGCAAAAAATAAAGATCGCCGTTTGAACACAGTAAAAATAAAATATTGATTTTGAGGACATAAACACTTAATTATGACTTATTGACAAGTAAAAAAAATAAACATCGCCAAAAAAGTATAAAATGCGTATCTAATGTATAGAAAATATCTTCAGTGTCGTATTATTCCATAAAATATCTTTAAAAAGCTCTTTTTATTACCAACTGGTGGAATTAGTTAAACAAATTGCTGTAAAATGCTTTAAAAAATAACTTCGAGATTCAAGCATTAACTTTAGTAAGAAAATACATGAAAAATTCATCGGCATATCTTTTTCGGGAAACTATTTTCATGTATTTTGAAGTTTGAGATTCCGAAAATTGGTTTAATTTCTCTCCTTTTTTTAATATTAACGATCGTATAATGAACCAGTTTTAAATTAACAAAGTGCATATAATTTTATTACATTTCATTTTTTATCCTCTTTGCACATTTTGAGAATTTAATATTATGGTGCTTTTATGACCCTTTATTATCACGAGTAAAGCAATTTGAACATATTTGAATTCAAGAACAAAAATCAAAATGTTTTCAGTGTTTACATATCATGTGCTTTTCGAGGATTTAATTGTTTTTGACACTCCGGTTTAATTGAGATGGTTATTCTTGAGAGGAGGGTTGTTTTTTTATAGAGTGGTAACTGTTTACTTAATCTATATTGATAGATTGAAATTTAATCTTTATCAAAGTAATAGTTGTCAAAAAGAATTAAGAACTTTGTAATAACAAATTGATTATCTGTAACACGTTGGAACTTTGATACATGTATTACTTTTACGACAATCATTTACGTACATGTCAGGATTAAGCATCTTGAAAACTGATGCAAAAAATGCATTTTAAGCACCGACGTTATAAATTGGCACCGAGTTCTAGAAAAACACTAAATACTGTCATAGTACTGTCTTGTCCTCTTGCTTTTCGCGACTTTAGATATTAATTCACCGTATTTTCAAGTAACGGCGCCTCACCACGCATGGGTTTACCTATCCCTCGGACTCGATTCCACATATCCTGACGCACTGCTGTGTCTCGGAAGCAGAAAAGGATACAGTTAGCAAACGCCTGTGCGCTGTCTCCAAAGCTTTGGATATGAAGAAGAATCATATCGAAGGTATCCGGAGTGTTGTTGGTATCTTCGACGATGGCGTACAAAAAGCGGATAGTTCCTGCTGCGCGGAGAATAATGATGACGAAGAAGATCAGAATATACAACTCGTCCTCTTCCCTCAGGTAATGGTGGCTTCTGTCTCTGAAGCGCAAACGCTATGAGGGAAATTTTAGTTTAGTTATTTATCATTAAATATAAAAGAGTAAAATCTATATTAATAATGTTTGATAAGCTATTCATCATTAATTAAATATATTTCAACTTTGTATCATCAATACAGTTTAATTCAAATACGTCATAAGCACTCAAAACGCGGGTTTTTTCGGTTTCTGTATCAGATAATTCAAACTCATTTTTTCCGATAAAAGCTCACATTTTACTTATTATGATCTTTTTTATCTGTTCAAATATTATGCTAAAATTTATTAAAGAGAAATTAGCATACAGAACATTTTATAGAACATTATAAATTTAATTTTTTGGCTTGACATACTTTTATCACTAAAATGTGTATTTTTTAAAAATTCAAATCAAAGAGCTTTAAAAAAGTACCTTTTTCCACATGTAGATTTTCATTATTATGTAAAATGTCATGGTAAGAAAATAGGTAAGGATTTCCCAGCCTTTTCCGGTCAATGTCATCCATAGAAAAACTTTGGGTTGGTGTAGACACCCTTTAATCCAGCACCATGGACCGGTGTTAGTGAAGAAATCTTCTCCAAGAACGTCGTATGAAAGAGCTAGGAATGTTATACCCACTGCAGACAGAGCAACAACATTAGAGATCATCATTGCAATCTAAAATCACATGTGTGTTATATAGCCTTATTATAAAATAGTCATTTTCATGCGCGAACAAAAAGGGGTTGGTGATCCCGACCCCAACCTCTCATGGAAAATATAAACTTATTAAATTACTTTAACTTATCTAAATACTGAAAGTAGGCACCCTTTTCCCGACAAAAAAATTATTCCATGCGCCATTTTCGAGATCCGTGTCTACTTGTTTATACCAAGAAACAAACCTTAAGCCTAAACTGTTTTTAACTTAAATTCCCGTTCCCCCACTCAATAAAACAAACTTACGTGGTACTCCCCACGATACACAATGGTAGATCACCCTGTTACGGAGATTGGACCACTCTCGCTGGGTGATTAGGGTCATCATAATGTGTACCATGATGATAGACGTCCAGAAAAAAGAAGACAAGGATGAAAACGTCGTAACGAAGCTTTGTACCTCGCACACTGCATTTGTCGTAATACAAGTATTTTGCATTTGATGACGACTTGTAAGATATTCTGTCTCATTTCTGAGGGCGTAGCGCGATGCTCCAATAAGGTTTCCAACCGCAGTCATTAAGTCCGCAATAGTCAAGTACACCAGAAGCCGCCTCGTTTGGTTTTTAGCCACTGTGACTAGACAATACGTAATGAAAATAACCACTGCACCAATAATGGACAGTGAACTACTCACAAATGTACAAATAAGCACCGACTGTGGCAGCGAGACCCGGTCGGAGACAGTAATGTTCACCGAGCTAGAATTATTGGAAGACATGTCTGTAAAAATGAAGTCAACTTTCGGTTTCGGTCAACACATTACATGTAACTACTTGTCGTTCTACGGAAGTCGGTTGGCGTCATGCGGCAAGTAGTAGATTTACCGTATGACGGATATTTCTACGTGATGCTAAATTTTATGAATTTTATAAATCTTCGAAATTTAAGCGCGTAGCAACAGCGCGCGTTAATTTTTAACATCGTATTAATGTATGAGAGTAAGGTTAATTGACCCTCGGCTTAGGCCAGCTTTAGAATTAGTGCTGTTGGTTGTAAAATACGAGTGCATAGTGTGCAACAGTGATGTTACCTAGACTTACAGGAATAAGTAGGGACATATTTTTTTTATCAAATAAAGGTAAATAATTCAAGGACGCGTTAACACGATGACTATTTTCTGAACATGGGATTTGTATGTAAACGCAATCAATGTGTTTATTAACAAACATTGCCATGGCCATGACTTCACCTCTGATGATTTAAATTTTTACGGACATATCCAACTCGTAAAAATATAATGCGTAAAAATTAAAAACCCCCGACCTTAACCAAAAGTCGTAAAATATCACAGTAGTAAATATTACCTGTTATATTGAAGCTTCAGTCCGTCTCAGTATTCTCGTACTGACGAAGTTATACCTCGTAGATCTTCCATCCTTTGTCACATGCCCTGCTGGGTTCAACAACTATCGTTGGGGCGATGTCACACACATCGGGTAGCTTCTACCACGTGTATGCTACTTCATTCTAGCAGGTTCCTTAAGCTTTCTAAGTGGGTGATTGGGCCAATTTTGTTCCAGTGTGTGTTGATAAGCTTGTATGTTTATTTTGTAAAACGTTTCTTTCCTTGACTATATCTTTTTATTCTTAAGAAATAAACGGTTTGTTTAATTCCTTGAAATAAAATATATAAAATAAGCTATCCTATTGTTACAATTTCTACTAGACTTAATAATAGAATTCGTTGCATTTGTCATCAACAGAATCCACTATAAAAAAAAACCAACCAAAAAAAACCATATTTTATAAATATAACTTTTCACATTTCTGCTTGGTTCAAACAAGATATAATTTTTTAAAAATAAATTTACGATAAATATAGTGCATGTATGTTTTTCCCATCAACTAAGTTGAAAATGAAAAAAATATTAAACTAAGAAAATAGTTGTTTTTCTTACTAAGAAAAAAATCCAATCGAAAATATAATTAATAATTTATTTTTAAAAAACGATAATTTTTGCAATGTTTAATCTTTAAATGTAAAAAAAAAAAATACAAAAGCAAGCATGCAAAGAAAATTTATCAAATTTCTAAGAAAAGTTAAAAAAGGCTAAATATTTCAAATCTTAAAACAGACAACCTTACACACATTTTAAAATCACGCCTGTGTATTCTTACATTGCCTCTCTATTGTTCGATTATCAGAAAATCTTGATGTCTCACATTAGACGTTGTCCTTCATGCTGAACTGGAGACCAGTTATGTAACAGTGTTTATTTGAATATAAACATTTATTTTATTTTTTTTCTCTTATGAATATTGTATGTATATTATACTCGTAGATATATAACTAAATCAGTATGGGTTTTTGTCAACCTACTAAACTGTCAAATAAAAAATCTTTGTAAACATTCATTTTTATTTATATATTACTGCTGTACAAGTCTGAAAATAAAATATTTCGAACTCAGATTCTTCTTAAGTAATTTTAAACATAAAATAATTTCAAAATACATTTAAGTTTTCTTAATAAAGAGAGAGCAACCAAGCAATTGTAAGCCTTTGTTGTAAGAGAGAGAATTCTCATCAGAAAATGTTTAAATGATAAGTTTCAATTGCATTTCTTGTTTGGTCTCCCGTAGAAAACTTGAGGTGACCACAAAGTACTTGTTTGAGTACACAGTCCAAGCATTAGGATTATGTTCATTTAAGTGTTATTACATGTACAACCAAATGTATACATTTTTAAATAGTTTGTAATTGAATAGTTAGAAATTAGATAACACATTGTAAAGTGACTGTTAAAAAGCAATAAAACACACCTAAAAGAGTCGTATTCTGCAAAATTGATATGGATGACTAATGAAGATTATAAAACTACAGAAAGGATACGATGTACAGATGTTTAGGTATCCTATTATTGTGTGCAGGTTTCGGTGCAGAAAAATGTTTTATAAAAAAGTTCTCATGGATATAACATAAATACTACAGTAATACTATAAAAGTGTTTTGACGAACACACTATCATATGCGTTTATCGCTACGTTCATTTTCTCACAACAGAAACATTTACTCAACATAAACACACCATTGTTCACACTTTTCATACATGTACATGTACGTTATTGTCGTTTGACTGGCGCTTATTTTTAATATCACCGGATAATTTAATTCTTGTTGAAATGCACTTTCTGATTTGCTGAAAAATTATTCTATTTTTGCATATGTCACAGTTAGACTAACGTCAAAACCGTATAAATTCGCCTGATGTTACGTTTGAGTTTGGTACAGTTTAAGCCTTTCTATAAATCACGAATTTCTATAAACCGCGACGCGGTGTATAAACATGAACTGCCCTTACCCATTTTATATTCGTATAAATAGTGTTACTATTGAATTCCTTATAAAAACAGCAAAACATAGGTTAATACTACATTTGACTTTTGTGAGAACACATTCCTCATTTATCATGAATATTTCCGTATACTGGTAAACAATTATGACATTATTTTTCTTAAAAGTGATAACACTACCTAACGTAATTATTTGATAAAAGTCTTTCTGACTCGCCATATGTTGGTCTTCCACAAAAACGCCTCAGTCTTTCTAACAAGCCTCTACGTACTACACGATCTTTTAAACAAAACAAAATGGCATTACAGAAGGCTTGGCCGCTGTCACCAACGCTTTGGAAATACAGCAAAATATGGTCAATATGGTTAAAAATAACCAAATTGTCGTTTGACATACTTTTGTGGACAGCGATAAAGAATCTAATGGTTCCAAAGGTTCGGAGAGGAACAAGAACCAAAAAGATCATGGTATAGAGTTGGTCCTCTTCACGGAGGTTGTAATTGCTGTTTTCTCCAAAAGAATACGTCTGAAAAGGACAAATGACGGTAATACAGCCTTCCTTCTGTCTCTCAAACATTGTTATCTCGATACACTGAATATGTCGAGATGAGTTAAAAGTCAAAACTTCTTTGTTTTTATTAATCATAACTTCTTTATATCGAATCTCCAAGAAACCAAAAATATTGTTCTGGTTAGAGATAAAGATGATTCACTATATAGTCATCCTAGTTTCAGTATAACACTTCTTTTACTCATGTATTACAGACTAGAAACCTAGACGGTGCATCATTTTGTCTATGATCATTGATATTTGCAAAAATAAGGCGATTTTTCTCCAATACTATATTAGGAAATTAAACTAAATTCCAAAAATCATAAAATACTCACCTGTGTTCTTGTTCTTCGCCATATTAGATATTTGGAACCCAGGTAAAAGAGCATCGATACCAGATAAGTGAGAACTTCCCAGAACTTTCCCGTCACGGACATCCACATGATCACTGTGGTGGGAGACAGGCAGCCCTTGATCCAGCACCACGGGCCTGTACTTATTGAGAAATCCTCCCCTAAAGCTCCCTCCGCTGCGGCGGCTATTGTTATTGCCACTGCAAGGTTAAGGGAAAACAGCTTTGTAAAGAAAATAGAATATTACATGTATCATAACGATTAAAACGCTCGTGAATTAATCACAGCTTTGTCATGTGCATACATAATCTTGGTTAATTATATTGAAAATAAATATAATTTTGATTCTTGCATAACTTATCATTGCGGATATTGTACGATTTGCGAAAATATGTGATATTATGATAATCTTAGAAAAGACTGTCTCAAACAAAAAATCAGATAAAGCATAATGCATTCTAAAATTGTAATGGCTTGTGTAAGTTACCTGAAGAGTCTGCAAGCAATTTGACAAAAAAAATTAAAAATGACTTGGGGGATTTAAAATGATTAATGTCCTTAGTTTGCAAATGATTTTACTCAATTTAACGGGGTAGAAATATCATTACATGAAATATAGAAAAACAACTGCGACCTTCATATTAAAACGACACATTTTCAAAATTCAAGTAGTTGTTAATTATAATCAAAAACTTAATTGTCTGCCTGTCAATCACGTCTGGCAAAAGTATTTAAAAAAAACTGCATCAAACTTAAGGCCTCTTGCAAATTTGAGTTTTAAATGAACATGTGGACGAAATACAAAAGCAGATAACATTTGGACGGTTGTGACTCAGGTAACTTGTAAGCGTTTATTTCAAATCCTTGTGTACATCTATGCAATGGATACTTACGTGGTATTCCCCAGGAAAGGATATTAAAAGCAACTATTTTCCAACGGTTCGTCCAGTCTTCCATTTTGTGCAGCGTCATTAAAATATGAAGCATTATGATTGCGGTCCAGAAGAAAGACGCCATAGCAGAGAATGTGTTGACAAAGCTCTGTACAAGACACACATTGTCGGTCCCGGTACAGTTGATTTCCAATGTCTTCTCTTTAATTATGTAATCGTCTTCATTTCGTAGGAAGTACCTTATGGACCCTACAAATGTACCAACACATGAGGTCAGCAACTGTTACGTGCACCAGAAGCAATCTAGTGGAATTCCGAGCTTCGCGAACAACGAGGTAAGACAAGAAAATAGTGATAGCTCCAACAACAGACAAGAGGCTACTGATGGTAGTTAGAATGACAACAGAATCAGGGAGACTTATTGATACAGCTGAATCAATGTCGGCAGGAAAGCTGCTATTGTTCCACATGTTTACAAGTGAGATATGTTAACTCTTGGCTGACAATGGCTGATATGGACTAGCTGTTTGTATATCAGATTTTAAACTGCAGATCTAATGTCCTACGAAAACCCAGAAGGCTCATAAGCATTTACCTGGTGCATATACAGAGGCTGTCACGTAGCCTTAGTAGGGTTGAGATGATCTTTTTTACCTATTTGGATCATATTTTCTCAACCCTTGTCTAATTTCCCAGGTTATTCTTACCCATAAAGTACATTTAAGAAAGATGTGCAATTAATTGCACATAAGATGGATTACGGTCAGAGCATACTTACATGCACGCGTAAAATCATTGCCCAATTGGCCATATATTCTATACCCTTTCTTTAATTTGGCTCAAACTTCACTAATCGAGTGCTTTTGGGTAAAGGATGTGAAGTTCTTTTAACAAAGTGTTTTGATCAAAGGTTAAGGTCATATCAGACTTAGCTTTGAAATCTACCCTTGAACAATATTTTTCCTCTATAAAAGACTTGTTATAAAAAGTTTGTAGTGACCCCTTTTAAAATTTTCCTTTCATATGACAAGATCATAGAAAACACCTTTGCAAATCTGTCTTACACAAAAATCAAACAGTTCTTGAACGATAAATAATGATTGTCCGGAAATATTGAACTTAATTCTTAATTCGTAGAGTTAAGCAATGTTCACTAAACTGCTTTTCATTTTAATACCTTTAGTAGAACTGGGTTCATTGTATTTAATATACGATTCACTCAACGTAAAATAGTTTATCCGTATTAATATTTATAATCATCATACTGAAATTAATGTTATATATACATGTGTAGAGTTAAAAGTGCATGCATAAAGGATCGAATGACGATAATATCTGGAATTTTTGTTTATGATATTTGTGATTAAGCATATAATATTAAATTTCAGTGAAATAGGTCAAGATAACTTTCCGAATTATGTCAAAAATGTTTGTAACAAACGACCAAACTTCGCTTTTGTGCATTTGAATTGTTTACAATTTATTTGCTTTTTATCTGTTCAATGCAAAGCGTCGGTTGTAACATTATCATTATGACATCATGCCTAGTTGTTGGAAACCAAAGTATGATGTTTACTCAGATTGTCAAACCCATTCAAAATTAAAGATAGTTTTCAAGGTAACATTAAACTATTTCCCTAAGCTTTAAAATTGGCTTAACAATAAAAATAATCACGAACTTGGACTATTTGTATGGGCCTGGACCTCCTGCTTGTATCATCGAACATTCAATTTACAAAGTTGCAAAAATCATAAGGTCCTTTTCATCTTGCAATAGATACTAGTATAGTTCATCGAAAACTCCACGCCCTGCAAAATTATCAGTAACACTATGGGCTCTTTTACTACAACACAATCATTGGTCATTATCAAAAATACTACTGAGATATAAGTTCTCTTTGTAATCTTTAGTGCGCGTAATTTGTATTAATCGTAAGCTACATGTATATCAAGTTGACTATTACGTATTATATTTAACTATTTAGACTGGATGATAGATATCAAGGAGGTTATTTGGAGTTCGGGGTCCACACTGTAGCATACCTGACTATATGACAAAGGGGAATTTCCAAGGCTATTTTATCATTGGTAAAACATTCAGCACATTTTTTTGTTTCGTTTTTCATTTACCAACTTATTATGTAAACACACTTTGAAGGGATCTAGACACAATTTGAGCTCATTACGTCGATTTGTATGCATAGAATGTCTTATATGGGTATTAAATGCTTTATTGAAATTTGAAAGTCAAATATTGATGTTACAAGCGAGATACAAACCTTAAAATTCTTTGTCTTGTATATAAAGCTCGAGTCATGTTTACATATGACTGTGTTGCAATAGTATAGGTATATTTGAACACATTCGATTAGTATAAATTGTTTGCATCGGTCATTTTGCCAAAAGACATGTTAACTTCTAAATTTGTTTACATGACAATGAATTCTTACTTCTGTATTTCGCTTGTAATTTGATTTCTTAAACCTACTCCCGTCCCCTATATGACAAAATAGCGCTGGCGAATGTGACAAACTCTTTTTTAATACCGGTTTCGTATATGTAGGTCTATATTTTGTGTCAAACAATTAACTAATGTGTTTATAATAATTTCTACCTTCAGTGACCTGAGGTCTAATGACTAGTTACTAAATCTCCTATTTCGTTTTGCCATAAACGAATCAATGATATGGTGACTGTTCAATCAAGAATCAATACAAGTACACAAACAAATAACATTTTATTGTAAACGTATATACATGTATAATAACTTCACACAAAAAGCAATAACAGTAGTAAATCAAGAATTAATGCATCAAATTGTCAAGTACATAAAAAAACATTTTATTTGGATTGATATTAAAAATACCTTTCACAGTACAGCTAAAAGCGACTCTAAGCAGCTTGTAAATCATGTTTTGTATAATTATTACAACATTGCAAAATTGAAATATTTTAAAATATTTTTTTTTTATATTAATGAATGTCCTGACTTTGACCACCATCATTTAACAAATTAAGGGAAGTCGTATTTTCAAAAAAATTTTATCAGATCTCTTTTAAATTTTCAAATACGGTTAAATGTATTTTGATTTAAGAATAACTTAGTAAAGGAAAATTCTTATACTCTAGCTTTGAATTTTTTGTTTTTCCTATATCGTTATACAAAGCTCTTCATTTATAGGAGATTAGATTATTAGTCTAAAAATAGTCACGACCATCAAGCCCTCCCAAGACAATATAAAATTCACAAGATATTATATACACTATATATATGAATGTTTATTATACTCTTCCACATAGGGTTAATAACATCAAATACAAAAGTTATGCAAAAATCAATCTACTCTTCAGAATATTTCCTCAGTATATCCCATGGAACTGATTGACTGTTCACTGCACACGGCACGGGTCGACCAAAATGCGACCCTCTGTAATAGAAACAGTATTAGACATGCACATTTAACAGTCCTGTTAATATATATATATATATATATATATATATATATATATATATATATATATATATATATATATATATATATATATATATATATATATATAATTCAACGTTCTAAATCTATATTAAAAAATTTTAATTGTGTCTCAATTAGGAAGTAAAAATGCGGGGCCATTTATTAGCAATAGGCAGTGTTTTATATTACAATAGTACTCACGAAGGTCACATCTGTTGGAGACAGGAACTTTACACAAAGGGCAAATGCGACTTTTGAAGCTACAGTCCACACACAGAACCTTGTGTTTACAGGGAAGGAGGCGTGTGTTGGCCATGGAGTCTTTACATCTCACACAGGGAATGGGCAGCTCTGAGAACAACTCCTGCAGGGCTTCAGCCGCTGAAGTAGACTGTCCACTAGCCCCAGATCGACTATTCAAAGAAAAGTTTATAACTATTGTAATCGACATGAAAGTTTTGTGCCTTAGATCAATTAAGAAGGTTGCCTAAAATGGTAGTGTTAAAAGTATCAATTTGGCAGATTAATTATAAATGGCCATGGTTCTTGTAAGTCAATTCCATGTAGTTACCGTTCGTTAACCAGTTTCATTCTACATATTTTTAAGATTCATTTAAAGAAAATGAAGCTGTTAATCTATGAGTTGACCAGATTAACAAAATAGGAGCATTCATTAAGATTTAGTAGTATTCTATATAAAAGTTTTCAGATTTGTGCTTTATAAAAGTTTTATTATTAACATCATCAATTACAATCATCAAATATATATATTTTTTTGTTGCATGATGATTATTGCAATGGTCTGGACGAAGGTTTGCTGGGTAGCAAATGTACACCATTCAACCGCCATGTACGTGGACTTGCGACACTGTGACACTTATTTATAACTTAATTGTTTTCGTTGTTTATAAGATCGGTGGCACAGATAAAGGATACAGAACTTGAGGCCGTTTATGTTTAGGTAGGGTGGGAGGGGGAGAGACTTCCTAAAAACAACAATAGCAAAACTTTATTTTAAAACCAACTCTATTAAATTTGCGAACTTTCCTGAAAATCTACCATCTGTTTCCTTTAATGACCACCTCCAAATACATGTACAACTACTACAGGAATATATACAATGTATATATGAAATTTGTCAATTTCCGCACTTTGAACCAGATATTTTTTTTAAAAAATACTACAAAAGCGATTTTTTCCAAATTGTAATATGTAATAAGTGATAATAATTTCTAATTTATATGAAAAAAAAAATTACTAAATTCTACCATCTTGTTTTTTCATGGGGGTCATCTCTAAATATTAAAAATGTACCAAATTGCGCTATATATTTTGAGCTTTTAAAATGTAAATTGGTGCAATAGTTCAAAAATTAAAAAAAATATTCCTGATGACAGCATATTTCTGTGTGTAAAATTTCCAAGGCATACACTTCTTTATTTTTTCTTCTTTATTATTTTTTACGTACTCCTACAAAGCTTCATTTTATCACAAAATCATGAAAATACAATGGCAACGCTCACTCACTGAACAACGGGAAATTCGTTAAAAATATTTTTTTAACAATCCAAATAATTTTATTTGCATTTTCTTAAGTGCATTTAATCTTTTAAATGTTATTCATGTAATATTACCATCTGGTTTGGTCTAGTACTTAGTGCAAGATAAAAAAAACCATGATGAGATATTCATTATACAAGAACATTTAAACGCATCGATGTGTTCTAAAATGCAGAACATTTTAAAAGATTGGACAAACATTGAATGAAAAACAATTATGATTTCAATTAACATCAAAATTGTAATTACACTTTGATTTACCCTCGTGTTTTGTTTTGTAACCTGATGAAACATGTGCACTTGAATTGCAATCTACTAATTAACATTTCCCTAAGCTTTTGCGAGCACATTTAAATTTAAGCTTCACAAATGTATAAAACATAATGAAAGACGAACATGAGACAGATCTGATGAAACATAACCCTTTTGTTGGTCTAATACATGTAGTTTGTCTGCTGTAAAATTGTATAAAGCTAGGTATAAAGAAAAAAACTACAGTAAAGTATCTCCAACTATTACATGGCTGGTCTGACGTTATGATTGATGTGGCTTGGAGTTTAACTGTGTTTTTAAATATTCGAATTCACATATTTAAATTAAATTATTGGAAAAAAATTGTATTTAATTCAGATCAAAATTGTGAAATAGTGAGGTTTTGAAATATTTCTATAAAATGTATTTAATAACTGAACAAGAATAGAAATATTAGTCAAACTATATTTAAATCATGATCAGTGTGACGAGATAAGTTTAACTGATTTTGACAGACACCAAGCTAGTTTTATATAAAAAGTTTGACCCCCATTCATTGCAAATTGATAGTTAATTTGATAGAAACTGTTAAAGAAAGTGTTTCACAATTGTCAATTTTTTTCAAATGATGTTAAATCCTTTTTTCAAGCTGCATTCACATGATTAGTGATAGTTCAAATGATCGTGGAACATATTTGAAGCTAAATCTATCAGAAGTGTATCAAATGTGTATCACTAAACCATCATGTACTTGGTACATAACCTATTAATATGTGAGCCGGTAATGTATTATTCAAAGCAGTTCCATGCTTTGCCATGAAAATCAACTTAAGATGTCTCAACAATCAAGACATATATACATTGTCTAATCATACCGGATTCCAATATTATACTTTTCCATTCAACGATCAAAAGATTTAATGTACAGATTCCGACAACATGACTTACGCATAAAAGACTTTAAAAAGATATGTTAACGAAATAATGAACACTTAGTCTGAACACCCTGTTGTTTGCCACAACTTCGTCTGCTATATTAATATTATACGAAGAGAGAACAAGATCTAAATCAAAGTACTGAAGTACTGAGAGCCGGGCTCTTTTTGGAGTGTCTTTATGCATATTGTGTAGTAAAGCTCTCTCTCTCTCTCTCTCTCTCTCTCTCTCTCTCTCTCTCTCTCTCATGCTTTTAATGTCCGCAAAGCGTCAGAGAGCGACCAAATTTTGTAAGCGGATATAAACAAAAGTATGTCCGTCTAGTAGAAAAAAGTTCAACAGTTGCTGCCTTGAATTTTGCAACAAGCGTTATACATTCAATCCCCATTTCTTCAACGCGCAGCAAAGTAGTTCATAACAATTCATGCGCATTATATGTGTCCAAAATACAAAGTCTTGTTTTTAAAGCGTGTTATTAATAAGAAAACTAAAAAAGATAGACAATTCTCTCGAATTTAAAGAAACAAAAACAAAATGCCAGCACTTTTGACAAAGTGTGGCTCTTTGTGTAACTATTTGGTATAGCGGAAGCTTTTACTTTGACGCTGTTTGGTTTTTTGTTTACTTTTGAAGTTGTGCTATTTATAGTTACATTGGTGATTTGCCTGCCTAGAGCCAGGACTCTGCTTACAGCAGAGCCCGGCTAAAAACATATGTGAAATTTCTTTGCCCAGTGGAGCTGCTGGGCAACAAACTGAATCTAAATTTAAACTTTTAGTTTTAAACAGCTAATGTTGTGGTTATAGAGACTCTGATGGTGGTCCTACAATTGAATATTTTCAAAACTTGGACAACGAAAGAAAGTTTACATCTTTATTCTCAAGAACATTTCAAATATGGTTTTGTTATCGCATTTTACATGATTAATACCTCAAGATCATCAGAAAACACATTAAAGATTGCAATTGTCAGTATGAAAGGTGTATCGCAAATGTCAACATTCTTGTGTCATTCTAAGAATTGATGTATGTGGCACTTATTTTATGGCGTGCGAAAATTCCATTTAAATTCCACCAAGCAAAACATGAAAGAAAACGGTTGATATCTGAAGCTGGCGACACATGACTGCACATGCATCGCCTTCATTATCATGCCTTATCTTACAAAGAACTTTTGGATTTCAATTAACAAAGTTGAAGGCAGTGTGTACATTTTTTTCGAGAAAAGAAAGTAATTAATTCAAAAGATGTGCGATGGATAGCAATGAAAGACAGAAACACAAGTATGGACATTGGAATAGAACCGACATGACATGACATTACATTACCCTGTTGATGGTCTATTAGACAGTCTGCTGTAAAATTGTTTAAAATAAGGATATACAACAAAAATGTAACACATGCTCCTTGTATAACAATTTTCAGGGCATAGTCATGATAAAACCTTTGAAATGAAAGTTAACATAAACATTGTAACTGCACTTCCTTTGAAACCTGATTTTTATTACAGTTTGAAAGTGTTTTAACCATATAAACCAAATTATTCCTTTTTAGATCTTGTATATTGAATGTAGAATGTAAATCAGTTATAATAATTGATTTCAATAATACAGCATAGTAATAATAAGTTTTCTTTGCAATTAATTGCATAATCTGAAATTTCAAATGCAATATTCTAAAACAGAACTTACTGTTTCTGGATAAAGTTGGTGACGGCCCTTTTCAGTTCGCCGTTCCTGCACACCTCGAGGGGAGAGTTACCTTGCTTGTTGTTAATGTTGTAGTCTGCCCCTTTTTGAAGCATCAGGACAGCCATGTTATATCTCTCTTGGTTTTGTGCGTTGGGATTAACAGTAAGCCCGAGAAGCTGCAAAAACTACAAAAAAGAAACATACATACGATTAGTATTCTTTGTCAGTGGGTATAGAAATACTCTATTTTTTATTCCTTTAGATTTGTGTCAGGATCTTTTAATTCAAATGAATTTAGAAACGGTTTAGATCAAAATTTTATTTTTTAACTTTTATGTATAAAATGGTTTATTTTCGCATTTTGAATGGTTGACCAAACTTTGAACGTTCGAAGTCAAGCTATAGGAGAGGTACAGAGGTAAGAATTCATTGTAATGTAAACACAGCTCGAGCCTTATATTTCTTTAAAAATAATGTAAAAAATTGATTTACCTTTTATTGACAAAATGACTCATAAAAACAAGGTAAACTGATTCAATGTTTCCATGAACAATTTCATGAAGAGAAGAAACCAACATTTCTTGAAAAAACTTATCAATAAACCACATACGTAAACAATTAACGTGGCTCGAGCTGTGTTTACAAAACAGAAAATGCAAACTCTGTATCTTGCTTAATACTCAATATTTTACTTTAAAATTTTGACAAAGCATTTAAAATACCCATATAATTATTTTTAACATTAAAAATGGAAGGAATAAAATTTTAAAATTTCGAGCTCATATCGTGTCTATGAACCTTTACTATATACATACTGGATCATTTCCTCCCGTTTGTCGGCGTCCACACAAAGCCAGATGTAGAGGAGTGTCACCATCATTATCTCGTAAGTCCACATCAGCTCCTGAACATTGACTGAATTTTGTTAACCATATTTGTACACACAAAAAATCCTGCATTTCACATTTGTGCTTTATTTTAAGAAATATTATGTTAAATAAATAGTAAGAAATTACTATTGATTATACGTTATGATAAATGAAAAAATTAAATTTTATAATTTTACTTACTAGTATTTTAATCGCTTTATAATACATAAACGATCCTTTATTTTATTTGGCTTGAGCTTGTTAAATACATTGCAAATTTTAGCATGCAGTACTCATGCTATGAAATAATTTTCAATTTTCAATTACCGTTTTCAATCAAAATTTTTGCCATCTTGTCATATCCCTCGTGGGCTGCTAAATGAAGTGGGGATACTCCCTGCTTATCCTGTGCACTTACTTGAGCTTTTCCCTTATAATTAGAAATCATTTTTTTTTTAAATTACCATGTGTCATCTCTCAATATGCATAGTAATGCAATCGTTTGGCCTTCATGATGCTATATTGAAATGGATGTGTCGCCAAAGCAACTAAAGTCAATACTTTGGAAAAAATATTGCATTCCTGCAGTATTTAGGTCTTTCCACCTTTCAGGTGAAAGACCTCTTGTTAGGTCTTTCCACCTTTCAGGTGAAAGACCTCTTGTTTTCTTTATGTTTTTTCTTCTTCTTCTTCTTCTTCTTCTTCTTTTTTTCTATTTAGCTCGGGGTGACTTTTTTATTATTAGAGTTATCCAAACAATTTAAACTTTATGTAATTGCACATTAAAAGTTATGGTACCAATTGACCCTGTGTCAAAGAACTCCCAGAACTTGCAGAGTTATTGCCCTTTGAGAAGGAAATGCTTGTTATCGCTACTCCTCTGAAACCATAAGAGATAGAGATTGGGAACTTTTACCAATGTCTTCATTACACTTAGAGGGTTCTTCAATCTATTCATACCAAAAGGATCTGAGCCCCCCTTCTAGTAGTTATTGCCCCTGAAAGTATTTAAATTTCCATAAAATCACTTCCAACTTTTTTATTATTTATCATAGAGACTTCGGACCACTTGGGATGGAAGCGTCTACCTTGGCCGAACAAAATGACATAAAGGTCAAAGATCAAGGTCATTTGAGAAGCTGTTAATTAATGAGTTTTTATATCTCTTTTGTTTAGGGTGGTGGAGAAAAACTTGTTTATGGATGTAGTAGGACATCTTAAGCCATTTTAAAATATAGCCCCTTGGCTCATACCTTTGAATAATTACAGAGTTATAGCCCCTTTTGTACGAAATGCTTGTTATCGCTACTCCTCTAAAACCATAAGAGATAGAAATATGGAACTTTTACCATTGTCTTCAGTACACTTAGAGGGTTCTTCAATCTATTCATACCGAAAGGATCTGAGGCCCCCTTATAGCAGTTATTGCCCCTGAAAGTATTGAAACTTCCATAAAATCATTTCCAACTTTTTTACTATTTATCATAGAGAGTTCGGACCACTTGAAATAGGAGCGTCTACCTTGGCCGAACAAAATGACATAAAGGTCAAAGGTCAACGTCATTTGGAAGTCTGTTAATTGATGAAATTTCATATTATTTGAAATACGTAATTATAGTAAGGGTTTCAATAGCTTGCTGGATTGCGCAATAAGGTATTAAATTGGGTCAGCCAGGTATCACATTAAGTCCTGTGGTTACTCAAGTGGAACTTGTTTTTACAGTCAACCCATTCATTTTGTACAAAGACAGCTAGCCTCTAGAACACTCTCTTCTATTGTTAGGTTTACTGTTTATATGATTGTGTAAAGAATATTCACTTGGCTCAGTTTTGTTCATAGTAAGTGGAAAAAAAATCAGAAAAAGTAATTTAATAAATCTTTACGATATATACAACATGGAATTCTTAAAGAAATGGCTTGATAATAATCTTTAAAAACCATTTATCAATTAATGGCTTCGTGGTTTTCCCATTTTATAGTACAACATGTATCATAGGTATAATAATGTTTTGTATACCTTATTGAGCAATCTAGCAATTCATTAAAAATATTAGGTGGAAAGACCTCTAATTGTTCTCGAACAATTAGCCTACTAGTTTTCTTTATGTTTTTAGGTCTTTCCACCTTTCAGGTGAAAGACCTTTTGTTTTTCTTATGTTTTTAGGTCTTTCCACCTTTCAGGTGAAAGACCTTTTGTTAGGTCTTTCCACCTTTCAGGTGAAAGACCTTTTGATTTCTTTATGTTTTTTATTTTTTTTCTTCTCTTTTTTTCCAGGGACAGCTTTTTTATTTCAAGAGATATTGAAACAATTTTTTTTTTATGTTATTGGCCATTAAAAGTTATGGTACCAAATGACCCTTTGCTTGATAACTCCCAAAACTTACAAAGTTAATGCCCTTGTGAACGAAAAGGTTGTTATCGCTACTCCTCTGAAACCATAAGAGATAGAGACTTGGAACTTTTACCAATGTCTTCAGTACATTTAGAGGGCTCTTCAATCTACTAATACCGAAAGGATCCGAGCCCCCCTTCTATCAGTTATTGCCCCTGAAAGTATTTGAATTTCCATAAAATCACTTCCAACTTTTTCATTACTTATTATAGAGACTTCGGACCACTTGGGATGGAAGCGTCTACCTTGGCCGAACAAAATGACATAAAGGTCAAAGGTCAAGGTCATCTGAAAATCTCTTAATTAATGAGTTTTTGTATCTCTTTTGTTTAGGATGGTAGAGAAAAACTTTTTCATTGATGTAATAGGACATCTGAAGACATTTCAAAATATATCCCCTTGGCTCCTTCTTTTAAATAGTTACAGAGTTAATACCCCTTTTGTACGAAAAGCTTGTTATCGCTACTCCTCTAAAACCATAAGAGATAGAAACTTGAAACTTTTACCAATGTCCTCAGTGCACTTAGAGGGTTCTTCAATCTTTTCATACCAAAAGGATCTGAGCCCCCCTTCTAGTAGTAATTGCCCCTGAAAGTATTGACATTTTTATAAAATCACTTCCAACTTTTTCATTACTTATTATAGAGACTTCGGACCACTTGAGATGGAAGCGTCTACCTTGGCCAAACAAAATGACATAAAGGTCAATGGTCAAGGTCATTTGGAAATCTCTTAATTAATGAGTTTTTGTATCTCTTTTGTTTGTGATGGTAGAGAAAAACTTTTTCGTGGATGTAGTAGGACATCTTAAGGCATTTCAAAATATTACCCTTTGACCCTCACCATGTAACAATTATAGGGTTATTGCTCCTATTGTACAAAATGCTTGTTATCGCTACCCCTCATTAACCGTTAGAGGTAGAGACTTGAAACTTTTAATAATGTATTCAGTACACTTAGACGCTCGTTCAATCTATCATACCGAAAGGGTCCAATTTCCCTTTTATAGCAGTAATTGCCCCTGAAAGTTTGAACAATCAATAAAAACACAAATAACTTTTGAATCAATAATCATAGATAGATCGGACCACTTGGTATTGAAGCGTCTACCTTGTCAGATCAAAATGACATAAAGGACAAAAGTCAAGGTCAAGCAATAAAAAATTGCAAACTTAATCGTTTGACACTTTTTATGAAGTAACGCAGAGAAATACTGTATTCTATGTCAAACAAAAAAAAAAAACAAAGAGGTGGAAAGACCTCTAATTGTTCGAGAACAATTAGTCTACTAGTTTTTCTTATGTTTTTTATTATTATTTTTCTCCTCTATTTTCCACGGGAAAACTTTTTTATTTCAAGAGATATTGAAACAAATTTTTCTTTATGTGATTGAACATTAAAAGTTATGGTACCAAATGACCCTGTGTCTAATGACCCCAAGAACTTAAAAAGTTATTGCCCTTGTATACGAAAAGCTTGTTATCGCTACTCCTCTGAAACCATAAGAGATAGAGACTTGAAACTTTTACTAACGTCTGTAGTTCACTTAGACGCTCTTTCAATCTATTCATACCGAAAGGTTCCGAGACCCCCTTCTATCAGTTATTGCCCCTGAAAGTATTTCAATTTCCATGAAATCACTTCTAACTTTTTTACTATTTGTCATAGAGACTTTGGACCACTTGCGATGGAAGCGTCTTCCTTGGCCGATCAAAATGACGTAAAGGTCAAAGGTCAAGGTCATCTGTAAATATGTGTATTCATGAGTTTTCGCATCTCTTTTGTTTAGGGTGATATAGAGAAATTTTATCAAGGATGTAGTAGGACGTCTTAAGACATTTCAAAATGTAGCCCTTCAGCTCCCATCTTGTAATAGTTAGCGAGTTATTGCCCCTTTTGTACGAAACGCTTGTTATCGCTACTCCTCTGAAACCATAACAGGTAGAGACTTGAAACTTTGACCAATGTCTTCAGCACACTTAGAAGTTTCTTCAATCTATTGATCCCAAAAGGGTCCAACGTGCCCTTCTGGCAGTAATTCCCCTTTGAATTTCATTGATTTCACAAACACATTAGAAATAACCCCCCCCCCTCTTTTTTCTGTTAAATGTGTGACCTTGACCTTTGACCTTGACCTTTGACCTTAACCCTTGACATCTTAGGACTGGTGTGTTATAAGTATCCGCAACATCTATAATATCAGATTCATTTATATGTACAAAAAGCTCTTTTAAACACGAATTCACACTCCCACCCCTTATATTTTTAGGTTTGACCTTGACCTTCGACCTTGACCTTTGACCTGACCATGACCTTTGACCTTGACCTTAAAGGACTGATGCGTTACAAGTATATTTTACATATACATTTATATGTGCAATAAGCTCTTTAAAACCACCCCCCCCCCTTATTTTTAGGTTTGATCTTGACCCTTGACCTTGACCTTTGACCTGACCTTGACCTTTGACCTCTTAGAACTAATGAGTAATAAGTGTATGCAACATATATATCAGGTTCAGTTATATGAACAATTTGCCCCCCCCCCTTTCTTTTATACAAGGATTGATTTCTTATATGAACATGACCCTCGATATTTGAACTTGAAATTTGATATTCCTTTTTAAAATAAAACCTTAAAAAAGTGTTACAACTGTTTGTCAGAATTTTTTAAAAAGGTGAAACACTGCCTGCCATTTGACTCCAGACCGCGTTTTAGACTACGCCTCCAAATAAAAATTCCAGCTCCAGTAAAACTCTGTAGAACTTGGCGAAAATTCATGGGACTGTTCCTCACACCTGAATCTAATTGCCTGCCAAATTTCAAACGAAATGAACCCTATTGAAGAAAGTTATCCACCTCAGCGGCATCGAACCATCGTCCCGAGAAACGAAATTTCAACGCTTCGATATTTGTATCTAATAAATTCACGCTCAAATTTCACTGAAAATCTTTGTTTACATTTCTATCAGCAACCTGTGACGACTTGTGTTGAAGTGCAACGAAAGATAACTCTTCCTTCCCAGACCCCGATTTTAGATGAATTTAATTTACATTTTCTTTCAGTTTGTTTATTTCCCGACTTGGCTGAAATACATGACTGGCCTTAATTCAGTTCCGATTTTCCGTACTTGTAATCCACGAATGCATGACAGTTAATAGATTAATAAGCCCGTGCATTTCAAATCACAGGGAGAATTCGCATCAGCTGAGCAAAAGTGACGTTCCCACACCTTCAAATACCCGCCGGCGACCAGAGTTTGACCTGGCCTGTTGATTTCTTAGTCAACGCTATCCGGCCACATTGTTTACAAGCAGCACTGATTTTTATGAATAAACTGGTGAACAAATACTGCCCTCCCAACCAATCGCTAAGCCCCTATCTATTCTAAAGGTTCCTCAGCGTTGGGTATCAATTTTAGATGGACAGAAGAACGCTTCATCTCTTCTTTCTATCATCATCCAAATTCACTACACAACTCAACAAATTTTACCTCCAATCAAATAACAAGCGAAATAGCGTAGTGGAAACACTCTCGCCTAGGAATCTAAGGGTACTCGGATCGATACCACTGTGCGGAACCCATTCTTTTTTTTACTTTTTTTTTCTTCGTAAATTGATTTTTCTCTAATTACTCAATAATTATCAACATTTTCGGGAATTTTTTTGAATCATTATGGAAGGTGGAAAGGCCTCTAATTGTTCCGTGAACAATTAGTCTACTAGTTTATTATTTTTTTTCTTCTCTTTTTTTCCAGGGACAGCTTTTTTGTTTCAAGAGATATTGAAACAATTTTTTCTTTATGTTATTGGCCATTAAAAGTTATGGTACCAAATGACCCTTTGCTTGATAACTCCCAGAAGTTACAAAGTTATTGTCCTTGAGTACGAAAAGCTTGTTATCGCTACTCCTCTGAAACCATATTAGATAGAAACTTGAAACTTTTACCAATGTCTTCAGTACACTTAGAGGGTTCTCCAATCTATTCATACCGAAAGGATTTGAGGCCCCTTTCTAGTAGTTATTGCCCCTGAAAGTATTTACATTTCTATAAAATCACTTCGAACTTTTTTATTATTTGCAATAGAGACTTCGGACCACTTGGGATGGAAGCGTCTATCTTGGCCGAACAAAATAACATAAAGGTTAAAGGTCAAGGTTGTCTGGAAATCCATTAATTAATGAGTTTTTAGATCTCTTTTGTTAAGGGTGGTAAAGAAAAACTTGTTCATGGATGTAGTAGGACATCTGGAGACTTTTTAAAATATAGCCCCTTGGCTCCTTCCTTTAAATAGTTACAGAGTTATTACCCCTATTTACGAATAGCTTGTTATCGCTACTCCTCTGAAACCATAAGAGATAGAAACTTGGAACTTTTACCAATGTCTTCAGTACACTTAGAGGATTTTCCAATCTATTCATACCGAAAGGATCTGAGGCCCCCTTCTAGTAGTTATTGCCCCTGAAAGTATTTACATTTCTATAAAATCACTTCCAACTTTTTTATTACTTATCATAGAGACTTCGGACCACTTGGGATGGAAGCGTCTATCTTGGCCGAACAAAATTACATAAAAGCCAAAAGTCAAGGTCATTTGGAAATGTCTTAATTAATAAGTTTTTGTATCTCTTTTGCTTAGGGTGGTAGAGAAAAACTTTTTCATGGATGTTGTAGGACATCTTAAGACATTTCAAAGTATAATCCTTTGACCCTTTCCATATTACAATTATAGAGTTATTGCCCCTATTGTACAAAATGCTTGTTATCGCTACTCCTCATTAACCGTTAGAAATAGAGACTTGAAACTTTTACTAATGTATTCAGTACACTTAGAAGCTCCTTCAATCTATTGATACTGAAAGGGTCCAAAGTCCATTTCTAGCAGTTATTGCCCCTGAAAGTTTCGAACATTCAATAAAAACACAAATAACTTTTGAATCAATAATCATAGATACATCGGATCACTTGGTATTGAAGCGTCTACCTTGTCAGATCAAAATGACATAAAGGTCAAAGGTCAAGGTCAAGCAATAAACATTTGCAAACTTAATCGTTTGACACTTTTATATGAAGTAAAGCAGAAAAAATACTTTATTCTATTGAAGCAATCTTATTTCAAACATAAAAAACAATGAGGTGGAAAGACCTCTAATTGTTCGAGAACAATTAGTCTACTAGTTTCTTCTTCTTCTTCTTTTTTTCTATTTAGCTCGGGGTGACTTTTTTATTATTAGAGTTATCCAAACAATTTAAACTTTAAGTAATTGCTCATTAAAAGTTATGGTACCAATTGACCCTGTGTCAAAGAACTCCCAGAACTTACAGAGTTATTGCCCTTTGAGAAGAAAATGCTTGTTATCGCTACTCCTCTGAAACCATAAGAGATACGGATTTGGAACTTTTACCAATGTCTTCATTACACTTAGATGTTTCTTCAATCTATTCATACCAAAAGGATTTGAGGCCCCCTTATAGTGGTTATTGCCCCTGAAAGTATTTAAATTTTCATAAAATCACTTCCAACTTTTTTATTATTTATCATAGAGACTTCGGACCACTTGGGATGGAAGAGTCTACCTTGGCCGAACAAAATGACATATAGGTCAAAGGTCAAGGTCATTTGAGAAACTGTTAATTAACGAGTTTTTATATCTCTTTTGTTTAGGGTGGTAGAGAAAAACATTTTGATGGATGTAGTAGGACATCTTAAGACATTTTAAAATATAGCCCCTTGGCTCATACCTTTAAATAATTACAGAGTTATAGCCCCTATTGTACGAAATGCTTGTTATCGCTACTCCTCTGAAACTATAAGAGATAGAGATTGGGAACTTTTACCAATGTATTCAGTATACTTGGAGGGTTCTTCAATCTATTCATACCGAAAGGATCTGAGGCCCTCTTCTAGTAGTTATTCCCCCTGAAAGTTTTTAATTTTCTATAAAACCATTTCCAACTTTTTTATTATTTGTCGTACAGACTTCGGACCACTTGGAATAGAAGCGTCTACCTTGGCCAAACAAAATGACATAAAGGTCAAAGGTCAACGTCATTTAGAAGTCTTTTAATTAATGAATTTTCATATCATTTGAAATACAGAATTATAGTAAGGGTTTCAATAGATTGCTGGATTGCGCAATAAGGTATTCAATTGGGTCAGCCAGGTATCACATCAAGTCCTGTGGCTACTCAAGTGGAACTTGTTATTCATTTTGTACAAAGAGAGCTAGCCTGTAGAACACTCTCTTCTATTGTTAGCTTTACTGTTTATACGATTGTGTAAAGAATATTCACTTGGCTCAGTTTTGTTCATAGTAAGTGGAAAAAAATTCAGAAAAGTAATTAGATAAATCTTTACCGATATATACAACATGGAATTTTTAAAAAAAAATGGCTTGATAATAATAAAAATAAAAAATCTCTTTTAAAACCATTTATCAATTAATGGCCATGTGGTTTTCCCATTTTATAGTACAACATATATCATAGGTATAGTAATGTTTTGTAAATCTTATAGAGCAATCTATCAATTCATTAAAATATTAGGTGGAAAGACCTCTAATTGTTCTCGAACAATTAGTCACTAGTTTTTTCTTGTTCTTGTAAGGAAATTGTGAAATCGTAATACATGCGTTTACAAGATAAGCGCCTCTTGGCGATGAAAAAAAGCATTTTCCCACCTTTAGGATTAAAATATTTGCGGAATCTTGATGATCGTTTACTGCAGCAATGTGGAGAGCTGTGTATCCATCACTTTTCTTAGCATTGACGAGACTGGGCTCCTTTTCAATCAAACGCTCGACCGCGCTGTAAAGTACCAATTCAAGTAACTGTTGAAGAATCAGAAATCAATGATGACTCTCCTCTTACAATTGACTGTCTTTTTATCAACTAATATTAATACATACAACTCGTGGTCCTGCATAGCTGCCCACATCAACGGTATCTGCCCTTTTTTGTTCAGCAATTTCTGGTTTATTTGGGGATGACTCAGAAGAATATTAACAGCTCGATCACTTCTCTTTGTAATGGCGTCATGCAGTGGAGTATCCCCTTCAACGTCCTAAAGTTATATATATTCTTCTGAATTAAGATGACTTAAGCATAATTAAAGAAGGAAATTTATGTGAGATGGATATTGACGATGAACAAAAATATTGATTTATTGTCAAACAGCATTGTACTTTGTCATATCTGACCTGTTTATTTGGACTTGCCCCAGCTTCCAAAACTGCCTTTAAAACCGAATATAGTTCGTACTGAACGGCCATATGAGCAGGACTTCGGCCGAGTCTGTTGCATGCATTAACATCCGCCTTGCATTTTATCAAACAAAGAGAAGCATCTGCCTCTTTTCTACAATTATAATATTAAATCAATGCAAAAATTTATAAAGGTTGATTTGATATTATTATAGACATTTATAATGATGGTTTTACCCTATTATTGCAACAAGTAAAGGTGTCATGTCATCTTTGTTGGTGGCATTGATATGGGCTCCATTTTGTAACAGTAGCTTGACAACGTTTTCATGTCCTTCGTGTGCAGCAACCATTAAAGGACTCAAATCTTTGTACCAACTATTAACCTGGGTGTCACAAGAAGTACTATTATTTACAATATAAAGTACAATTATAGCCTTTCGGTGAGGTCAATATATGGTTTTATAGACCTGATGAGAGTATATCGACCGAGGACGATCTACGAGGATGATATATTCTCATCAGGTCTATAAATAAAACCATGTTCACATATATCAAAAAACTATGATTGTTTTATTACGATCAATCAAAAACATTCTCTTCAAGCTTGAGAGTATAACTGTTAAATAATTGCCTCATAATATAGACATTGAATTCGTTATCGTGACGTTACAATGTCGCACATGCCAAAACCAGTATTTTGTCATAGAAATTTATTTTTAGTATAGTAAGGTTTAAAGATTTTTTTTTATTTTTAGAATAGTGAGGTTTTAATTATTACAAAAAAGCACGTTCATGTGAAGGCTATCGACCAATCATATACTTGGGAGAAATACGATATTATAATAAATTCTATTATAAAATTCAATTAAAAACTATGATGATATTTGCTTTCAAAAATAGGAGATTTTTAAATAGTTTGTTTCGCTAAAATTGCGTGCATTTACCAGATCTTTCTTTCTCTTAATCATTTCGTTTACAGCCCCTATATTGCCTTTTGCGCATGCGTTGAACATTTGTTCAGGTCCGACTGTCTGCCGAGCACCCAAAGCTTCCATGAGCACTAAATGTGCCATCAGTTGTGCAAGACCTCCTCCTAATTGGAATCTCTCATCGGGCTCTAGTGAACCTTATAAATGAATAATGTAATGTACAAAAAACAATATAGTTTATGTATTGACAATTTTGTAGTTCTTAAAGCTGACATGAATTCATAAAAGCATTTAGTCGCCATATTAGTTCTGATCGCTCCTATTCTGCCACTGGGGTATACATGTATATATACCGGTTGAGAATGTTACGCTCAGTTGCTTTCCGAACGAGGCGTTCAGGTTGCACGAATTTCTAAATGCATGAACTACAAATTATAGTAAAATGTTCGTAGTAAAGAATAAAGGAAACAACAATCAATAAATTACAAAAAATATCTATTCTCTGAGAGAATTTCTAAGGTATCCGCACAGATAGTGCTGTATTACTTCGCATGCATATAGAACACGTGTGTCGTTCAAACAGAGTGCAGAACGTCTGCATCTTTTAAAAAACCCCGGCGGCAGTACATCCAACACAGTATTAAATGACAGTAAATCCCAGAAAGTAACAACGTAACATTGTGTCCATCGGTGTCTACAAAAGCGCTCAGTTACTAAAATCCATGCGATCATTGACATTGCTCGATCTGCCAGTTATTATACCCTCGCTCCGAAGGAGAGGGGGTATACTGTTTTACCCTAGTGTGTCTGTCTGTCTGTCTGTCCGTCTGTCCGTCCGTAACAAAAAATTCTGTCGCATTTATCTCAGCAACTATTTATCGCAGATGCTTGAAATTTTTACACGGTGTTTGTTAAGGCATGCCATATCGTGGGATATATTTTTGTACCAATCAGATGTCAAATTCCTGTTAAATGACGACTTTGCTTATTTTTTAACCAAAATTTCCAAACAAATTTTAGTCAAAGATTTCTCAGCAACTATTTATCGCAGATGCTTGAAAATTTTACACAATATTTGTATATGCATGCCATATCGTTGGATATATTTTTGTACCAATCAGACGTCAACTTCTTGTTAAATGACGACTTTGTTTATTTTTAGCAAAAATTTCAAACAAATTTTTGTCAAAGATTTCTCAGCAACTGTTTATCGCAGATGCTTGAAATTTTTACACAGTATTTGTATAGGCATGCTATATCGTGGGATGTATTTTTGTATCAATCGGACGTCAACTTCCTGTTTAATGAGTACTTTGTTTATTTTTAGCCAAAATTTTCAAACAAATTTCCGTCAAAGATTTCTCAGCAACGATTTACCGCAGATGCTTGAAATTTGAACACACTATTTGTTTTGGTATGCCATATTGTGGAATATATTTTTGTATCAATCGGATGTCAACTTCCTGTTAAATAATGACTTTGTTTATTTTTAGCCAAAATTTTCAAACAAATTTTCGTCAAAGATTTCTCAGCAGCTATTTATCGCAGATGCTTGAAATTTTTACACAGTGTTTGTTAAGGCATGCCATATTGTGGGATATATTTTTGTACCAATTGGACGTCAACTTCCTGTTCAATGAGTACTTTGTTTATTTTAGCCAAAATTTTCAAACAAATTTTCCACAAAGATTTCTCAGCAGCTATTTATCGCAGATGCTTGAAATTTGAACATACTATTTGTTTAGGCATGCCATATTGTGGGATATATTTCTGTACCAATCGGATGCCAGCTTTCTGTTAAATGTCGACTTTGCTTATTTTGCATATTCACATCAGAGCGGGGGTATCACTAGTGAGCATTGGCTCACAGATATCTTGTTGGTTGTCATAATAGTCTTATATGATATCTTTTTGTCCAAGGTAACGTGTTCATGTGTATGAAATAACTGAATGCGGTGAAGCATGAATAGTGCTCTCGGCCTGATAAGGGATGTGTAGCGATGAGCAGACAATAGAAATCGACAACTTATATGGCGGTAGTCGGAGATAAAAGGGAAATAATGGATATTTATGAATTCATGACAACTTTAAATAATTGAAAAAAGTTACCACTGGAATCATCCTCTTCCTCCTGATCACTGTCGCTTTCTGCCTCGTCACCATCCAGAACATCAACATTACCCCCTGTGACAGGGGTCAGCAATCCAGGGTTGAATACCCAAGCCTGGTTACCAAAGGCAACAGCCACGTCACCATCTGAGTCTATCTTCACCACTTTACCAACCTTACCCAGCGACTATAATATATATTTATTGATGAAAAATATTTCAAAACTGATTTTAAGACTGGTTTTATATTTGTGACATATGAAGAGGGCACATTATACTTAATTTAAAGCTTATCTGATAGGCTGAGATTCGAGTAGTCTCTTACTTTTTTCATGTCATCATTCCAACCCCCATGATTTCGTTGGAGAAGAATTGCCTTTGTTTCGTCCTTCAGAACCTGCACAACATCGCCCACTTTGACGTCGTAAACCTGTGTTACAACAACACAACAAGAGTAATGAAATATTAAATGATATAAACTATCATTTAACATATGATTGCAAATGAATACGGGAATACTACCTTTCTGACTGCGCCTGCGTGAAATTGGTAGGATTTTCCTTTGTATTCAATTTCGACTGTACTGTCGTTGGGAAAATTTTTAACCACTCCAATTTCGCCTATGCACTAAACAAAATTCTAAATATTAGCAAATTCTTAACGTTCTGCAAAATTTCAATTTTTGGAGTCATTAAAGAATGAATTTGATTAAACACCTCTGACATTCTAATGGACCATCCTCCATGTCCCCGCTGTAGTTCCTTTAATGGCACTTCCGGCATATCAATAACACATTTATCTCCCTTCTTCAGCAAGGACTCGGACGTCTCGTCTAAAGTTACGGACTTCTTCTCATCCTTCTTTTCGACTTTTCCTAAATTTTATTCATTAAAAATCGTTTAATGAAATATCTTTTAATATCTAAGAAAAAAACCGAACATTTTTGGCTATCATTGGTACATGTACATGTAAAAGTTGAATTTCATTTATCGTACCGACAACTGGAAGGTGTTCTCTGTAATAAGAGCCGCCAGGAGCTTCTTCTACACACTGTAGATCAACCTTCCCGCGGCATCCAACACGATACACATTTGCCTCCCCTGATGTTTCCCAACGCACGCGCACTGCGTTCCTTCCGCCTACATCTGATCCAAATCCTCGGAGGTCTTCTACCTTTCCTTTCTTTCCAGATCCACCTTGAATGATCAGACATGTTGCGATAAGTGTACATTAAGTATTATGTCATCTTGAAATGTTACTTAATAAAATGTTTAAAGATCATTGCAATTCCTAATTGAATGTAGGCATACCGTCCTGTGTTCCAAAATCCCAATTAGGTCCCCTTATGACCTTTGCCCCTGGAAATATCCCCAGTGCTTTCATTTTAACACTGTTGGATCTCTTGGGTACAGGGACACTTGAAAAAATATATTTTACAAATATAAGACAACCTTTTATTTTTACAAATAAAAAACTATAATAATTTCACTATATTTTTTTTATATTGATTCAACTGATTTTTCGTTTTAAGTTCACTTGAAAAATACGATTATAAACCATTGATTATCTCACCTGGACCCATGGGGTTTATCGATCCTTTGGAATGGGTGACTTAGATCGTGTTTGTCAAGATAGTAACACGGGGTGCACAGGTTGGCGTCATTACAGGAGGCACACCTCCAGAGCACGCCGATGATGGTGTTTTTCTGGCAGCCTTCACATCTTTGGGACAGATGTTTCACCCCTTGTCAAATTGAATTTTAAAGTTTTAATCCGTGTTAGTCTTTGAAATCATTTGTTTTGTCCCTCTCTTTTTGACCGTTAAGAGTTGGGCTAGTAATCTATCACTTGCAGAGTCTATTGATTATCGATGAGATATTTTTCGTTTGATGGTAAGTTGAGGTCTTTTTGATTAAATACAAGGCACATTACGTAATTTCGACATCTCCCCTGTGTTCAGATCTTTATCAGTGGAAATGGATTGATTATCACCATTTAAAGTATTTACATAAAGTTATAAATTAGCAAACTAAACAATTTTTAATACACTTACTACTATTTTCTTTCAGGAAATAAAAAGGAGACTTACATTAAAATATATGAAAATATTTGCACAATATCCAGCTGTTGCAAAGTCTGTTTATTTGTGCATCTTTTATTTTTTGTTACATATTTCATGCTCAAATGTGGTCAGTTTGGGAAATTCTTAAAAGACAGAAAGCAAAACCATTAATTTACCAATGTCAGCGTGACGATCATACTAGTAGTTATCCCCTTTTCATTGGTAAAAAACGTATGTCTGAAGTTCTATCTGTTGTAGCTTTTGTGTTCGCTACAGCACTGTCATTTTAAAAAGTACAACTCAAAATACTCAAATAAAGTGGTAGTGCATGAATAAAAATATTACATTTTTTTTTCAATTGAACCGCTTGCAAAATTTTTAGGGTAAAACACATACCAACTGGTGCATTGTCCAAAATGCGCAGGTCAAATTTCCCGCCTTTCCCGACTCGACACGTGGACTTTCCACCCATGTCCCAGTAAACGTCATACGTTTGATCTCCGTTGTCTCTGACGACCGTGCCCACGTGACCCTCTCCCCTGTCTTCGTTTCCAAGATTCCAGTCCGGACCACGCACGACCCGTAATCCCTCGGCCATTTTCTTACATGCAGCTCAGTCTTTATCTAGAGACAGCAATTGTTTTGACTTAACATACCCCTATTTTTAACCACATTTATATTGACTTTAGTTTCTATTGTCATTTTCTTGTGTTAATTTGAAATAATGCTTCTTGATCGGACACTTCGAGACACTAATACATTTATTTGATATTTTATAACTTTGTTTAAAGTACTGTGTCAGTTAAGTTTCTCAATAAATGATCTCAACTAACAAACTTCATATAAAAATCATTTATTCACAAATATAATGATACACATCTACAATTTTATTTCATGGTCAATAGATAAAACCATCGATTAGTTGATGATTAATTAGCATTCAGCATAATTTAGTCGTAAGTTCTTTTCCTAAAATTCAGCTAATGCTCTAAAGACTGCGAGTCGTAACAGTTGGCAAAATATCTTATGTTAACTTGATGTAGAAATAAAATGAACTTCTTACATTGTAGTATTAACATTTAATGTTCACACACATACAATCTGTTCTTGATGTACAATAATAATTTTCAAATTCTTCAAGTTTTTTTTTTGTTTTTGTATTTTTTACTTTGGATGCAATATTGTTTTTATTCTGAGGAGTTTTTTTTTTATCATAAGAAAGATGAATCATTTATGATTAGATAGTTGGAATATGTCCAGTTAACATGTAGAACATCTTAAAAATATTTTTAATTGCACGGATATTTAACGACTTTAGGAGCATATAACTTGTTTTCCTTATCATAAAACCATAAATCGACTGTCTAGCCTAGACACCGACGATTTTTGGTGCATATTAAGTCAAGAGACTGAACGCACCCTTTCGATTTCCTTTATTATCTCATTACGTAAAAATCATCAAAAAATGAAATATATATAATCAAATAATGTTGCATTAATATGTAATTTTTTGAATTCATTAGGACGCAGTTTATACAATGTTTGAGAAGTTTGGCACTATGCCATGTATTTTAATAGGTGTTTAATTTTCTTAATTCATCATATATAACTCTAATACTAGAGAAACACGTTTAAATGCTGCGGAATATCGTACCATCCAAAAATATTTATTTTGATTTCCCAGTTCACAAATTGAAAGTAACTATATTTTAAAAAGTAGAAGATTGGTTGTATTTTAGACATATGAAAGATAACCTTAAAAATGTATAATGCATATTTGACATAGTATATTGATGTTCTGTGTGTAAATTAGATAGTATTTTCTTGGAATGGAATTAGACCTACCTTTCGCTGTGGTTGACAATTGAATAATGAATATTATCAAGCTACTTTCGTTTCACCTTGGAAATTTCCACAAACATTGATGATAAACAACAATTGCGGAAGTAAAATTTTCTTTCGTTTTTGAAGATGTTGATGTTGTTAAATAACTGATATAAAATCTCTATTTTTGATGAAACCAAAACGTTTATCATTATATAACGCATTATAACAATAATTGATAATGTTTTTATTTATATCCACAATGAACAAAAATAAGACAAAAAAAGTTAAACCGTCGACCCATGCATTTATTGGGTTTTTTCAGTGTTTGTTTTGGGAATTTCTGATGCGCGCTACCTTGCTTATTGTTTTGTCCCGAGAATAAAAATGAATGACACCTTGTGCAGATATTTAAATTTAAATAATTTAGATGGTCCTTTAAATGCATGCATAAATGTACCAGAATTTCAAACACAAATGCTAAACCACATTTTAAATTTCATGAAAGTAAAATTGCAAAGAAAATAAAGAAACGTGACAACGGATTTAAGTCTTCTATGTGAAAAGAATCTTTGGCGTGCTTTACAGAAGATATTATACTGAAATATCAAAATATATTTTCTTGTATGTTTTGTATTATAACCTATAAGTTTTGCTTATCGGTATAATTGTTGACAAACAAAAATGTTGATAGCAAGCATATGCATGAAAAAGTAAATACGGATTGATTATAAAAGTAAATAAAAAATAGATTTTGAGCTGGCATTGCAAAATATGGACAACGTTTTTCAATCACTGTCGATTTGCTCAATTTCTATCTTAGTTGCCAATATTACTCTTTCGTTGTAAAACAAGGGTCTGTAAGGGGTCTGTTACAAACGTTTTTAAAATTTTAAGGGTCAACATGCCATGCGCGGATCCAGAAAATATTTCGAAAGGGATGGGGGAGGTCCTTTTTGCTTCATTAAAGATTATTTTCTGAAATATTAATATATACCTAGAATATCGAACTGTCTGTATTTGTTTTAAACAAGATTCTACAAATACAATTTACATGTACAAGTATAAATTGAAGCAAAAAAACGTCCAAGGAAACAAAGTACGTACTGTTCTTTAAAGAAAAGACTTATTTCTGACTTGTGACACTGTGTGAATTGCAGATCTCTGTATACCAGAGGCGGGCGTATAAAGCGGGAAGCTCGCTAGACTTTTGGCTGGTTTTCTTATAACCACTGAAAACTAAATGAATGTGAACCACAAGTACACACTTTTACTGTATTTACTTAAAATTGTTAACATGGTCAGATAGGTATTGTTTTTAACTTACTCATATTACAATCTGGGTATAGAACTCAAAGATATTTCTTGAATAGAGCTAGGTAATAAAGATGTTTTGCATAAATCGAGGCCTGCAGTTAATAAATAGTATAAAAAGAGCTACGGAATTGGGATAAAGCAAAATCCAAATGCAAAAAAAAAAAAACGCTTTTCTTATCAACGGCCATATTTTTAATCAGTCCCCTTTCATTGATTTATAGAGTCAACTTACTATTAATACTGCAACACTAATCGACATTGGCAATATCTGCTGCCTTATCAAATTATGATCTTAAAATATAAAGCATTATCAAATCGAATCAAAATTTGAAGCTTTCCTTATCTCCCTCCGGGTAACGCACGTGGACTTGTGTGTTGCAGTATGTCTACATTATACATATCCATATTGTGGTTAGACTTGACAAGTGGGGCGAAAAAAAGATCTATTTTCTTTTGATATGACTTTAAATTTGTTGTTTAAGGTTCAATGATTATTTTGCCCCAAGTATTTCAACGTTGCACTGCTCATAAAGTGTTTTTTTTAAAATGTATGACTGTTCGCAACAATGTTTCGGTCGGATACATGTATATTTCCTAACCGGAACTTCCTCAAGGCTAATTGATTCATCGTTTGACTATACAAGCGAGCAGACGGTTTGGATATGAACACACTGTGTTTGAATTGTTTGGAGTCAATAGCTAGAAATTTAATCAATTCATAGAAAGGTGGAAAAGGGGGACAGGGGTGAAATGACGACACGTAGGAGAAAGCCCAGCCCCCCGCACGATCAACAACTGGTCTCCACCCGAGATATTTCTGCAGGGGTCGATGCCTTTATCTCTTATCAGCAGGTATGGGCATTGTTTACAAACTGCTAGCTGTTTAAACCTGTAGATTTAAAGTTCACGCGCCTTCAGTTGACCTTTATGTAAACATGTTTTATCAACGAAAGTGAAAGCACATTGTAAAGAGGAAACATGTACATGTAAATGTAGTTCTAAAATAACGTGCATTCGAACTGTGTTTATAAAGAATATGTCTTGATATCAAGTTGAACAATGCAAAATGAATTGTAATATTAATAAAATGGTATATCATATACGACATATATGAATTCAATTTTAAATACCTTGATTACATTTCGGATGGGGGTGTTTAAAGTGATTAATTTTATTTTGAAATCTTATAAATCCAATAGAATTTTTAAGAAGACAATGGTGTTACCTGTACATTTGACTAAGTGTAAAAGATGTATAGGGCGTTGTTAACAAATTAAGATAACAGCCAATTTTAACATGAATTTATGAACAGAAAATCAAGAGAAAAAAAGACAAGAACACTTTATTCACTTTTTTTAATTGAAGTGAATTACATGTATTTTACTAACGTGTGTGCAAGTTTAATTAAAATAGAATGTGCATTAAGGATGACGTTTACTCAGAATGATAAAAAATTCCACTGATGAAAATGAAAAACCATCTATTATGTGTTGTAGACCTTACATGGTAGTGTTATTCTTCACTTTCAAAAAAGTAGGCCAATGACCTACTTTTTGAGATAATGGCCATTGAATATTTTTGGAAAATTTTAAAAAAAATCTCTAAAAATTTTACACTATGATTGAGATTTTCTTAATTTTGAAAATAATACAAATTGCTCAACTCTTTAACAAATGAAATACAGTTTATGAATGGTAGTGACATTAAATAGATATAAAGTATTAAGTTTTCATTCACAATTTTAAAAGATATTCAAGTCCGAATTTTCTCTATCAGTTTTCAAATCCTTGCCCATCTTTGATTCAGTATAACAAAAAACTGAATGATGATAATGCTAAAATATTTATAGTATTAAACTAAGTATATTGACCTTTCTCAGCTTGCATAAAGTTTATATGAGGTCAATGATCAAAATTTTGAGTTATGGTGTCTTTTATCATTTTTAAGCATTTTTCAATATTTTTGTAATATGTGCCATACTATTATCTAAACGAAAAAGTGAGATAAAACCAACAGAAAATATGCAAAATTATGTTGACTAGCAAATAAAATCTTAACTTTGAATATTAAAGTATGAGCAAAAAAAATTTTGTGGAAAACAAAATCTGAAAAATTTAGTCCGAATTTCCTCTGTTTTGCTAAATGTCAAACTTTTCTTGAGCCTAATTCCATAACTAAGTAAAAATATTTTATGTTATTTCAATAATAATTCATTTCATAAATACCTTTTGTGTTTAGAACAAATTTTACTCATGAGATAGAACTTTTTTACAATCCGGATTTTAGAACTCAAACCCTGAGTAAACAACGTCCTTAATTTGTTTTTTCTGTACGGCGTCATGTAAATACGAATTTTCACAATCATTACATTATAAAATTAAAATAATTTTTACAACATTAGAATTTTTTTTAAAAAACCTAAATATTTTTCATTATATACTTCATCAAAAGTAATAATAAACATATTTATATATAGACATATGTATTATATATTTTGCATACCAAAGCAGAAGGAGAAAACTGCGTCCACCAAAGCTAAGGTTTCCATGAAGACCGTGTCGCAAGGCATGATGGATGTCTCTCTCCTGACGTCAAACGCTTCCCAGCTCCGGACGGCACTCCTACACCCCAAATACGACTTCTTCTGGCCCCTGGTGGGTCTTATCCTAGTCTCCATGGGTCTACAGATCGTAGCGAGGGTCCTCATGTTGTGGTCCGACTATCTGAAAGACTCCGTCATTGATGCTGGAAAGAAACGGAAGCAGCTACAATTTGTAGCGTTAGTTATCATGTCATTCATTACCATGGCCAATGCCCTCATCTCTGTGTTCAGTGTGTCTGGATCCTAGCGATCAATGTTAACATGTATTTAATAAGACAATTAGATATACCATCTTTGGTGTTTCATATGGAATATGAAGGTAGAAAGCATTACAGAAAAAAATCCGTGTGGTTTGGTAAAGTAATATTTTGACCGCTACCTTCATAACAGGTTTTAACCACCAAGGAAAGCTGTTCATTTTTTTGAGTATCAGTTACATTGATGTCAACTCTAAAAGATCTACCGTTACTTAAATCGTGCAGTTATTTGTTTTATCATCTTAAGTTTTAAAACTTTATCGATTGATCTCGGAATAAACCACAAAAATAAACTCCAAAGAATGATAAAACAAGACTGGACTACTTGTAACAGCACTAGCATCGCGTTTATACATATTTTTGAAACACAATGAAAAAAATTTCATTAAAAACAATTTCAGAATAAGTTTTAATTACTGGTTAACTAATTTAGTAGAGAATGTGGAAAATACGAACGTAAACCTTCTTTGAAGGTTCAGTTGGGTTATGAGTTACTTATGACTGTAGCGATGAATGCAGAAAAATAATATTACCCTCTTGACCTTCTATGTATTATTTTTTTCATTGTCGCTACCATCATACTAGAATGAACTTCATTGTTTTGTAGCTATCGCACGAATGGTTTGAACATATTTTATTGTATAAACATATACAAATGGTTCGAACACAAGTTCTTACAACTTACGAGGTTCTTACCAAGTATAACAATTTACAACTGTATAGTAGTTTAGAATGGAAAGTACATAGAAATGGATATTACTAATATAGTTAAGTTATTGAACAAACATACATGTATAAACAGTTCTGTTGAATTTGGTTTAGGCAGTTAAATTGAAATTACAAGAATCTGCCACAATCTCTTATAAATCTTTGAACAGCTAAAAAAATATGTTGGTTTAAATTGACAATTCATTTCGTGCATTGGTATAATTTTTACAACCAAAAAACAAATGATAAGAATCTTCTGGTAATCCGCATTGGCAATTAGGGCTTTCAATAATATTTTTTCTGAAAAGGTCGAAGTTTAAGATACAGTTATGTCTAAGTTTTGTGTGTATGATGTTAAGTCGTCTCTTGCCGAAACAAAAATAGGACGGAGGTTTAATTTGGTTTAATTGAATACTGCTTTTGAAACTTGTAAAGGAGGAATTGTTTCTGATAAGTAAACTTAAACTATTCTATTTATTGATCGTGTCAGGAACAAACGATTTCTTGAATATTTCTAGTCTACATTTTGGAATAGTATAGTTTTCTTGATTGCGTGTATTGTAATTCGATTCAAAAATCTCAACGACTATACTTATTTGTAAGGGCCTAGAGTTGATTTAACAAAGAAGGATAACTCTTATTTCTTTTTGATTCGATTTATGGATTAAGTGTTTATTTGAATTTTATAGTATCATTGTGTTAATATTGCTGTCCTTCTGACATATATTGATTTTATTTTAATAAAATTATGTTATGATATTTTTATTGCTAAAATAAAAATATGTCAACAAGGACAGTGCAATATGAAAAATATTTTTTCAAGTCTAGTTGTTGTACAATGTACATGTATTGGCCTAGTGGAAAAATTTAGCACTTGTTTTAATTACTTAAATAATCATCGCAATGTGTTTTTATACATTTGTCTCGGGTGTCAATATGTGAACAAGCTATATGCTTATTGTACATGCATTTGAACATTTTGTAGTGAGGTCATTGTGTTCCCTCCTCCAAACCATTCTGATTATACATGTATTAACTATAGGTTATACATGTACAATATCGCTCGTTGGATGGACGATGCAACCAATCCCAGCTTACAATAAAAGCAATGTTCGGAAACTTGGATTTTTTTATTCTTGTGAGACAAAGTTAAATGAAAAACAGAAAATAAAATTAATTTTCCAAACAAAGACCTGTAATAGGAGGATTAAAAATACGATGCAGATAACGAAACCATTTAAAGAGTTATTGATGGAGAGAAGGACATCTTGCTCGCGGATTATCTTCCAACCCTTTTCAGCATTGATATCGCAATTTACTTTTTAAATCTATTTCTCAACTAAAAGATCGCTTCAATTTCCCCCGCGAAATCGATTGGCCATATTTAAAAAGAGCGAGCCCCCGCGTGGTTGCGCTATGCCAGTCGGTGCATCATTAGCCAGGCGTGCCATCAAGTTTAATTGTGACAAAATACGCTCAATACTCTTTCCTGGGTGAAATCGGTGCTGCTTAGGGATCTAGAGCCAGTTGTCTGCTAATCCAGGTAAAAAGACGATGGGCCTGAGAATTCATGGAATTCCGAAGAATGACTTTTTCGCAGAGAGTTAAATCAAGCATATATATACATTAATTTTAAGCAGATTAATTTCAAGTTATATTTTTGAAGGTAATAATCATGAACAGTTTCATAAGAGACTTTTCTGAATCGTAATCATATTGATGGAAATGGGCTTGATGATCTCAGAGAAGATTCTTTAATGATAATATGAGCTTTTCTGTCGTTGATTGTGCAAGACTCCAGGCAGAAATTCCACTCTTAACTTGCTCATTCAACTGATAAGCTGAAATTAAGACGTCGGATTCCCTAACTTAATGAACAGTAATAAAATCCCTAAAACCGTGGTTTAGAACGGATTTTTAAAATTGTATGTTTTTTTTCCAAAAGAGAATGACTTTCATGACATTCTTTCTTGAAATGTTAAGTTTTATGACATATTTTTAATTTATAATGTCACAATGATGTTTACAATTAGAATGTAAGAATATAGCACACTTTCAATACATAATTTCTCAGACCGTTTAAGAGGCATACATGTATGTACCTTATGTTCAACTAGAAAACAGGAAATCATTGCTTAAATTTTACTTGTTCTATTCTATTTTTTTTTATTTCTACTGTATATAAATTCATTTCATAGTTAAATATATAATAATATTAATGTATAATAGTAAATTCAGTATTTTGATGCGTTAAGTTTGCTTTTTTAAATTCTTCATAAATAATAAAAAAGGTTAGCGAGAAAAGGGTCGTTTTCACGGAGAGAAGCGACCACAAGGTATCAATGTAACAAGCAGATGCAATTTAAGCCCATCTGATTTTGAAAAAAAGAAATTAAGACCCTTTTTAAAAAGATTTAAGTGGAGTGAATCCTGGATTCCAAAGTTTCTTTTTATTCATTTCATTTTAATGCATAAGTTATGAAAATTTTTGGGAATCCTCTTTTAATTATATGCTTTTGACAGATAACAGCCTTTCGTGGTGTCTGTAAAATTGCAAATTTATTGCGAGAAAAACCGCCCCACTGCTCCATAAGGTAAACGGTATTCTTACATAGAAATTTCTCCGCGTAGATTATCCATACTTCAATGGATGTCAACCCAATAAAATGAGCATGGCTAAACCTTTTCGTGCTTCGCTGCTGCCCAAACCAAGAATCTTTTTAAACCGAGCAGGAGCTCCAAGTGCAAGCGTTTTGTCGACGTTGATGAAGAAACCGCGCGCGCACGGCGCAATGTGGATAAACTCCATTGAGACGAAAATCAGACGTGAAATCGCGGACAATACCGAAATCATTCATTTTCACGCCGCTGTAATTGACATGGCGCCGATCGATTATTGATACGTCTGAGTACCCTCAGCGTTTTTATATACGTCTACATTATATTCATTTTAAATAGGGGAGTTAACGACCGATTTCTTATAACTCGGACCAACACCAAACACGCCATCTTATTTAGAACTAATACAATTTCTGTTTTCAATTGGAAAAAAAATCTCTGACAAGTTAAACTCCATCAGGTTTACCTAAATGATACGGAGTGCAAACTTTCGCAACAAATTAAAATTAGCATACATGTACTCCAGGAACTGTCAAAAACTTTATACGTACATCATAGATACCTAACATATTCTTTTTGAACCTATTATAACCCGACACAAGAAAGCTATAAAATTGTTAAGTTAAAAAATTGTTAAGTTAAAAAATTATCAATATTTGCAACAACTGTTTTTGCAAATCATTAATGTAGCAATATGTATATGGGCCACATTGTTCACCTAGCTTGCTCAATAACTCTGCCCCCTCCACTTCTTCAACGTTTTAATGACTGTCAAAGTACATGTAAATTGTACTTGACTTCAGTCCCAATTGTTTAACACAAAGGTGTGAAATCATCGCATTGACGGGAAATCACTCCACGCTTGAACGCACAGAATACACCAGTACATGTACATGTATATGAGACAGGTGAATAATCCGTGTAACGAGTGACCATCAGGAATTTCATGTTTTTCAAACAATTTTACTAACAGTAATAACAATAAATAGTTATTCATTTTACTGTTATCTGTTTAACTTTTAAACGTGTTTAAGATGCACCCCCCTCCGCTAAAACCTGAAACCTTCAATATAGACTAAACGAGAGAGAGAGAGAGAGAGAGTCAATACTCAAGACAATTAACCTAGTCCGTTACAAGCACACGCTACGCGGTGTACGTATACCATACGATCAACGGCAAAATATGAAAATTTTACTTTACCCTTAAAATATAAAAAGATATTGATATCATTTTATGTGTGTTGAATATGAAGCTACTACACATATGTCGTATCAGTTGCGAATTATAACGTTTTTTCTACCCCCCCCCCTCCCCTTTCCAACGTTTTAATCTCTGTCAAAATGTAGTCACCAGGATTACCGTCATGATTTTTTTTTTTTTTTTTTTTTTTTTTTTTTTGCAATTCAGCTTGCTTCCATGTGAATTTGTTGATGGTTCATGTATGGGACACCTCCATGTTGTGACGTACTATTTATCGAAATAAGCAACAAAATCAATTATAATTTTATGAATAGTTTCTTTCCCACAATGGTCAACTATATAGCTAACAGCGTAGCGCAGTGGGATTAAGGGTTTTCAACGAAACTGTGAGTCATGAGTTCGAATGCCGATGTGGATTTTAAAATTTTTGCCTCTCTAAAGATAATAAAATTTATTTTTTGGTTAAATATCGTGAAATTTGAAAATTCTAAACCGATGAAAGTCTTTTTTAAATTGTAATGTACTTTAATCTATATCAATATCGGCATGTGCCCCATACCTCCGTTTCTTATTTTTTGCTTTCCAAATTTGTCCCACTCTTACATCCAAAATTAGGCATTCAATGCTTAAAAGATTATTTTTCATTACCTTGATATACCGGTACGTTAAGAAGAAAAAGTTGAAAATGTTTTCCTTTAAGACGCTTTGTTAAAAGTTGCATCCATCCTTTGGTATCAAAACTGGTCTGGTTTCACGCTTCTAAAACTTGAATACACAATATATTAAAAGCTTTCATTACATTTACATATCATAGATCTGTAGTTTTTTTAGAAGGGTTCAGTAAATTTGAATCTTCAATAAGATTTTAATTGAGATCAACTATATCTCGATGTAGAAGTTTGCCCTTCTGTTGCCCTATTATTGGTCCAGTGTCACCTTTTTAACAACTTACAATCAAGCCTTAATCAGGATGCTGGCATGGAAAATCACAAATTGGAGCATAGCTCTATAAAGATCTCTATAAGAACATTCTTTAGTTAAAGATAAATATTTCCCTATACATGTATGTTCTGGGGGGGGGGGGGGGGGTTAAATAAATCAAAATGTACAACATTTAAACATGTTTTGATTTAGATATTTGCATTTCTGCTACAGTAGAACTATTTGGATATATAACATATTTTAATATTTTTTTTAATTTCTATTCTTTTGAAAGGTCATGCCCATTATTTTAACAATACAAGGATGTAGCCATCTCATACTTCTTATATTCTGAAATGCAAGAAATTTTTAAACAGTCACCCTGACAACCAAGTCACAGTTTAAGTTTACTTGAAATTGACCAATTCATTTTTTTTTTCAGCAAGATCAGGTCAAGATTATTATCCTAAACTCAAGTTAAGGTAGTCCTATACTCGGCACTAAATGGGCTCAATCATTAAAAGCTTAGCTTTAAATGATAGATATACATTCTAGCAATACATATACAAAAGAAAATATGTATGTTTACATGCTAGTTTGTTTGTTATCACCTCTCAGACGGGTGTACCCCCTTGCGAAAATTATTGACAATTATGAAATTTGCCAGACGTCCGTTTTTCCTAAAAATAATTACCAATTTTGGGAAAATTAGAACTGAACATACAAAATAGAGTATAAATATTTATTTAAGCCATATCTCATCAATAATTTTGCGCAAATTTTTGTAAGTAAGTACGCTTTATGGACCTGATGTATCAAAATAGAATACAAAAAATGCAATGCTAGTATCGCGTTTGGTAATTTTTTTACTATTTTATGGACTCAAACTTAAATTCATGGTGTTTATTCTATAGATTGACATCTTAGAAAAAAGATTTGGTAAAATAAATTATATGTTGACGGATTACTTTTCACGCTATAAGCTCTAAACCAAGTAGACCCTGACGAGAAAATCCGTAAAAATCACATTTTGCTACAGTTTTCTGCATAGATCTGTCAACAATGTTAGATATCATTTAAACATTAATTAATTGACGATTGATTAAATTCAAAATAGCTTATGTCTCTAAATTAAACCGGTTTTAGTAAAAGAAAAAGAAAAATTCGGGGGGGGGGGGGGGGTCAAAACAAAGAAGATATAAGCATACCTGAGATCCTGGTTAATCAAAAACTTCGTTTTTCATTTTACTTTAACAGAATCGAGTTTCTCAACATTAATCATTTCTATCTCTCATAGAATACATATATTACCGTTCTAATTGCTTATTATTGCCATTGTTTACAACAGCGATGTAGAGCAAAATCAATACCGGGTATCAAAAACGCTTTGTAAAAGTCGGACTAATATTGTAAAATCCGTATTATGACGTAGTGCGATACTCGGACTACTTTAATACCGACAAATTGGAAGAATACTGTCTTTTGTTTTATTATATTTTAAACATCATTGGTTCTTGAAGATTGCCAGTTTGTTTTTATTTTTTCTCAATCAAGCTTCGCTAATTAATAATCAACAAAAATTTCTTTTTAAAAATCCGAAAATCATTTAACCCTAACCCGAACCCTAGATTTTAAAATCTTGCGCATTACATTCACGCTAAATCACGTACGGGAGGCTCTTATTTTTTGTTTATGTTTACACAATATCACATTTGCATGGATAAACTCAGAAACGATAATAAATATACGTGTAAATTTTCATTGGAAATCTGCTGTATATATTCTGTTCATCAAAAAAAAAAAAAAAACCGGGAGATAACTCTAACACAGTGCATTTACTAGGGAAAATTCCGAGAGTTCCGAATGTCAAAATGGTGTGTAAATTTGAAGTGGGTAAAAGGTTGGTGAAAAAGTGTTGAGTTTCTCAATTTTTATTATATGAATTAAATTTTAAGATGAAAGGCATTTACAGCTCAAAATGGTTTGCCATGAATAATTTGACTGTTATTTTCATTGCAACTTCATTGATTTTCTCCAAAATCGTTTCGGACCGATTCTGCAACTTTCTGCTACATTGCGGGTACAAGGGAGGCATTATTATTACACTTATAAACTTTAACTTAACTGTAGTGAAATCCTGTCACACAGTTAGATTTTTCTAACTAAGCAGAGTGTAGTGAAATTAATAGCATTATTGTAGGCTTGAAGCTTGGTTATGTAAATGCCAACAATACGGTGTGTCGATGTATCTTTTTTCGTAAATGTCCGATATCGTATGCAATGTCAACCCGTACACGCACGGGTCAAAGTCTTTTTTCTGGTATAATGGACCAATGTAAACAAAAACAGGACGCGCACATTTTTTTCATGACAAAGAATTGTGAGCCCTGTATTTTAAAGACTTTTACAGACTCTCAAATTTTATATGACCATTAGAAATGCACTTCTAAAGCGTTGTGAATAGTAAAAGCAGAAAAAAAGAATTTGGCCAAAATCGTGACCACGTCTCTTTAACTTCTTATGTCAAATTATCAAGGTTTATAAAAAGATAAATAGAGCAAAAGTAAAGAATACATGTACACATAAAGGTTGTAAGTGAAGATCGAAGGTTGAGCAAATGAGCCAGTTGGAAAATCTAAAATGGTGTCCTCAACATGTTAAGCGAGTTACAAACAAAATACATGTAGGTAAGTACCTTTTATTCAAAATTGAAAAGATAGAAATAATGATATAGAGCCACCCTGGACTTTTTTTGTTTCGACGATTCTTTTTTTTTACGAGGTGAACTATACATGTACATCGTAGTTGTTTTACTTTACCTTGCTCTTCTTTCAATTTTGTCATTTTTTAAAAATAATTATAATTTTTATACTTTGCATAGAAGGTTTCAGTGAGTTTTTCCAATCAATTTTCGTCAAGAGTCCGTCAATCTGAGCGTCCATTCAAAATTTCGTACCTTATCAAAAACTACTGCTCAAACTTCAACCAAACTTGGCACATAACTTTCTCAATAACGGGGGTTTTCAGGAAGGAGTCTTGACTGGTTTTTGACTTAATGTTAAAAGTATATTCGAATAAATGCCAATTAGATTATGATGTTAGAAAATTAAAAGATCACATATTTATTTCTTTTTTATAATTGTACAACTTTGCATAGAAAATAAAGTTTACAATAAAGAATTTTTTAAACACTTTCGTAGAAAATATTACAAGATTTTGCCATTCAAAAATACAATATGTTTATAAATTCAATCAACATTTCTTAAACATAAAAAATCATGCAGGATTTCTTGTAAAAAATTTTTTTTTAAATCTGTATCTTCTCTCCTATTCAATTGTTAATATATTTGCTTTTTTATCAATTTATATTTACATGAATTAAGTATTCATCATGTATTAAAAATCAGAAAAATGTCAAATTTAAAAGCATGGGAAAATAATCAAACTTTATTTGGAAATATCTTCAAAATCTTATAAAAAATAAAGAACCGCGGGCTCAAAATATAGAATTTGGTTCGGATATTTATTTTACTTTTGTACTGTAAGCTGATGGACATTGTCTGGTCTTATCATTTCATTTTAGAAGCGACAGTTTATTTTATCGTAAGATAAATTAAGTTGGGCAACATGAATAACTATGGCACATCATTATCTGTTCTCGTTTAAGGTAGTCCTATACTCGGCACTAAATGGGCTCAATCATTAAAAGCTTAGCTTTAAATGATAGATATACATTCTAGCAATACATATACAAAAGAAAATATGTATGTTTACATGCTAGTTTGTTTGTTATCACCTCTCAGACGGGTGTACCCCCTTGCGAAAATTATTGACAATTATGAAATTTGCCAGACGTCCGTTTTTCCTAAAAATAATTACCAATTTTGGGAAAATTAGAACTGAACATACAAAATAGAGTATAAATATTTATTTAAGCCATATCTCATCAATAATTTTGCGCAAATTTTTGTAAGTAAGTACGCTTTATGGACCTGATGTATCAAAATAGAATACAAAAAATGCAATGCTAGTATCGCGTTTGGTAATTTTTTTACTATTTTATGGACTCAAACTTAAATTCATGGTGTTTATTCTATAGATTGACATCTTAGAAAAAAGATTTGGTAAAATAAATTATATGTTGACGGATTACTTTTCACGCTATAAGCTCTAAACCAAGTAGACCCTGACGAGAAAATCCGTAAAAATCACATTTTGCTACAGTTTTCTGCATAGATCTGTCAACAATGTTAGATATCATTTAAACATTAATTAATTGACGATTGATTAAATTCGAAATAGCTTATGTCTCTAAATTAAACCGGTTTTAGTAAAAGAAAAAGAAAAATTCGGGGGGGGGGGGTCAAAACAAAGAAGATATAAGCATACCTGAGATCCTGGTTAATCAAAAACTTCGTTTTTCATTTTACTTTAACAGAATCGAGTTTCTCAACATTAATCATTTCTATCTCTCATAGAATACATATATTACCGTTCTAATTGCTTATTATTGCCATTGTTTACAACAGCGATGTAGAGCAAAATCAATACCGGGTATCAAAAACGCTTTGTAAAAGTCGGACTAATATTGTAAAATCCGTATTATGACGTAGTGCGATACTCGGACTACTTTAAACGAGAACAGATAATGATGTGCCGTAGTTATTCATGTTGCCCAACTTAATTTATCTTACGATAAAATAAACTGTCGCTTCTAAAATGAAATGATAAGACCAGACAATGTCCATCAGCTTACAGTACAAAAGTAAAATAAATATCCGAACCAAATTCTATATTTTGAGCCCGCGGTTCTTTATTTTTTATAAGATTTTGAAGATATTTCCAAATAAAGTTTGATTATTTTCCCATGCTTTTAAATTTGACATTTTTCTGATTTTTAATACATGATGAATACTTAATTCATGTAAATATAAATTGATAAAAAAGCAAATATATTAACAATTGAATAGGAGAGAAGATACAGATTTAAAAAAAAATTTTTTACAAGAAATCCTGCATGATTTTTTATGTTTAAGAAATGTTGATTGAATTTATAAACATATTGTATTTTTGAATGGCAAAATCTTGTAATATTTTCTACGAAAGTGTTTAAAAAATTCTTTATTGTAAACTTTATTTTCTATGCAAAGTTGTACAATTATAAAAAAGAAATAAATATGTGATCTTTTAATTTTCTAACATCATAATCTAATTGGCATTTATTCGAATATACTTTTAACATTAAGTCAAAAACCAGTCAAGACTCCTTCCTGAAAACCCCCGTTATTGAGAAAGTTATGTGCCAAGTTTGGTTGAAGTTTGAGCAGTAGTTTTTGATAAGGTACGAAATTTTGAATGGACGCTCAGATTGACGGACTCTTGACGAAAATTGATTGGAAAAACTCACTGAAACCTTCTATGCAAAGTATAAAAATTATAATTATTTTTAAAAAATGACAAAATTGAAAGAAGAGCAAGGTAAAGTAAAACAACTACGATGTACATGTATAGTTCACCTCGTAAAAAAAAAGAATCGTCGAAACAAAAAAAGTCCAGGGTGGCTCTATATCATTATTTCTATCTTTTCAATTTTGAATAAAAGGTACTTACCTACATGTATTTTGTTTGTAACTCGCTTAACATGTTGAGGACACCATTTTAGATTTTCCCACTGGCTCATTTGCTCAACCTTCGATCTTCACTTACAACCTTTATGTGTACATGTATTCTTTACTTTTGCTCTATTTATCTTTTTATAAACCTTGATAATTTGACATAAGAAGTTAAAGAGACGTGGTCACGATTTTGGCCAAATTCTTTTTTTCTGCTTTTACTATTCACAACGCTTTAGAAGTGCATTTCTAATGGTCATATAAAATTTGAGAGTCTGTAAAAGTCTTTAAAATACAGGGCTCACAATTCTTTGTCATGAAAAAAATGTGCGCGTCCTGTTTTTGTTTACATTGGTCCATTATACCAGAAAAAAGACTTTGACCCGTGCGTGTACGGGTTGACATTGCATACGATATCGGACATTTACGAAAAAAGATACATCGACACACCGTATTGTTGGCATTTACATAACCAAGCTTCAAGCCTACAATAATGCTATTAATTTCACTACACTCTGCTTAGTTAGAAAAATCTAACTGTGTGACAGTTAAGTTAAAGTTTATAAGTGTAATAATAATGCCTCCCTTGTACCCGCAATGTAGCAGAAAGTTGCAGAATCGGTCCGAAACGATTTTGGAGAAAATCAATGAAGTTGCAATGAAAATAACAGTCAAATTATTCATGGCAAACCATTTTGAGCTGTAAATGCCTTTCATCTTAAAATTTAATTCATATAATAAAAATTGAGAAACTCAACACTTTTTCACCAACCTTTTACCCACTTCAAATTTACACACCATTTTGACATTCGGAACTCTCGGAATTTTCCCTAGTAAATGCACTGTGTTAGAGTTATCTCCCGTTTTTTTTTTTTTTTGATGAACAGAATATATACAGCAGATTTCCAATGAAAATTTACACGTATATTTATTATCGTTTCTGAGTTTATCCATGCAAATGTGATATTGTGTAAACATAAACAAAAAATAAGAGCCTCCCGTACGTGATTTAGCGTGAATGTAATGCGCAAGATTTTAAAATCTAGGGTTCGGGTTAGGGTTAAATGATTTTCGGATTTTTAAAAAGAAATTTTTGTTGATTATTAATTAGCGAAGCTTGATTGAGAAAAAATAAAAACAAACTGGCAATCTTCAAGAACCAATGATGTTTAAAATATAATAAAACAAAAGACAGTATTCTTCCAATTTGTCGGTATTAAAGTAGTCCGAGTATCGCACTACGTCATAATACGGATTTTACAATATTAGTCCGACTTTTACAAAGCGTTTTTGATACCCGGTATTGATTTTGCTCTACATCGCTGTTGTAAACAATGGCAATAATAAGCAATTAGAACGGTAATATATGTATTCTATGAGAGATAGAAATGATTAATGTTGAGAAACTCGATTCTGTTAAAGTAAAATGAAAAACGAAGTTTTTGATTAACCAGGATCTCAGGTATGCTTATATCTTCTTTGTTTTGACCCCCCCCCCCCCCGAATTTTTCTTTTTCTTTTACTAAAACCGGTTTAATTTAGAGACATAAGCTATTTCGAATTTAATCAATCGTCAATTAATTAATGTTTAAATGATATCTAACATTGTTGACAGATCTATGCAGAAAACTGTAGCAAAATGTGATTTTTACGGATTTTCTCGTCAGGGTCTACTTGGTTTAGAGCTTATAGCGTGAAAAGTAATCCGTCAACATATAATTTATTTTACCAAATCTTTTTTCTAAGATGTCAATCTATAGAATAAACACCATGAATTTAAGTTTGAGTCCATAAAATAGTAAAAAAATTACCAAACGCGATACTAGCATTGCATTTTTTGTATTCTATTTTGATACATCAGGTCCATAAAGCGTACTTACTTACAAAAATTTGCGCAAAATTATTGATGAGATATGGCTTAAATAAATATTTATACTCTATTTTGTATGTTCAGTTCTAATTTTCCCAAAATTGGTAATTATTTTTAGGAAAAACGGACGTCTGGCAAATTTCATAATTGTCAATAATTTTCGCAAGGGGGTACACCCGTCTGAGAGGTGATAACAAACAAACTAGCATGTAAACATACATATTTTCTTTTGTATATGTATTGCTAGAATGTATATCTATCATTTAAAGCTAAGCTTTTAATGATTGAGCCCATTTAGTGCCGAGTATAGGACTACCTTAAAGGCCAAAAAATTCGAGTCTATTATTTTCATATAGTTAACTTAGTAGTATAGATAGATATCGGATATCGACAGCAGTTAATTGCATAACATGCAAAATTGCTTGTCACAAGTGAATGTTAATAAATTTTGTAAAAAAGAAAAAAAAATCATGTAAACTATGGCTATCATAATTGTTACAATATGATCTACATGTATGTTTTCTATAATTTTCAATTTGAATAATTCTTTCTTATCATGTTGAGTGGTATTTTGTATTATTATTATTTATTGTATAATATTTGTTAATGTTTTTCCCCATTTTTATATAATTTAATATTTCTCTTATTCTATATCGTATGCATTGCAGCAATATATAAGTTATTTCTTTTTTTTATTTAATGATATATTGTTTTTAATATTTTTTAAATTGTTGATAAACAAACAAAAATTACTGATGTGAAATTGAAATACATTTCATATAAATGTAAAAATTGAATATATTCAATTGCATATTGAATTATTACCTGTTTTGAGTATGGCAAAACATTATAGAGAATGTTTTCATTTATTGTAGGCTTGTGATTAAAAAAAAGTTTAAATTGTAATACCACGACTGTGAAAAAGGAACCATATAAAAGAAGTCTTTAACAGGAAAGTGATCTTGAAAATCAGATTTTCTTAAAGACAGGCGTAATATTTAGGTATGGAGTAGTATGAACTTTAAAAGAAAATTAATCAAGTCTTATAAGTTTATTGTAATGATGTTTTGAAAAGTATAAATGTACTTATATCAATTGACCATTGGTTATAAAATTAAATTGAAATACAAATTTTTAACAGAAAAAACATATATGGGGGTATTTGAATTTATAGAAGTCTTATGCTTAGTTTTAAATGTATAGCGTTATAAAAAAAATTAAGGAGATTTACACGAAAAATTAGTAAAAAAGGGAATTAAGCAATAATAATTACAACGCGATGTTACAGGTATGTAACAGGTACATGGATGTAATTTGATTTGCAGGAATCGGTTTAATAAATAAGATTTTTATTTCATTTACACTTAATTTCATTTCACACTTTTTACCTGTCGTCGTTCTTTTTGGGCTGTTTTCTTGCTTGGAATATGGTTATTAGATAAATAACTTTTTGTTTTCAAACATCAGAAAAGACACCAAAACTGCATCTACAACATGCGGTATTTTTAACTTCAAAATATTTAATTTTTTTGGCTTTCAGCAAAATTATAAAAATATGATTATGAAGATTGTTGAAATTAAATGTATTGCATTAAAATTAGAGAAATCTGAAGCGAAAAAGAAATAAAATGCGCAAATTAATTATAATTTACAACAAAAAAGACAGGTTCCTTCAGTTCATATTTTAAAAAAGCCTTAGGTCTAAGGTGTACTAGTATAACACTTCTCATCTTTCTAAACAAGAATTACCTTAATCCAGTATAGTTCTTCCGTTAATCTAGGGATTAAACCTCGACAGAGGAAGTAGTTTAATTCTTCCCATAAACCTGTAATCAAATTTAGCAAATTAAAACGGATTGCTCGGTTCCACATCAACAACCGTAGCTGTGTAGAATCTTAACACGGGTTCCTTCCGGTTCGTTCGATTTCCAAACCTCTTGAAAAAGGTAGTACTCTATCCCGGATATTATCTGAGTCGGAAAAGAAAAAAAAACAATATTGAATCTGTTTTCCTTTTTAATGATTAAAACTGGTTGTACCTTAAAGTATCAAGAGCCCATCGTTTGTCATTGATGGCGTCTTAATCGGATACCGCTTAAGTTTCCCGCCTCGCTTTCCCCGGGAAGGAGTCGAGAAATCGCCGATATCCCGTGACCATATTGCTTCAGGTGTGCTAAATTAATCTGGGAGCCCCGCCTTCTATTTGTTGCTTTCACACCTCGGTGTTGATGTCTTTTCCATTTGATTCAGGAGCGATGTCTTCACGCATCACTCTCCTTTCACATCAATGTCGCCGCCCTTTCTCTCTGATTGGCATAGCCAGTATCTCTTTTGACCAAGATAAAACATTTTTTTTCTAAATAAAAACACGGTTACAAGTGTTTCTTCCTCTCTTAGGTATTTCTTTTTTATGCGATGATAGTACTAACATAACACGACAACAACAGTCGGTGGATTTCTGGGGAGAGTGAAACAACACGGAACAAACTCCCAAAACATTGAAGACATCTCATGTACAGGGCTCATAGTCCGATATCCAACTGCCATGTTTTCCTACCATCTTGCAGCCCTTGGCCTGATGCCGTCGTTTCAGATGGAAGGTATATAATTATTAATTTTATACTAATATGAGTAAATTTTAAAGCTTATCTGAGATTTGTTTTTATGCAAGTCATCTAAATCTTGAAAGAATGGGTAATGGACTTATATATATACATTTTTACCTTTTCTCAAACCGAAAAAAGAGAATTCAGATTGAACATGCTGGATGCTGTATTTTCTACAAAAATTTTCTGTTATCATAATTATATTGATATAGATACAAATAATGCATGTACCAATTAAGGCTTTGCATATTTTTTTTAGCAAAAGTAGAAAGTTTGAAAGTACTATGAATATTACAAAACATATATATGTATGGCTACATATCGAAGGAGTAAATATTTTGCATCGACATTTATTAAAAAAAAAAATTGAAATGAGAATTAAGAAGGCCTGATTAAAGTGATCTGTAAACATTTAATTCAGTTGTAAGAATAGTAATATACGAGGTAGAAATTGGTCAATGCCAGGTACGGCCGTTCAAATCTGATTGGTTCTGTGAAATTATATCATGGCTTAATGAATTAATGTTATAGATTATAGGATGTGAAATTAACCATCAACCAAAGGTCACTCGGTACAATATAAGGAGTTCTCAAAGATCTATACCAAGATCATTTCCCTGTTTTGTTTATGATATTGCATGAGCTTTTACTCATTTTATCAGAATTTGGAATTTATCCAAAACAAATTAATATCATTATTATTTGTTGTCACAATATTTGTATTTAAAATTAAAATCCTGATCATCGTAGTTTGAATTAACGTGAATATTTAAAATTCAATTTCAAATCAAAGCCATAATAAGTGGGTGAATAAGGGATCTTATTCAAAGACCGTCACCAGGCCTATGGGGTGAGGGGTCGATCCAGCCGTGCCTTTCCTGGGCGGGTTGTTTAATATATCTTCTCACGTTTGTAAACAAGTTACATGTTGGGGGTAAAAATTATCATTGTCAAGTTCTGTTCATTTCTTGGGCGGTTGAACTTAAAAGAGCAAGGGGTGAGTTTGTAGGTAACCCGCATTACATCAGAGAAAATACCTCTCCCCCAGGACATGAAAAACTCGCTCAAATCAAATTCAGGTACATGTCCCGTGAAATCGCAAATTAGTCATTTGTCACAAGCTGGAATAAATTTATTTTACCTGGATAGATTTAATAAAATGAAATCACTTTCAAAGTTTGGTGAAAGCTGGAGATGAATGTAGTCGAAAATTGCCGAACATCTCGAGCAAAGAAGCAAGTCGGTTCTAAAGCTACGATTATATAAATGAGGAATGATGACAACTTTTGATAACAGAAATATTTTCAAAATTTGAAAAAAACAGAACAAAAGCACGAAACATTTTTTTCCTCTGAACAAATATTTCCGTATCACTCTATGGTTTTGAGTGAAAATAAACTAAAAATGAGAAGAACTGACGGTTATTTTTTGTTTTTGATTTTTTAAAAATGTTTCCGTCGATGGAGAGACTTTATAAAATGACAATTGTATATCACTGTATCTATCCTTTCTTCCCTTTTCCTAAGCGAGAAGTATAAAACATATTTAAAACTCTTCAATGGCAAAGACTTCGTAACGGTAAATTACGGTTTCACAATGGTACTCAATGTTTTCTTAATCGCCATAAAGTTCCTTCCTTGATATTCATTAATTAGCGATTAATCACCGAATCGCAAGCTTGGATGAAACGACCCGATCCTGCGCTTTGACCATCGGTAAGCGTCTGCAGATTTCTATCAATCCCAAGACCCCGGGAAGATGGGCCCGGGACGCGAGTTTAATTACTTTGATGTACGCTTGCAGTTTCTGCGGACACCTTTGCTCCTAACTCAACCACTTGGACAACCTATTAATTGTTAGGTATATTTTATGGCTCGGACTTCATTAAATGTTTGATTTGCAGTGATGAGGGAGAGACGGCCCACTAATAAGAAATTTGATAGTACATAACAGGGGAGTCCGCCGCACTGGCCAAGCCCTTGCTGCGATTGTTTTTCGGTAAATTATTCATGAGGGAAATTTGCATATAATTGGGGTAGGGTGTATTGCTGGTCACATTCTAACGACATTGTTACACCTCGTTCTTTGCTTGATCTAAGAAGTACAAACTAAGACCCCCAAAATGCAAATGCCTCAGAGAGCGGAAAATTACTATTACTATTCGAATTATCCGAATTATCAACACGAGTATAGTACATGTACCATGGATTATAACAAAATGGAGACAGAAGCGTTAATTAAAGGTTTGTTTTACGTGTATTTTGTGAAACAGTTCTTAGGACAAACGGGAAAAGGTCTGGTCTTGAATTCTTTTTGATTTTTAAAAACATTTTTTATTATCAAATTTTATTTTATATATCGATTCTTTAACAGTTCATTCTTTTATTTATACGTTTAGAAGTTTAAAAGTTGGTTGTTATCTAATCCTTAAGATCAGAGACATGATATTTTTTATATTTATGGCTTTGATGAAATGGAAAGCATGGAGCCAAAAATTATTTAAAATTTTAATATCAATACCGACAAATGAATATGTTTTTACGCTTAATACATGTAATAGGCTTTCTTCAAATGTAACATTTGCTACAAAAGAATATAATTGCATCAAGTTCTCATAAAATATTTAGATGTTTATTTCATCAAAGATATCAATAAGTTTTAAAGGAGAATATTGATACCCTTTTAACATCCAGCCAATCCGATCCTACTTTAATGAAAACATGTTTCATCATTGCCTTCAAATTATTTGAATAGCGCTTTTACATAAACCGAGCCGAATCTATTTCACGCAGGTTTCTTTCTTTACAAAAACTTTTAGTTCCGTATATATGAGGGTGAAACAGCTGTTGCAAACACGAGGTTTTAACGGTGTTGTAATCAAAGACATAGTACGGTCATTCACATAGAAGTCATCAAAAATAAGTTTAGCAAATGTTTTCATCTATAATGAAACATTTCGTTCCAGAATGTTTTTTTTCTTATACGTAAGCTAAAGCTCTGTTTCAACTCTCACTCAGCGTTCTTCAAATAACTTTAAAGTCGTTGGTAAAAAACATAAAGTTTTGATAATAATAACATAAGAACATAAATTATCTTTTGGATCATTCCTGTTACATTCTGATTACAAATTCGAAATAGAAATAACACATATGATTTGAATTTCTAAAGGGTATATTTTTTTTTAGTATGTAATAAAAACCAGACCGATGACTGTATATAATATAACACTGTACATGGAATAGTATTTGTAATTTACTTAGAGAAATGGATTATTTTAAGAGTGATACATGTACATAAAAAATATAAGGGATTTCTATGATAAAATTAAATATATTAGCAATATCCATCTTTTTACGGTTGGTCTATTAAACGTGATGATTTAACGCTGAAAATTTATCATTATTACATATTTTAAAAAAAAATGTAAATTTCTCGGAATCTTTAAAGTTTCCAAATCGTGAAGTAAAAATATCGCACTTTATTTTCGGTACATATACACATATATTTAGGATGAACAAGTATCTAAATTAAAAAATTCTCACTTTTTAGAAGGTTTCTGTAAAGTCTATACCGTTCTGTTTTCATTCTTAGATGACATAAACCTTATAAAAGAAATAATTTGTATTTTAAGGGCAAGGAAGAGTGAACCAGCTGGGAGGAGTGTTTATTAACGGCAGACCCCTTCCGAACCACATTCGTCTGAAAATAGTAGAATTAGCGGCCCAAGGTGTACGGCCTTGTGTCATAAGCAGGCAGTTACGAGTGTCACATGGCTGTGTGAGCAAAATTCTACAGAGATATCAGGAAACAGGAAGCATCCGCCCCGGCGTCATCGGAGGAAGCAAACCCCGGGTAGCCACCCCGGAAGTAGAGAAAAAAATCGAGCAGTACAAACGTGAAAATCCCGGAATATTCAGCTGGGAAATTAGAGACCGGTTGTTAAAGGAGGGTATTTGTGACAGATCGTCCGTCCCGAGTGTGAGTTCCATTAGCAGAGTTCTAAGAAGCAAGTTTCAAAATGTCGGCAGCGACTCTGAAGACGAAGAGCCCAGGCCAAGCGATGACATCAGCGTAAACGACAATGAAAAATCTAGCAAGTACAGCATTGACGGGTTGTTGGCAGACGACAAAAGCGAAAAGTCGGAGGACGGTAAGATAATCCTAATATATTATATCATAACTAACTCTCTCTCTCTCTATCTCCTCCTCCTCCTCCTCCTTCTTCTTGCCTTCTCAACTTCCTCAAATATCAGAAAATAACTTTTTTGTTAAAAAAAAATGCATATTTATTGTATTCAGCAATATGTGACAGTGAATAAAAGAAGCAATTGAAAAACATGTTGAATGAAATAGTTATATCCTTCAACATCAAAAGTTAAAATGAGAGATAAAATCCAACTTGTACCTAAGAGCAATTCATAATATCAATAAGATATTTTGCAATAATTGCATGAAATTATTTTTTTCGATTCAATATTGCGTTGATATTTCAGACATTAATATTATTCTTTCAAACGCTGTAAAGACATCGTGTATTGAGTGTTAACAAAATATTTTTTTCAATTTTAAAATATTTCTTTAAAAAAAAATCAAACGGCAAAATAAAATAAATCTTAACATACTAGTAACTTAATGGTGATTACGAAACATCTTTCTAAAGATATAGATAAACTGATCACTTTGTGTTTTTATCATGAATTGGTTTAAAATGTTGTTATCAAATTTAAATTACAAATCCATGTAAAAGAAATCACGCGCTGTGGTTGTTAACAACGATAGAACAAATAGATGAACCTTGTCACAATGTTTTGGTTAGGATCCCGTAGATATCCATGGGTGTTAAATCAAGACACACATGACGTGTGAACAATGTTATCCAAACACTCTCGGGGGTCAGAGATAAAAATCACTCTGCTTACAAAGTATTTCTTGGCTCTGATTATTTCAGATTACTGATTTCATGCCCCTAATTATCTGATAAGATCGCTCTACGACCGGTCTTATGGTATCTATTCCTTACTCCGACCGTGGCTAAATTAAAATTTTGTAATACTAATAAACATCACTCTTGGTCACCAAATGATGACATATTTTCATTTCAAAGGGATAATTCGCTAATCTTGGGATTTACGTAGACACGCTTATCTAATTAATATTCTGAAAAAAAAACATTTTTATACTATAGAATATTTCAATATTTCTGCTTAATTTGAATTATGTGAATTCTGTTTCAAGTTTTTGGTTGTTGTATTTTTTTTCAAAGTTAAATTTTTTTTGATACCTGGTATATGTAAAAATTTACTTCTTTAGAAAAAAGGACATTTAAATAACAATCAAGCATGAAAATAACAAAATACAACACATCCCAAAAACATATTAAAAGGTAAATTATTTTAGATACACAAGTACAAATTATGATGTGATCAAATCTCTACACGCATTTTTTCTGCTCAATTTAAGAATAAAATGGTGGAATTTTGTTTACTAAAGTTGTTTGACAGTTCTAAACAATCCCAATTCACACATAGTCCTTCGTCTGTCAAATACAATCCTTATCTATGTCTCATTTGCATAGTTAATTCACTATGCGCTACCAATCAATTATGATGATACCGTGATGCAACTGAAAGCAGGCCAAATTTTCTATCTCCCGTAAATAAATTGGAACCGTTTGGAAGTTTTTATTATATGCGAATATATCTGTATTATCTACTTTATAAATAACCTCATTCTATAACCTCTGTTAACTTTTTTTTTTCACTTAGGGGCATATCACAGTATGATATGATGCCTTTAGGTAAATATCAAGCTGTTTTAAATATTTTAAAATAAAAAACGCTAAACTTTAGAAGAATAGCCACCGCATTGGTATAAAGGGAGCACAATAAATTCTAAAAGAAGTCGCGCGGAGGACTTAACATCTTGATTGGCTTTGAAGTAAATTGACTTGATCCAATCGATTTCTGCTGGGGCCAGGGAGTGTAAAATTAAAACTGCATGACGTCACGTTCATGCCGCGCGTGCTGTCAGTGTTGAAGATCCCCACGGAAACTGACCATCTGGGTTATGGCTAATTAACGAAATTATTTCTCTTGAACTTGTTAATTTCATGCATAATTCACCTGTCGTTTACTACTAGTATCATTTTATCCAAAAAAAACTTACCGATGCACTTAAATGTAGGTACGATTTCAGAATATTTTGCGTGATTTTAAAGCATAAATTGTTTTTAACGGAATTATTCCGTAATATGTTACAAGCATTTGGCGTTAAAATACAAAATCATACCTACATGTAAGTGGCGAGGCCATTACTTTCTTTGTTCAATATATCAATGCACTTTTTAATATGTTTAATGAAATGAAAGCTTTTAATTTGATTTTTACCAAATTAATTCTGTTCATGATAAAAGAATATAGCTTTGAAAATGCGTTATTTTTTTATAATCAATTTTTAGAAATGGGTGAAAGCAATATCGAATATTTATGTTCTCTTAATAAGTCGGATATTAATTTTTTATTTTATGGGTGGGGTTTCCTCAATATCAGCTAAGCTAGAGTTCCTTTCTCTGTCTAAAGAGGAAGTTATAGATCATTTTGTTGAGACAAAAGAAAATATTGTGTTTGTTTACTTAACAGAGGTTGAAACAAACTCGTGTGCGGTCGAGTGAAATTAAATGTCGATGTGGGATTCCGTTATTTTCGCATGTCCAGACGACCGGAAATCGGGCAGTCGTCTGGTGTGGTCAAATCAAAGGAACCATTTTAATCATTTCATGTCTTTGTCTTCTTACGATATTTCCTTAGAGATAACCATGCGTTTGTTAATTGATTTAAAACAAATTTCAAATAGATAGATTTAAGACCAAAATTTAAAAAATTATAATTTAACTCAAAATTAAATATAAAAGTGTGCATATGTGTTTTAAAACAGCATGTATTTGAATTAAATCAATTTTATTTTAGAAGCATTTTATTCAAGTATATATGAATAATTCGAATTGGATTGAACAGCAGGCAATCGTTGAAATTTTAAAATACACTAGTTATGCCCACAGAAATTCTTTTCTTCGTAACTTTTGAGTGATTTTCAATATTAAATATATTCAGTAATATGACTTTTTAGGATAGATGGAAGGTCGTTTTTCGGAGGGAATGGGTTGATCTAAAGCAAAAAATGATTTCCCATGAAATTGAATTGATAAAGTCCGATTTTCACAAAGTACCCCATTAAGAACCACGCAGAAAATTGAATTCATGGTTCGGACATTTCCATCTGCAATCTTTGACCTCAGATGTCTTTATGGGCTTATAAATGCATCGGATAGATTAGAAATACATCATTTATTTTCAAAACATCAGAAAAAGACATCGAAATTTCATGCTGTTTCTAACACTATGGTGGAAAATTCACTAATATGGGTGAATAATTTCCTAACAAAATGCACAAAGCTTGCAATTTCAAATTTAAAGATTAATGATTTTTCATCTTCAAATTCTGTTATTGATCACACCTGGGTATCCGAGGATATCACTTTCTTAAGTGGTTTATGGCAGTTGTTAATATGACCCGAGGGAACCCGAACACGACCTTACGGTGTGGTGGGTATCACATCAATGATCCCGCCCGATGGGGTTCCAAATGATGAGTTTTTATGGGAAAACGAACACTTTTTTTCTGTTTTTCAAATACGAGGACAAAAAAATCAAAGTGAAAAAAGATTAAAGCATCCTAGTGTGATATAGAAATATTACAGTTTTATTTTTACGGGGGATGCGAGAGTACGATTGTTGACGAATTATTTCGTATGAGGAAATTAGAAAAGCCATCTGCTTTTTCTAATCTCGTACCCCGCTAATTTTCGACAAGAATCGCACAACCCTTAAAAATTCCGAATCAAGTTCTTGTTTACGAAAATTATTGTTGATAGAAAAATGGCAATAACTTGGAAATTTCCTGGCAATAATATACAATTATACATAATATTTCCGACTGAACTCCCCATCTAATAAGCGTCCAATATAGAAAGAAAGTCTCTTTATATCACACGAGACGCTGCCTGCTGCGAGATTTCAAACGTCTTCCGTACGATTGCCTTAATCCCGCTCTACCTCAAGGTTGTCCCCAATAACCCAGCCCAAAATCAACAGAAATGTATAGAAATGACAAAGAAAGTCATAAAACTGATGATTTGTGGATTAACTGTTGGCTAACGAAATAGATTGACAATGCTCAATACCCTCTATAATCAATCTTCTGCTGGCCGCAGCGCTTTAGCGTGCATGCGCAGTAATATGAAAATAATCGAACCAACACAACATTATTCGCCACGTAATAAAACAAACCGGATTCTGTTGTCACACCCATTATTTGTATAATACATGTATCAAGATCACGGACACAAATGCGGTTGCATAGTTTTACCCCCAAAATGTCTACACAAGACACATTAGACACTTTTGAAGAAGATAATGATTTTCTTTTAAAAAAAAAAAAGGAAGTGAAAAGAATTTGAAAACTTATTTTACAAATTTTTTAATTTCGTCTTACATTGTTTATAAATATTTTAGACATTCATAAAATGCATTAATTTAAAATATGTAGTTCGTTAATGTATCCATAAATGATTTATTTGACAGAAAATAAATTTTGTTTAATAAATTAAACATAACAATTAAAAGTTTTAGAAATGCATCTAAAATGCAAACGGAATATATCGCATAAATATACGAGTGATTTATTATCACCTAATCGTTCTTTAAAGATTCATTGGACACCTGAAACCTTACATGTTTTAATGTGATCAAGCATGTCAAAATATTCTACTGTACAAACACTCTAAATATTCCCCACTGATTAAATGAAAATTTAACGGCAAAAATAGAATAATAATGTACTATTTAAAATTGCATCGCTATGCAGTTTTTCTTCATATGTATTTAATTTATTTTTTTTTTTAAAATAACAAAATGTTATTGCCTGTTTCATTTGGATGATTTTTTTGTGTCCAGTGGATGTATGGCTAAAATAACTAAAATTAATCATATTTACTTTTTTGTTTTCAGAAGAATCTGATTGCGACTCTGAACCCGGACTATCTGTCAAAAGGAAGCAAAGGCGCAGTCGGACTACTTTCACGGCGGAACAATTGGAAGAGCTAGAACGGGCATTTGAAAGGACACACTATCCGGATATATATACGAGAGAAGAATTAGCACAGAGAACAAAATTGACCGAGGCTCGAGTCCAAGTCTGGTTCAGTAATAGAAGAGCTAGATGGCGGAAACAAATGGGAAGTAACCAGATTTCAGCCCTAAACAGCATTCTCCATCTGCCACAAGGGGGCGCTTCTTCCTACCTTCTACACGAGACCACTCCCAGTTACCCTCTTCCTTCAGTCTCAGGTTCGTCTCCTCACAAAAATTCATTCAAACTTACTTGCATGGCTTAAGTTTAAAATTACATTCTATTGAACAAATGTCGTCTGCTTTATTTTTGCAGACACACTTTGGCATCGGAACTCCATGACGCATCATCTCCAGAATTTCAGTTCCCTGAAAACCAACGACAGTGCTTACGCCGGCTTGATGGAGAATTACTTGTCCCACGCCTCTCAGGTAGGGCCATGCTTCCTCCAAGATGTTCAGTTCTAGTTTATTATGCTGATATTTATACTTCCCAAAATTCACACCAATTCAAATACCATCAATTTGTACTCGTGGGGACTCAGTTTTCGTGCAATTCGCATGAACGTTAGACTTATTATCCCTGACGAACAATGAAACTGATTCTTTGTTTATAGAAACAAATTCACAAATCTAAGAAACCTGAACAAAATTTTCAACGATTTCACGGTATTTTCAAAATTGATTTATGTGATCATAAAGTTGCATTTATTTTGCAGTAGTTGACGGTCATTTTTGCATCAATCCCGAACGTTATACAGGTTCTATTATAATCATGTTTCGACTTTCAGATGCACAACTTAACAAATCCTACCGACTCCCTGGCGAGCAATTGGTGTTCACCTGTGACGTCATCAGTATCCGCTCTTGCTTATCAAACAACCACCAATCATTTCAACCCCCATGGGTATGGAGATGTCACCAAATCTACACTTCATCCATACAATTCTCATATAGCTTCTGGTAAGTAATTTAGTTAAGTAATAGTTACAACGTTCACATTACTGAAATTGAAGTAGAATATTAGGCTATCCGAATTGTTTGTCCGAATTCAAAGAGACAGTGCAACATCCCAAACCGCGGAATGAAATATTTATTTGTTTGGTTGATAATTTTAATCAGATCAATTGTTGAAGTTACTATTGTAAACAAAAACCTTTTAGTTAAGTTAAATGTGTGTTTGTATCATGTTTATTAATCCTGATTTCTTTGATTGTTTTAGTTTCCAGTGCTGAGAGATGTGCTATTGACGAAAGTCTGGTGACGTTGCGAATGAAGTCTCGCGAACATTCAGCAGCTCTGAGTTTAATGCAGGTGACGGATAATAAAATGTCGGCGTCATTTTAACCATCCCTAGTTCTTCAACAGCAGGACAGACCTTCCGTCCGAGTACCAGAGAGAGAGAGAGAGAGAGAGAGAGAGTGGGCGTTTATCTTAATGTAATCATTAACTTCACTTACCCTGGGCAAACCATGAACATTGATGTTTGGATGTCATTTAATTAAGCTTTTATATCTATGTCCATGTAACTAACACTAGAAAACTAGTTTTATGTTTGTTTTATTTGAATTGCCTAGATAAATAAATGACAAAAAGTTTTACCTACTTTGTATCATTTCTTAATGTATGACCTTATAAAATGTGTATTGATGAGTAAAAAAAAATATCCGGTATACTTCAAAACATTTTAATATTCATTTAATACTCTCTCTCTCTCTCTCTCTCTCTCTCTCTCTCTCTCTCTCTCTCTCTCTCTCTCACGTGTATTTCGACCATTGCTGTTTAACATCCTGGTGTTAACATTTTTACATTTAGCATTTTTGATAAATGAGAAATTATTTTTAAAAAAAATTCAAGCTGGTGCATGAATGGATTCAATGCTTCACTTCCAGGATTGAAAATCGTCGCATATGAACTCTCTAACAAGTACATAATATGTACAGTACCCAAGTTCTCGTTTTCACGTGGATCCTTAGTCTTACATTTAACCCACATTTGTTTTATGAGTGTTGTAATTACAGAAGCTAATGCTAAGATATTTAAAAAAGAAACAATTAACTTAATTGTTGGTTGAGCTTATACAAACTGTAGAATTTTTATTTTTTTTTTCAATGATAAAAAAAAACTAAATCAAATGTGAATTCCAACGCATTTATGACACAAAAAGCCACCTATATTGGTTATTTTGTGGCGTAAAAATGAAATAATACGAAAAAAATTCGGAACAAATAGCACCTTTTAGTATATTCCATGTTAAATGGATTGAAAAAAGGCGCATCAAAGCGCGTAACAAAATGAAATATAAATCAATTCAACGCAATTTAGTTCACTGGGCTTATCTCGTTAATCACCTGAAATTTCCGCATAATTTCAGCACAAAATCTAAATATTATTGCAAAAGCGAAGATGATTGGATTTCAAGCAACTTTATTGCCATTTACATATGTAAATCGTGCGGTTGCGATCAGGGAACACTGAATATGAAAACATGACGTGGTCATAAAAAAAATTCATTTCGGTATCATCAAAGAGAATGCCCTCTTCTCAATGTAATACGTTAAGTATGCACTGCTTAACGCGTCATTTTTGTGTTTCATCTGATGTTGTCCAAATATGCTGTTGCCACAAGTACCAGATATTACAACGTTAATACACGTACGAGTAAAATATTAAACGTGAGATAAATATTAACTTTATGCAAGTTTTTGTATGTATCTAAATTGTTCGATGGTAATACACGAAAAGCTTTGTTATTTAAAATTGTTAATGATTAATTCAAAAGAGAACTCGCACCCCCCCCCCCCCCGACACACACAAACAAACACCATATAAAAAGACTGACATCACCGTAGTTTTTGCATACAATCTTTTATCTTTTTCCCTGAGATATGTCAATGCCAGGTTCTTGTGTGTTCTTGATTTTTTTTGGAAGGGGTGGGGGTATTGTCAAAGTAGTTTGACGCGACATTTACGAGATTTCAGACATGTAATTAACACATTGTCTCTTTCCTATGATATTTTAAATGTCATCAGCTCTATTGCCACTAAAAACCAAGATCAACAGCAATTATCGCTGTTCTTTTACTTATCAAACAAATTAAACTACAAAGAATACCAGTACATTTGAACTGAGCGGATGAAGACATACACATCATACATGTAATTATCAATTTTTGATACGATATTCAACAATTATATCATTCTGTTTCAGCTTTAAAAAAGAAGCAGTCAAAATCTGTGCACTATATTTACAAAAAAGATCGTTTATCCTCAGTTTATAATTCATAATATAAGTTATTTTTTGATTTACGTGCATTTACATGTTGTTGAGAGTCTGTGATAAAATTCAGAACATAGAGTTATCGCACCTTTGGCGAGAGGCCAACTGTCTCAAAGTTGCTTCTAAAATCAATTAAAAGGCTGGACAGTCAACAAATTACCGATCAGATCTTCATTGCAATTTAAGATATTACATATTATTAACTTAAGAAAATAACAAAATGTATTAATTTAAATTAGTGTCCTTTATTTTATGGATCTTTACCTAACATGGACTAAAACTGGTCATTATAACCAGTCCTTGGTGTTAATTTTACAACATGAAGAAATTATTTTTTTTATTCGAATACGTTGCGTATATTTGTAAATACTCTTTCGCTGTTGAAAATTTCTCTTTGCTTTCTGTCATGCATTTAACAGTTTATTTTCTTTTCTTAAGAAATCAAACAAAATACATGTACATTGAAGTTAATATTGCATTTAATTTTCAACATAAATAGAAGACGTTTCAGAGGTGACTCGCCGCCATATTAGATAATATTTCCGTTACAGTTAAATAACATTTTTTTCTTGAAGTAACAAAATCAACTGCATGTACATCGCTCAAAATAGTGTATTTAATTCTTTAAACAAAAACACTGTAAGCATTCTTACGCCAAAACCTGCTTTTTGAAGTACTATTTCCTATACAAATTAAAATTTCGATCTGACTTCTACTATGATTAATGACCTCCACCCTTTGCTAACCTTCCACTGGACCAAATGTATTATCTCCATCTTGTACAACTTAAAGACACAGCGAAGGTTCAAGTTGTCAACAGACAGACAAAATTAAAAAACAAGTCATACAGACAGCGAATACAGTTTGTTGAAATGCCAAAAAATAACAGACACTTGTTTTTGTAATCGTAGCATTTAAACGGAAAGTATGACTTTCAAGTCCAAAACATCGAACAAAAACTTATATAAATTATTCTATAGGTTATTAGATCCATTTTAACATAACCTTGGACTTTCGGTAGGACGTAACTTTTTATTTCTTGCATCAAAACAAGTTAAAATGACGCTGATTTCGAGTGAAATATACGTGAAAATTGTGTTATGCTTACAATTTAGCTAAAAACCAGACTAGAGCTATAATGGCTGCATGAGTGGCCAGCAATGAAACAGATAGGTCTACCTCACATCGCTGTTTAAGTCCAATCTCTTGTTAAAATGGTTCTAAAACAAAGTGAAGGCCATTGATAAGTGATAGAGTTTGTCGTGCCAGCACCAACTACAATGACGCTCCTCAGCTTGCAAGATGATGGGATAAAATCAGTTATTTACGAAAGCCGAGAAGGATCATTCGAGATTCGAGATTCAAAATACGAGATTCGAAATACGAGATTCGAGATTCGAAATTCGAGATTAATATCTAAATTAACCAATCAAATCATGGATCTGAAACATGTATCCTAGCAACATCAAACTGTTCTGAATAAAGATCATTCGTACATGCTCTTTTCTACAAATAAATGTCTTAATAGCTCTTAATAAATGCTATGTTCACTTCTCCCTACCTAACTAAATAATTATGTGTATTTACTTTTACACAGAATATCTAAGTAGACTAGTAATAATGCAGTGTGCTTCGCGGATCGAAGTGATTTTGTTTGCCCTGGTGCATTTCAACCTGATTCGTTTCAACCCTGGGGTATTTCACCACCAGTAATAGTTTAAAACCCGGGTTTATTCACCCCTTTTGTGTAAAAATGCGGTTACGGTAGAGAACTTCATAAGCGTAGCTAATTTTTTCTGTAGGGGGTCCTAGGCCAATTTTAAAAAAATTTACTATGTAAATTTATTAAGCTCCAATTTTCCCGAGGAGGGGGTCCAGATCCCCTGACCCCCTCCTTTCTAGATCCCCGCATGAAGTTTAGTACATGTATCTAAATAATCTAAATATAAATAATCTGTCCTGTTTCACTAATAAATATAAGCATTACTTATCGTTTCTATGTATGCATACAGTGATACACTAGTACGTTATTTATAAACAAATCATTGAGATAGTATCACATCATACGGAATTATTAATAAATACAATTTTTTTTCCTTTTCCTCAGTAAACAACTTATTATGAGTCTTTCTTTTGGAATTGTTTTCAATATAGAAGGATACCTACTCTCTACAATTAAAGGTAGGGATGATAGGGTGCCAATTTGTTCACATTGCCGATTTCTTGTGCAGAGAACAGTAAAACTTCTTAAAAATTTGATTGTGCATGAATATTTCAAAATTAATTGTTGTACATTTATTTTGTAATAATTCCTTCATTGATATATCAACAAGAAAGAATAAAAGCATATGTTTCACAGCCAAGTTAAGTTTCTCTGTAGTTTCCTACCCCCCCCCCCCCCCCCCCCCGCACCAAAATTGACAATAATTACATATAAGTCATACAAATGTTTACTTTTTTTGTAAGTAAATCTCTAAAGATGTAAATAAGCACTGCAAACAAAGATGTGTGTATTTAATATACTACTACATTACACTTAGCCAGATAAAATGTAATCAGGATGAAGCTACAAGGGGTGAGTGGTGCAAATTTACCGATTTGTCGCCATACACACAGAACACCAAATAAAGAAACTGTGAGTGGTGTGTGGAATGCATAAAAGATGGCGGCAAATTATCAAATAATCAGTGCAAAAACCAGTTAATAGGCTGTTATTTGTTACATATCCTGCAAAAACATTGATAAAAAATGTTATCGTCCCATAACATAGCCGATTTAGTTAATGTGTACATATGGTCAACGTACATGTAGTTCTAATATACAAGAAGGCTGACGTATCAGGCGGGGGTCCAGAAAATTAAATTTCAAAAATGATCGGTTGAATTACATTAAATGCTTTTAAAATTGTTTTAAACTATCACACGGGTCAAAATGCATGATAGAAGCTATGTACAGTGTAATTGGAAACGTTCATTTTATATCAATATGTAGTATTACCTATTATAACAAATGAGAGTATAGCACAACTGCCACTAGCAATACATGTCCTTTACCGGCACCACCTCCCTCCCCATAAAAAAATGAAACAATTGTCGTTTTATTTGCTAAAATGTGTGTGGTTCAAGATTTTTCTAAAGGACATACCCGATTAGAATTGAAAAAGAGTCGTAATTTTGTCAAATTTTTTTTAGATTCTTTTGGTTATATTTTGGTCCATTTGGGTAAATAGATGCACCAGCGCAGCTCTTATTATATATAATCAGGCCATAAATTCAAAATATTTTCAAAAATTAATAGCTTTAAATCCAGTGGATGAAAAAAAGGAAAGCAAGTCGAACTCGATGAGCGCTAATACCTGTAATGAATGAATGGTACAGTAGGATAAGCGCAAAAAAGTCCCGTCTACTCTTTCCTACCCTATATTTATTGGAATATTAAATCCGATTATAAGAGTCAAATTAAAAATCAAGTACGGATATGTACCTGTTTATCAAAAGTAAAACTACTCATAATTTATCTACAGTGCATCGTTATGGAGCTACACAGAAAGTTTTATATTAATTTGCCGAGCCAAATAAAAAAAACCGGGAAAACGAAGAGAAAACAAAGTGGGGACAGAATAACTGGCAAACAAATTAGGACTATATAGCCCCCCCCCCCCCCTTGAAATGTATAATATACTGAAAACAGATTATTGGAGTACAACATCCGCACACAATTTAAAGAAAATTTCATGGTTTTTTTTTATCATTTTCGCTAGCTAACGTAAGACATCACAAATACCCCAAACCCCCTCACGGAAAAGGAAATGCTAGGTGATGACAGAGAGAGAGAGAGAGAGAGAGAGAGAGAGAGAGAGAGAGAGAGAGAGAGAGAGAGAGAGAGAGAGAGACAGACAGACAGACAGACAGACAGACAGACAGACAGACAGACAGAGAGTTTTGTAGTGTCAAATTCAGTTTTGATTTAGAATTATTGATTTGATTTGTTACAAGCATATATAGACAATAATTAAGCCTCGAAAAGGAGAAAAGAGAGAGAGAGTCGATGTAAATCACAGGTGCGCTAACACCGTTAAAATTAAAGCTTGCTAGTTGGTCTGCCCTACCCTAGCTACCTCCTCTCTTTTCTCCTTTTAGAGGCTTAATTATTGTCTATATATGCTTGTAACAAATCAAATCAATTTCTAATTCTAAATCAAAACTGAATTTGACACTACAAAACTCTCTCTGTGTCTGTCTGTCTGTCTGTCTGTCTGTCTCTCTCTCTCTCTCTCTCTCTCTCTCTCTCTCTCTCTCTCTCTCTCTCATATCGACAATGGCATTGCCATACCCTACAATACACTATTCTTATCTGGATGTTTGTCTTTGAGGTTGTAAATCATTACATGTATATATCATAACCTATATTTTGACATGTCGATTATTTCATTGAGTTTCGTTTCATAGCTAAAACATTTAGATTAAACAGATCTTTCTTCGCGAGCCGATTTTTACACAGTTGGGGCGAATACACTTCGGGTTAAAATTGTTCGGGGGGAAATACATACAGGGCAAACAAAACCACTTAGATTCGTAAAGCCAACAATGTTATTTCTAATTTAATTGTTTATACTGTGTGGGGTTAATTCATCAATGTTAATTGAACCATTTTATAACCACTATATAAGAGCTATTAAGACATTTATTTGTAGGAAAGAGCATGTACGAATGATCTTTATTTAGAACAGTTTGATGTTGCTAGGATACAGGTTTCAGATCTATGATTTGATTGGTTAATTTAGATATTGAATCTCGAATTTCGAATCTCGAATCTCGTATTTCGAATCTCGTATTTTGAATCTCGAATCTCGAATGATCCTTCTCGGCTTTCGTAGTTATTACATGCATGCGCGACTAGAGAGACACAGTATTATGTGTCTCTCTAGTCGCGCAGTTCTTATTTTTTGTTATGGCCCAAGCGCCAGGACCGAGGTCATATTCGATATGTACACTGTATTTTCAGGAATATAACTGTCTTTCACAGAAATTTATATTCTTCAAAATAATCATATTGCAGATTGTATATAAGAAAAAACGTTTATCAGAAAAGACATAACAACACTTTGTGTTGAGAATCGGTGAACCTTTTTTTAGGTACATGCACTTAAACCGCTCTTATCCCTAGATGCAAGTACATCAGTATGTCAGTACATGTATTAATATCTTGACAATCCTAAGCAGGACACTAGCTTAACTGATATTTTTAACGCTTGGTTTTTTTTTTATAGAATTGTGGTTTCAAGTTCTTAAGACTTTTTATAACCAATCTTTTTTTACGTTTTGGCGTAATCTTTTAAAGAAGAGGGTTTTTTAGTGGGAAATTTGTACATTTTAGAAAATAATTTTCTTTAAGTTTGTTGTACGGATTTTTTCATGTTTTTAGTAAGAAGAATCACTTAGAAAATTTTTTTAAGCTGGTCCCATCGAAACTAACATGGAATTTATTGGGAGCCATCTCACCCAATTCATTTCCGAAAATCATTTTTTCATAGAACTATTCATTTGCTAAACGTTGTGCCCAGCTGAAATGGTATACATGTATATACTTAGTTAATAATGATTTATTTACGTTAAAAGCAATATTATCAACGATATATTTTTGTGATGCGCTTATTTTATAGATATGCATCATATGTGTGTTTCTGTTAAAGTCTTACATTTATTACTTGTGGTAGAAACAATATTTCTTACCATCCATTTGTTTGAATTGAACATGTACAAATAAGACATGACAGCTTTTATGTGGAAATGTTTTACGATACCTTTACATGTTAGAACTGTATTTTTGCTGCTTGAGTTTAAATATAGAACATGCAGATGTAATTAATATGTTATCTGTATTTGATGTACATGTATAATATTATATAAATAGTGCCTGTTTGGGAGGGTAACAGTTGAAATTGACACCCCGAGAAAACCATTGTCAACCGACGCGAAGCGGAGGTTGAAAATGGATTTCGAGGGGTGTTGATTTCAACTGTTATCCTCCCAAACAGGCACTATTTATTTTATTATACTGAATGTCATATTTTAAAGAAAACTTATCTGCTTTTCTATAGGAATGACTTGAATTTTTACGACCGACCGTACGCGCATCATTTCCGCGCATGTAAGAATTCGTTATGTTACCCGTTGCCAAGTGTGTTGCTAACGCTGAGGGTAATAGAACTGATTATCAACTGCGTCTAAACCAATCAGATATCAGTATTTTACATGAAAGTATATTTACCTGTATATTACTTATAATAAATTAATATTTTAATGTGCATTACTTGTTGTTATCTTTTGATATAAAGAACTCGTAAAAGTTGCAAAAACATGTAACTGGCCCTTTTGATTTATTCAATAAATTTGCTTTAAAAACTCGAATGCAACACAGCTGGAAATATGAATATGGATACAAACGTAAAAAAAAATCAGAACATTTTCCATTCCTCTGTGAAAATTAAAACTAAGAATTCGAGAAAAAGAATTCACTTTTAAATATATTTTAAACCACCATTTACAGATATTTAAACGTCCAAAAATGCAAAATTCAGAGAAAACTGAAAACCAAACAGTTCATGACGCATGCATCTATATAACTACTTTGCTTGACTGTCAAGTGCCATCTTTTTAAATTACTTGGTGGCAGTGGATGTTAAATTTACAAGATTACATTACCATGATGCACAAATTATAAGGTCACGTATGTCAGTAGAGTGATTGGAGTTTTTTCTGCGAACATTTGGTAATGATCATGACTGCAATTGCTCTTCTGTCAAATTAAGCTCTGTATAGTACTAGATAGTCATCAGAACAGTTTACAATTGGTTACTTCACGATCACTGCAAAATTGTTTATAATTTTGATTGGGGAAACTGCCTGCATGGTTGTGAAGAATATAGAGCGAAAGCAAAATTGACATGAAAACAAAATATCATAAACTTTTGTTTGTTGTGTATCGTTTAAAATATTGAATAAATGCAGAAAACTTTCAGTCATACAAGTTAATGTGCTCTGCTATCAGAACAGATTCGCTAGCTTGGCTAGAAAAGATGCTACATGTATTAAAAGCGAGACAGGCTTTTATTCCGACATTAAATGAGTTTTCTTTGATTTTCATTCTCAATTTTTTTCCCGACTTTAGTCTAGCCTAAAGTTGAAAATGAAGACAAATGGCGTGGAAAAAAATTCTGAGGACAATCATCTGAACAAAATAAAAATTAAAGTAAAAAAAAAAGATTAGAAAAAAAATGTGACCACAAGAGTTTTTCAACGTCATCAGGATTTGTTTTTACCTATCAGGATTTGTTTTCACCTATGTAGAGTTTTATACACGTACTTTGTGATTGTCTGGAGCGTGATCGCAGCTTACATCTTAAGTTACCAGCAAAAAAACAAAGTGAGGTTAAATAATAAACATACTGTCTCGAATGAAAATAAAACCGAACGACTGATGTCACGATATCTCAGATCATTACCCGGGTATTCTGAATTACTATTTACATTTGCACACATCTTGTAAATTTTTATAGAGTCAGTCATGAAGTTAGAAGAAATGAATGACCTGTGGAAAGTCACGAACTGCTTATGACTACAAATTATATTTATCCGCGATCAATACGTTACAAAACGTATGGAAAAAAAACCCGTTAATTAAATTTATAAAGTAAAGACCACATCATCTATATATATTGCAACACTTGGGAGCTAGTGGAGTATATAACAGCCCCTCTGCGTGTCAGGTGCTCAGTCTAATCACCAGAAAGAGGAAACAGCCTATTAAAGCGCCTGACTGAATAGTCTCTCAAGCATCGCTTCGATTTTCGAGACCGGCCTCTTTTCAGCGCACCGGTTCACGATGTGAAGGCAATGTAACAGCAATGCAGTGGACGAGATTTGAAGTTTTGTGAAGAATGTCGATACTTTGGCATCTGCTGCCCCTTTTTTCGGCCTTCCCAGTCATCCTGACCTGCTGCTTCCCCCGACAGATCCGGTTTGACATCCTAGTCCGGGGCCACGAGAAGTACGAGGAGGGGGAGGGGATGGACTATTCCGTAAGTCATGTTCTATTTATAGAAATATCTCTTTTGTCTCATCAGGTTAAGCTGTGTTATTTTTCCGTAATACAGCAGAGACTCGAATTTCTATAATGATTATTTTTTATCTGATTGCAAGATGTGCTTAATGATCATTGGGCTACCTTTTTCTACTGTCATGTACAAATTTAGATTATTGATAATCAAAATTTGTACATGACAACTGTTGTCATGTACAAATTTTGATTATCAATAATCTAAATTTTTGTAAAGGACACTACTTTAAAATCATCTTCATCGAAGTTTTAACTTTTTTATGGATGTAGAATGCTTACAGTAATTAACCACTTTGAAATAAAGTCACAGCGCATTTTATTTACCAATTTTAGTCCTTTACTTGAAAAAAAAAAACCATTTGATAAGTGTGCTTTTAATTAATACGTAATGATTCGATTTATTTAAAGTTTTTGGTTTTGCATACACTGGTTTCATTTTTTTTTCCAAACAGGAAAACAGAACATTTTTCTACGACGAAATAAGGAACTGCACTTTGCTTCGAGGTACCCCATTCGGATTCCCAATGGAAATCTTCACTAATTATTCATCGGGGATAGAATACACTGTGACGGACCAATGTTCAATGCGAGTTATTAATGGAGGATTTAACAAAATGTGCTTGCCGAGCAATGCAGTTTTACAGAGAACAGTAAGAATTCCATTGAGTGTGAAGGAAGTTTCTGTGTACAGGGCAAATGTAAGCGACTATACTGGGGTGTTAGAACAAGAGTATGGGGTGATCCAAGAGGGGGACAGCTGTTACTTTCTGTGGTCTAAAACCGATGGTATTCTTAATGACTTTGGATTAAGGGGAACCTTTACCGAGACTCTGACATATCAGAACATTCAGACACTGTCTGAAAACAGTCCTGTATTTGAAATTCCTGGAAAATGTCACGATGTGTAAACTCGCTGTATAATGGCAAATTATTATCATTGGCGGTGATAGCTTGCGGTCTGAACAATAGAAAATTATTGCCGCCCGTGATAAAAGTGTCCTTGAAACCAATCAATACACTATATTGACCATTGCTTGGGTTCATTTCGTTGTAATATTGATGTAACATATTGATTTGTGCACAAGGAATCAAAATCAACTCATTCAAGCATATAAATCTCCCACGGGATGCAGACAGAATAACTAGTTTCAAATGCAGCACCAGAAAGCGATTCTGGTATAATTTTCCTCCAAAGCAGACGTCGTCTGCAATCTGTATTGGATCAGGCGGTTTGTCGGCTGAAAAGTGACCATAACAATTAATCGATTTTTAATGAGCATTCTTCTCGGAGGGAATAATAAGCAACGCCCGTCGGTATTGTCTTTACAAACTGACTTTATTGATAAAGTAATATAACGGCCCTCCACACGACACGTTACTGCTACATGTGAATTATCCCTGTTTTCAGTCCTTCAGATGTTATCTTTGTTTTATTGTTTTGTAAATAAATGTTATAAGTGAATTTTCTTTAGATGAGAGAGAGAGAGAGAGAGAGAGAGAGAGAGAGAGAGAGAAATATTAGAAGGAACCAAAAGGTCAAAACTTTTAAATCGTGAATTTTTATTTTGTCTTAATTGGTTCCGAATCTATAAAAAACGTCAATTAACCATTTGATTGCCACGTGTTCTTCTAATTATACATGTCTAATCATAATTACTGAGTATTAGATGCAGCAATGTACATTTCATTGTTATTTAATTAGGGTTAAATATGTATTCGGAACAGGAAAGGCTGAAAATAGAAATCGGGGCTAAAGTGATGTGATTCAGGAATATGCTTTTAGTACATATAAAGCTATTCAACCGTCGAAGCTTCTTATATATTTGATGTGTGTAAGTCAGATATGATAAAAGATTTACACTTTATTTAGTCGTAAATTTTGTAAGTTACTGCGACGTATGCATATACATGTTCTGTCTGGTCAGGAAGGCATCGAATTAATGTATAAATGTATATTAGTTAGTTATTTGTTTCAAGGTGAAATTCCTTTACCGTGAAACGTTAAACTATGTCGCTGTCTATGTATTAATTCATGGATAGATTTCAAACTTTTAAAGTAAACAACTTTACAAGAGGGTGCCTGGCAAAGAAGGAATAATGAAATAACATTAACTGCCTACTAAAGACGAAAAGGGCCACATAAAAAATACTTTTATCTCATAATAACGAGAAAAGATCTCGTAATTACGAGAAACGAGAAGTAAAAAAAAGTTAAATAACTCGTAATTATGAGAAAAGATCTCATTATTAAGAGTTATTTATCTCGTAATTAGGAGAAAAAGATCTTTTATTTATGAAAAAAGATCTTGCTTTTACGAGTCATTTTCTCAAAATTACGAGAAAATATCTCGTTTTTACGAGAAAAGATCTCGTAATTACGAAAGAAGATCTCGCTTTCACGAGTAATTTTCTCAAAATTACGAGAAAATATATCATAATTACGAGAGAAAAATATTTTTTATGCAGCCCTAATCGTCTTTCATAGACTGCCGATATTTAAAATAGTTTATATATCAAAGTGTACAATTTATTGTGCGTAAGTAGTGAAGATTACTTCCAATAAAGAGCTAAAAGTACATGTAATTAGCACCTATCAAAATTGGAAAATGCTCGCTCTTATATGTGCACACACCACGCTCCTGTGAAATGCCACTCTTGTCATTAGGAAAATGGCTTAACTATCGGGTAAATTGTGTCTGACGCAAAAAGAGTTTTGTATATGAACGTTGTTAAATGACGTATTTCTTTTTGCACCCAATCAGCAACGAATGATTCGCGATAAGAATACTTAGATCTTGTGTTTAAAGATGTTTTAATCATACATGTGTCTACAAGGACAGCTAAACTTCTTTTGATAACATAAAATTGTGGACATAAGCAACGTTCATTCAATTCAATTTAGTTTAATTTAGAGCAGTTCCCAGCATATAAATATTTTTAAAACACTTATTATGTTTCTTTATTTTGTGCATTTGATAACAAGCAATTATCAATACTCTTCTAGAAGTAAATAAGCAAGATTTTTAGAACAGTTTCAAATATATAGAAATGTTTTAAACACCCATGACAATTTCCTAATTTTTGTATTTCATATAAAATTAGAATTTTTTTTTTGCTGCTTTCGAAATCAAACAGAAAGAATTTATCTAGATGAAATAGTTCTAGGCAAGATGGTGTATGTGTCTACAGACACTGTGCAGTTATCTCCCGCTCCGCATAACATCTAATCTAAGGAGTTACATCTGTGAATATTTTGGGTCGGGTCATCAAAAACTAGGGTGAGTTCGGGGATAGGGGTCGGTCCACCTTGTGGATTTATAATCAATTATTGAAACCGAACACTTACAGGGAATTTACACGGATTCTTTAAGATCCCGCGACGAGTTGTTTTCTCAAAATTACGAGAAAATATATCGTTATTACAAGAAAATATTTCATAATTACGATAACAAATATTTTTTACGGAATTTTCATGGACCCCTTTAGATCCCGTTATTTAAAAAACATTCTTGGGTCCGTGCCTGCATGCTTTAGTATTAAACCCGCCACATAACTCCAAAACTCTAACCTAAAGCAAAGTGCGCAGAATGGCTTAAAGCTACATTTTTCGACATGACACTGGGGGTCAATTCAGTCTTGAAATTTCCGAGGAAGATAAAATTTAAAGTCTGCAAACCTAATGTGGTTTCATACCGTATTCTCAATCTGTTATATTTCAAGGAGAGCCAGATTCCAGATAAAATGGAACTTCAAAGTTATTAGTCTAAAATACTGCATTCAGGTTGTGTATTAATCTCAAAAATCATTCAAAGATAAAGAAAACGGCGAACATGTGGGGGAGAACATGTCTAGGCATCTTGCCTGGTGTTTGATCCAATTCAATGTATATCTATATAATTGAATAGAATGCTTAGGTAATATACATTTTTTTCTTGAGTGTCCAAGATACACTCAACAAAGAGTTAAACTTTTTAATCAATTTAATGACATTAGTGTACCTATTCATATTAACTATATTCTTTATGGTAGTTCTGAATTTTCATACAACTTAAATTGTAAAATTGTTTCTTATGTTCATAGTTATATTATAGCTTCTAAGCGTTTTTGATCTTCAAATGGGCTGGATCATGACACCAATATTCTATGTCTGTCTGTCGGTATGAATGAATGAGGTGATGGGTTTATAAATGTAGGAATGAATGTGTTCATGTATATGTTAAACAACAAGTTAATTTATCATCATATGACAAAAGTCAAGCTTATTATTTATTATCCAATTATCCTTTGTCTTGTATACAAATATATCAATAATATATCACTCTGTAAACTGGTAAATTATACTACATACTATATACTATATTCTATGATTATTTTATAACACCACTTCTTGACTTTGTATTTTGGAGAGGGTTATATAGGCTTTGCCTGTTGCCCAATCCATTTGATTACTCAATAAAATATGTTTAAATTAAATAGAATGCTTATTTCAATGAAAAAGGCAAAGTTACAACCTGTCAATATCTAATTTTTAGTCAGCCAAAAAAAAGAAAATAATAGATCGACTTACTATGACGTCCTTTTATAGAGGACTATGCGATGTCTTATATTCTAATTTTTTCATGGATGAGAATTCATCATTCATGTGTCCAACTCCGTGTGGATGTAACAGCCCACTCGGTATTCATGTACCTTTTGCTGGTTGTAAGAAATGAATGCATATCTTTGGACAACAAATATGCTAGTTAAAACTAAGACACAAAGTACATTGTATACCTGCATCAACTGGGCTGTAGTTTCTTTTCTCTGACACCTCTGCACCTGTCTTTAAGACGACTGACTTCCGTTTCATTGAAATAATCATTTCCAGATCAGTTTTTGGGTTCAAATTCCTGCAAAAATGACAGGAAGTTATATCAGTTGATACAACAGAAATAGATTGACGTGTTACACAGACTTACCTTTTAAGGATACAAATATTCAATTGTGCTTGGAAAATGCGTAGCTTCTCAAACGATTCCTTGTTATTCCGGAATATTCCTGTTTAACATTGCTTCATTTCCAAATGTAACCTCCCTTTTGAAATGTATGCATATCCTGCTGATACACTTAACGGTCTTAAAACAAGAATTATTTTCAGTTCCTCAATCATGCATGTACATTGGACATGTATTCCCATAATTGTATTTTTTGATACACAATGTTAGATGTAACACATGCAGCAATCGTGAGCAGTTAGATCTATTCATACTTCAATGTAACAAGTTACAAACCAGATTTTCGATAAATGCACAACGCAACATAACAATCAGACTTGAATAAAAGACTGTCACTGTGGGTAAGGCTGTAGAATTGGAGCCTTCCTGATGCTACTCCTCAAGTCCCATTCCGTATTCAATATATTCATTAAATGATACTCTCCCTGCAAATAATGAATTTAATTAGCAAAATATAAATCAATCTTTGGTAAAATTAGTTTGTTATTTAAAAACAAATGCACACTATATTAACTATATAACAGCTGTTTTAGAGGGTGTGTCAACTGTCATTTTTACAGTTAAAATGAGTTGCATGAAGTTATTGTAGCAGGCATTGTGTTCCTTGAAGATTAATCCGATTGTATATCAAAATTGATAACCGCTGTAAATCAATTATTTTATCTCATGCATGTTTATAAACAAAGAAAATTTCCCAATCATATAAGCATTGTTTTTCTGAGTAAATTAATGCCCAAAATGTTGTGAACGAATCTTCATAAAATATTGAATCTCATAAAGATTCACTCCTGTGTTGAGGCGGGGATATTTATTTAGCATAGAAATCTGGAATTTGCCAGCAAATACACTTCCAATGTATCTTGACAAATGAAAGCAAAAGTAAACCTTTCTCCTGAAATAAATTTTGGTTTGAACTTGAAATACGATAACATTGTATAGTTACAGTTCTAGGCAAATTCTACACCTCTTCCGTCTGAGAGTTATAATTGTACGCTGGTTTTAAAAGATCAGTTTCTGGTATGTCAAAGAGGTGTTTCTTGGAAGATTGGAGACTTCAAAGTCTTCAGATACCTGTATGTCTCTGCACTTCTCGTTCTCTCTCCTGTGAATAATTGTAACTGTTATACAAATTTTTATTTGATGTTTGCTAATAAACTTTCGCCCACCATAGGTTTAAATTGCTTGTAATAGATCTTATCCTGATAAGTTGAGAATATCTGATCTTTAATGCACCATAATCTTTAAGGCTGTATGGGTTATCTGTCGATATTAATGTGGAATAAAGTACAGTATAATTGAAATATTTTTATCGTTTTAGAATTTTCAAATTTTGCAACATTTAACCAAAATATACGTTTTAAAAATCTTCGGAAAGGTAAACAATTTAAAATCCACAATGGGATTTCAACTCGTGACTAGCAGATTCATAGTGAACCCTCTAACCTTATGCAGATTGAAAGTTAGGTAACGATTTTGAAAAAGAAGTTATAGCTATTTATAAAATTAACATTGACCTTATTGTTCGTGTCACATACCACCTGAAATAGATAGTTAACTTTGCACTCGGACGATTTCGGCTTTATGAAAATGACAGTGAAAGCTAAAGGATGTCCGATGCATGGCGAATTTACCATACTGTGGAAATAACTACAGCATATGACATCTGAGGTCTGACATCATTCTATGATTTTCCTTGTTCTCAAATACTCGTCTAGTTCATTGGTCAAAGATATTTTCCAGGAAGAGTAAAGATCAAAAGTATAAATTTAAAAACAAAAGCATTTTCATTTCACACGTTATTTATCATACGCATTTCAATCAATTCAAACGTTGGTCAATTAACAAGTAAACTTTATTTAATTGCATCAATTCTGTTGAACACAATTATTTTGAAGCTTATTTTTTGTTCAAAAATGCGTTTGCGACTTACAACAGCATCATTATGAACAGCGTGTTTTGATTGACACTTGGTTTTGTTTTACTTTGTGAATGGAAATATACCACAACAGAGGTAAGTCAGAATTTCATTTGGAGATTAAGAACATGTATAGTTATTGGCGCCTTTTAAAATTATTATCATTATTTTGTGTTTTTAATAAAAAAAAATATAAAATTGATAGTAAATGAAGCAAGCGATCCACTTGGAATTTTTCTTCATTATGATATTATGACCAAGTTACTCCAAAAAACTAAAAATTAAATACTGCAAACTTAATTTATTATAACAGTTAAAATGAAATAGATACCCTCAATAATTTTTTTTCCTTTCGACTTACCTCTGTTACCTCCGACTGATAAAAGTCTGCGATAAAAGTTTTTAAAAACCATGATATCTTAATTAACTTTTGATACATTTTATTTTGTTACTGTTGCATTTGTTTTGTTATTCCATTTTTATCTTACTTTCTCATCATTGGCGATAAATAGTTATTATTAGATCCCATCTAGTTTCTTCAAATAACAAATATGCAGGCCATTGAGAATTGACATTGAATTTGCAATACATATTTTCAATTCATAAATCACTTTTTTAAGTATAGACAGGGTTTTACTAGAACAAGAAGTTACTTCCCTTCAGCGTCTAGTTTGGGGGTACTATATATCAAGATATCTTGAAGTTCATTATTAAACCAGTTTCAAATTTTCATGCTGAGGATTTTGATATTGACATCACTATATCATGACTAATATACATTTCTTAAAGCCACTTTTAATTTGTTATTGTGATATCGTTTGGTGTTTCAGTAAGATGGCTGTTGAGAATATGTCCAGGTCAGTGTACGAGGCGATGTGTGACGAAATAGGGACTCCACAACTTGTGAAATACCTAAGAGATAGAAGAGAAATTTTGGAGCTGGTGTGGAATAAAGTAGTAAAGATTGAACAACTTAAAATCATGATGAGTGGAAGTGTACGAGAGGGATTCCGATACAAACATTGCGCATCAGATGTAGACCAGATGATTTGGCAAACTAACCAACGAGTGATCTGGGATCTTTTTCAGTCCCAGTTTTACGACACCTACGAAAACGGCCTTATTCTTTGTGACAACTCTGAAAGTCGACCAGGTTACACTTTACTTCGGTTGCCAGTTGAAAGTGCTAGTCCTGAAGCGCTGTCTGTTTGTATAAGGATGAAAAGGGGGCTCTACATATCCAGTTCAAAATACAGAGAGATCATGCTTTCATCATATTCATTTGGTTCTACAATCCATGGACCATGTTGCAGTGGAACAATTTTGAACGTTAAATTCGATAATGCAATCTGTTTTGCTAGTGACTTTTGGCCTCCTTCTGCTTTTTCATGGATAGACAGATGTAACTCATGGCCCCCATCCGATGTTGTCAACGACATCGTCGAAAATGGATGTCACTTTGTAGCAATAGGAAACAAACAAGGGGAATTTACAGACAATGAATGGAGAATTTCTTTCTCACAAGCTGAATACAAACTTGTGTACTCAATGAATCATTTACAATTTCTAACCTATGGTTTGCTGAAAATTGTCCTAAAGGAAATAATTAATAAAGGACTAAAGGAGGAAGAAAAACTTTTGTGTTCCTACCACATAAAAACAGTTATTTTCTGGGCAATTCAAGAAAACACACTGCAAAACGCACTTCATTGGTGTCCACAAAATCTCCTCGCAAATTTTTGGCTTTGCTTCAAACTCCTTCTTAAATGGGTTTACGATGGCGCCTGTCCAAACTTTTTTATACCACAAAATAACATGTTTTTAAACAATATCCATGGCGAAGCACAACAATCATTATTCGCGCAACTGTATGGACTGTACGAGAAGGGGATATCGTTGCTGCTACAAAGTCCCTCCATCAGACCCTATATGGTTGATGTCCTTTGTAATCCCAGGCTTATGGTTTTTACTGATGAAGACATCCTCATTTCTGAGGCTGAGTTAGATGAAGAATATTTTTCGATCGTAATTCAATTTTTTGATGAACTTTCGTCATCAGACATTCGGCAATGCATGAATGCCCTGAATAAAGATCAGTTGACTGGTTCATCCATGAGCCATTATCAAGTTGTTATGGTACAGAAATGTTTAGTGTCATTTCTTCAGTATGTGGCTTTTGTATTACACAACGCGTACTCTATACAACGAGCAAACAAAAAGATGTATACAGCATACAAAATGTTTTGTCACATACTAAAATTGGCAGACAAGATGGGCTATGTTTACTTGCCATGAATTATTACATAAAAAATCGATGAATATAATTATACATGTATAGTTACGAAATAAATGTGTAAGAATAAACCAATTGACTGTAATTTCACATCAGATATTGATCTAAATTCTCCAAAAGCCTGCAGTTCTTCAAATGATATGAACTTTTTACGTTATCCCAGGTTACCGATTTTGTCACTTTTCACAACATTTAACAAAGATACACATACATTTCAAAGACGTTCGATTAAAGTGAGATGTAAGGCAAAAATCTTACATTTTAAATTTGAATCGTAATACATTTTCATCCGGACAAGAACCCAAATATGACCCTAAATATGACTGGTTTTTTAAATTTAGAAATATTAATGCAAAATCTTCGTGGTCTTTTATTCTTAGTTGCGTTCTTCAACTTGACTATTGTACTTGTTGTGTATGTTTATGAATGATAAAGCAAAATTGAAATTTTATCCTGAGAAATCTTAAGACGGAGTAAAAGAATAAACAATGGTGTTGGTTCAATTACTGTAAAGTTTATGTTCTTACGCCTTTCTTTGAGATGACTGATGTCTTTTTTCATTTTTATGCTCATTTCGAGGTGAGTCGTTGGGTCCTTACTAAAAAGTAGGAAGTGAAATCAAATGTTTCAACAGACGTTGTCTGTCGTGTTACATAAAATAACCTTTTCAGGATACAAGTATTATGTCGGATATGGAATTGGCGTGTCGTGTAATTCAATTCCTTGTTATCCCGGAATTACCATTAAACCTTGATATGATTATCAGGAATCATGCTTTCTATTCTAACTGTATGCTGATCCTGCTAGCACATCATGTAATATACAGTTGAACTTCGGTATCTCAAACACTGATATTTGGAATTCAATGGATATGAAAACATATTGTTCATTCATCTTTACTTCGCTTAGTTATGACATAATATTATCATATAGAATTTTATGATACAAAATATAAATACATCTAAATTTAAGGTACATTGCTTATAATAGACCCTTCTTTATTTAAAGGGCTAAAAATATCTTATCTCCAATGTGTACGTATTGTGCAATATTTTAGCACGGAATAAAAATGTAGAAAATAAAACTTTTGTCGAAATCTACAATATTCGAAAATTTGGCAATAACCAAATGCTGTGTGGATTGGTCACAAATATAATTAATATTTTAATTTTTTTCAATTTTTGATTTAAAACAAGTATGTCATAAACATGAAAACCTAATATCACCGTGTTAATTTGTTTATTAGTTTTAAAGTTCGGGTTATTAAAAGGTTTTAATTTTTCCTTGTCGGTGCTAATGTGTCAGTGCTAACTTTTTTTGTTTTCCTCAGTTGATGTAAAATAACAAAACAGAGGTAAGCCCGATTTTATTCAAAGAAGGAAAAAAGAAAGGAATCCGATGTTGATTATTTTAATTTTAAACAGGTAACTAACCGGTGTGAAAATTAAAGACCGATAAATAAATACTTGAAACAAACTATGCTACAGCAAAAACTGTCAATAAGAGTACATAATTATGCTTTATTAAAGTATAATGATATGCATGTAAACGATATATATATATATATATATATATATATATATATATATATATATATATATATATATATATATATATATATATATATATAAGCACAAACATTGCAATAACTCTCAAATTGACATATACCTGCCCATAGTGAATGATATAGAAAATATATAGAGCAAAGAGAAATTCACTTTTGTTGGAGCTCCACCTTCCGCCCCGACCGAGGCTTGAACTCACGACCTCTGGAACTCATTATCCCTGCTAGGATAATGGGTTGTGGAGCTCCAACAAAAGTGAATTTTTCTGTGCTTTATATATATATATATATATATATATATATATATATATATATATATATATATATATATATATATATATATATATATATATATATATAGCCTATATAAAACACGTATTATAATAAGCAAAGCTGTTGTAAACTCTAAGCAGTTCTAAAAAATCAAAATCCCACTTCGGATTTCTTCTAGAACATTAAACAAAAGGATGCCCATGTTGTCTGGTTGGTTGCATTGTTTGGGGGGTAGAAACACTGACTTGTCCGTGATTTTAAACGAGTAGTTCATGTACACGCTTGTTTCAAATATCTGGTATCCGTTTTTGTCCTTTCCGAACGAGACCATTCCTTCCACAGTGCAATCATCGCCCTTCATAGGAGTGGCCATGAGGTTTACATCGAAAGACAAGTTTCCCTGAGTCATGTTGACGTAATAATTATCGACCGTCATGTTGTCATAGCTATTGCCGAGCACCGCTGACCCTACGAAAACGGCCTTTGTCGGCACACAAATCTCTTGAAACGGCATATTCAGATCTGTGACGTTGCACACATTTTCGTTGGTGATGACGTAACGCTTTTTGGCAGAATAATCGGAAATTATGCGCAGCTTCTGCCCGATTCTGTTCGTGCTGACGATGGCAATCTTCTCCTCATCCGCGTCATAATATAACTGGATCTCCTTCTATAAATACATTTTTTATTATTATTTATTATTGTTCATTTTTTGTTGAATTAAATTAAGAAACGGTCAATCTACCGCTACATATAGTTAAGCATTACATAACGTACGAACGTAATTTTACTTATTACCTGATAATTCGTCCTCCCTTGTGCAATTAACCCGTATCCCACAGCCGTTACCTCGACCTCACTCGGGAAACAGCATGACTTGGTATAGGAAATACTGATCGAAATAAGTGCCATACACTGCAGTAAATGCATGTTGATACGTAATGCCTGGACAACTCTTCTGCAACAAACAGGAGATCGTCACTTTCTGTTTGGGATAGATATAGTAAGCAATGGAGTATCGTGTGCATACTTACTTTCCTGTTAAGCAATGCTCTTTCCTGAAAATCTCCCTTATTTTTACTGAGCTCTATCGCGAGACAACAATAATTTCTTTCATGAGGACAATTGGAGCTTAGATGAAACAGGATGAACAGTCGGTTATCAATGGTCTGTCACTTTAATCGTCTGTTTGTCTATCTGTCGTAACTCTTTTCACTTTTTTCTAATTTTAATTAGATAACTATGAGAAATATCACAAAATTTGATATTATATATGATGCTAAGGTGAAGGATATCAATAAAGTACTCGGTCAATGTCATGGCTTTACTCAATAGTTGAAATGAACGTGCCCTTCATCGTTCAATACGTATTGCAATGATTATGTAGTTTGCATAAAAAGTAATGACTTTTAAAACTGTTTATTACATATCACGGTAATAAACGGTTCCGAGGTTCAAGCTATATTCAGAATAAAAGAAATTCAACGCACATCCAGAAATTCGACAGAAAATGAAAGAAATGTTAAAACAGAGCGTTTGGAAATTGAAAAATAAAACCCATCTAACAATTCATTTCAGCGATGTCTTGTTTTTAATGCACTGAAAGAGGTTATAAACTGGTAACATGATACAGAAACGATCTTGTGTGCGCATGCTAAATTTTCTAGAAAAGGTGAACTTGTATGAGTTGATTATTGTGGTTTTTTTTCTTTTTGTTCCATCTGGGTTTAAAACAGATAGCAAGTTTTTTCCTGTGCACATTCAAAAATCAAAATAAATAAAACTTTCAAATCAATAAATTAACACTGTAGAAGTTCTATTGTTATTATATTGATTAAATTTCTCTGGTACCTATTGACATTTCCAAGAAATAATTCATTAGGCGGCTCAATTTTCGCGCTATTCGTTGATAGCTCTCCCTCACGAATTTACGTCCTCGATGAAAACAGTCTTGGAGATGGTTAGTTTTCTTACTGAATTTTAAAACTGACACATCTACGAAATTACATCCCCACGAATAAACAAAAAACCCACAGTCCACAAAAATTGGCCACCACTAATTAAAATGATTTCACAGTATCAGCAAATGTAAATATCTAAAATCTACTAAAATTTTAACCTCAATCAAAATCCAGATGGCGTCAATCAAACCGCTAGGTGCCGCTTAAGTCGGCGATGGAAGGATTTGCAAGATCCATCATGGTGGACAGCGGTCGGCTAATTATAAGCATTGGGTGGTTGGTGGATATCCCAGCACAGCACGGACTTATGGCGGAACTGATAGAGAGCCACCGACTGACGGGCTAAACTCAGATATTAGATCTTGAGACCATCCAAAAATCGTTCACGGATCCCAGTTGATAAGCCATCGCGGGAAAGACACGCTTATTGAAATATTGGGTCTAAAATTAAACTGTATATATCCTGCAAGATACGCTTTACGGGTCTGTAAATGCATTGCGCTTTGACAACATAGTGGAAAATATTTACTGCATTTATATAAAGTCAAATGTCCATGCCTGATTTACCAATTTCGCTTTTAATCAACGTCGGCTCAATGCTTGTCAATAAACATCAAAAATATTTTAACAGTTTGCCGGTATATCAAGAGTAAAAATAGTATTTATTAAAGTTAATTTTTTGTACCAAAAAATGATTGCATAATTTTTTATCGATAGCAAACTAAATAAAGACATATGCGGTAAATAAATAAATGTATTTTCTAATTTTAAACAATTTGCTATACATAAAGTACCATAGAAATACCTTAAAAATAAGATAACGTGTAAGTTCTCTTTATCTATTATTAAATATGAATAAGTAATATAATCAACAATGATGTTGTTAGGAGAATACTTCCATTGTTTGCCCCGTTGCATTGTTTGGGAGTTTGAAACACAGACATGTCCGTGATTTCAAACGTGTGGTTAATGTACTCGCTTGTTAGTGTAACATTTTGAAATTTAATAACACGTTTCACTACAAAGCAGACCCCTTCCTTTATAGGGATGGTCATTAGGTTGATATCAATAAACGAATTTTCGTGGCTTATGTTGACGTAGTAATTGTTGACCGTCAAATTGTTATTGTCAAGCACCGTTGAGCCTATAAAAACTGCAGATGGTGGCATACACATCTTTTGGATCGACTTGTACAGATCTGTAACGTCACACACGTTTTCGTCTGTGATGACGTAACGCTTTTTGGTGGCTTTATCATAAATTTTGCGCTCAGTCTGTCCCCATTCATTTGTTCTGACTTCAGCAGCCTTCCCTATTTCTGCGCTAAAGTAAATCTTTTCCTGAAAATATTTCGTACAAGATCTTAATTTTTCTTGTGAAACTGCAATTATAATTGCATAACCGACAAATTACCGATATACGTGCTTTTGTACATGCGTTATCGTGGTACATTTTTACCTGATTAGTTGAATTCTCCTCGGCAATGATCGTGTTGATTTTCGTCACCTCGAACACACTCGGGAAGCAGCACGACTGGATGTATTCAAAACTGATCGAAACAAGTGCTATAAGTTGAGGCAAACGCATCTTGATAAAAAAAAAATGAATCCAAAGACACGTCCTCTACAGCTACCAGGCGTTGATCCGTTTATGGTAGATATAGTGAATGTGCTTTGTTTGGTTCCAGCTAACCAAAAATCCTTCCTGAATTTATCCCCTTTTTCTCAAAATTAATGCCAAACAATACTTCCATTTATTAAGGACAAGTGGAATTTAGATGAAACACGAGTCAGACGACCTATTGTAATTTGTTTTTGTCCATAATCGTGCGTCGTGTGTTAACAATTGAACGTTTGTAACTTTTTCTTAAAAACTGCAGCTAATTCAATTTAAATTTACATGTAGTATGATGCATTTTGGGGGTAAGGAGAACATCAATTGTAACTTTCGTTGCTAATGCCCAATAGGGGCTCAGGGACAAGGCAAAAATGGTCAAATTTAACCATTTAAAAAAAAATTCTTCTCTTTTCCCACAAATCTGTAAAAATCGAACTCATAATAATAATGTAAACCAGAAACCCTCTACTATACGTGTTTATTTCATATCACAGGGTGTAGGGGTTTGACTCTAGGGCAGTATTAAAATGGTCACGTGGAGTAAATGTTTATAATGTTGAACAATCTTCTTTTCTTCTCCCACGCATCTGTAAGAAAAACTTACATTTTAAATTAAGACATGGAAACCCTCTACAAAATTGTTTCCCCTCTTGGTAAGGGTCATGACTTTATAAGGCGGGCCAAAATGGTCATTTAGTGTTAATGCGTTTAATGTTAAAAAATCGTCCCCCTTTCTTCTGCTAATACTGAATAGAAACTGATTGCATAATTATTATAGAAAAACAATAATTTAATAAAGACCTCTACCAAATTGTTAATTCATGTCTCTCATGGTACATGTATGGGGATCTAGGAAGTGGCCAAAACAGCCAACTAGAAAATACAGATAATGCTTAAAATTATTATTCTTTACTCATAATAGCTATTTAAAATTTATGTCCGTTGGGGTAGAGGTTCTGACTCTAGAGCGGGACCAAAATGGTCATGTAATGTTAAAATATACCAAATTTTTTTATTTACCTTTTCTGAAACTGATTGAATATTTAGATAGAATATAAAGCTTTCTATCAAACTGTAAATTTATAACCCCAGGTTAGGATTTCTTACTGCAAACTCTGGACAATATAGTTATATAGTGTAAGTGTATATCATTTAAAAGAAATATTTTCTTGATCTACTGACACAAAATAGAAACTGACTACATATTTAGAAAAAAAAATCATTAAATTGGCATCTAAATTTAGAAAAGAGAAAGAATGAAGCTGCATATCAACGTTAAGATATTGTGAAAGCCTTTTTCAAGAGTGCATGAGAGACGAAAGGTGTGACAATAAATGGAGTTATCTTTCTATGCTTGTTTATATTTTATAACGAATCATTGATTTGTTAATAATGAAATAAAGAAGTTGAATGCTGAAAGGAGTTATAAATGTATAAGCAATTTATAATATATAAAACAAAATAATCACGACAGTTTTTAAATTTTCTAAAAAAAAAAAACAAAACAACAATTACTCTTGTTAATAGTAAAGTTGAAAAGAATACCAGATTTTGAGCTTCTTTTTTTTTTACATAATGTTGCATATAGGGTACGGATTAATTGTACGGGTAACTCCTGCTACAGTTTTCAAGATAGGAAATTGTTGTTTTGCTGATCAATTCTTCATATATCAGAGGGGTGCATATTACTTATTTACTTATTAGTTGAATTGAGTGAATAGAATTTAGAGAGTGCATAAATACAGCATAAACGTACTGCCATGTTCTTTTCTTGTTCCTGAAGACATCATTTTATTACATCATACATTTTAGGCAAGGAAATGCTACCTCTGTATTATAGACTGTATAATGCCAATTATTATTTGGTCTAATGATACGATGCACTTTCAATAAGATATCGGACGCTAAAAAATCATAAAATAATTCTTCTGAAGTCAATCAAGCGAAGTGATTGATGATGATTACCAGAGATCTTGCCCACATGAACCTGAAGCTTTTGTGTGGGGGGTTTTTCTGATTACCCGTTATCTCTCAAAACAAAACAAGGCGGTAAAGACTGTTTGAATACATAAAAGACCAAGTCTCCTTTGAAGTATCTTATTGACATGGCTACACTTACGATTATTTTAAAATTCTAGTTATTACTGTGTAATCATCGTTTAAGATGTACAAGCATTTCGATGTTCATAATTATGAATTTATTGCTTTATTTTCAACCTAAAGTATTCACATTTATTTTGTTTGAATTAACCAAAACGTATGTGGTTATCCGTTTCAAATATGATCATATTTTTACCCACATCATGATTTATTTGCTTAAATATTGTAAATATTCACATTTTTTTCATATAGACCAAAAAGGCATTATTTAAGAATCGCTTTATATCCAAACACGATGAACATATTTTCTGACAATATAAAAATAGGTTTCTAAAGCATGTTTGCTTTATTAAAAACAATCAATAAATAAAGTACATAAGGTAGAATACATGTTTTGTCAATCATACATGCATTCTCAACATATAGGACAACAATATGAAGTATTCTGCTCATAGTACTTTCAGTTCTTTGTTATAACTCGAATTCTTGTTGATTTCAACCATTCAGGGTCAAAGAGGCACGTCCTGAATATTGTGAAGATTACAGATAGTCTTGTTTATCTTTTTCACCTGCTGATAGCTTCGGTGCAGGTAACTATTCGAAAACAAGACTTAAGTCTGTCAGCAGAATTCCATAGGTAATACAGTAGTAATCCTTCACACGCTTAAGGTAAGTTTTGTGCGTTTATGATATACTGTTTCTCTTAAATAACCAAGGAAAACCATTTATTCTCATCAAAACAAGCGGACATTCATTGTGATTGTCAGCCGCTTCTACTAGTCAATACGTCGGTAGAAGAATAGATCAATCCGTTCTCAAAATGTATTGTTACGTTCTTCGAAATCAAAATATGAGAGTGAATGTTCGCTATTTAGAAAGAGAATCGAATATCAACAAGCTCCATGTTTTGAAGAAAACCTAGTTAGATATGTATAAACACAGTTTATATCTTGGGTTTCAGCCTATATTCAGTTGTTTGCTAGTACACTTTGAAAGCTAGATATAAAGTGATTAATATGTAAATAATTGATCTGTTTTATAGCGTCATTATTATAATCATTGACAATGGCAAGATAAATGGTTCCTAGAATCGATGGAATCGTTATCAACAAGCAAAATTTAAAAAATCACTGTTTATACTTAAATTTCAAATGCAGATGACGTCAAACCAGACGTTAGGTGCCGCTTTGGTCGGCGTTGGAAGAATGGGCCAGGTCCATCTGAAAAGCATGATAGACAGTGGTCGGCTCAGCATCCGGTGGCTGGTGGATATGCCAGCACAGCATGGACTGATGGCGGAACTGATAAAAAGGCACAGGCTGACAGGCGAAACTGAGATATCAGATATCGAGAGCAGCCAAAAGGTGCTATTGGATCCCAGGTGACTAGCCAGTGCGAGAAAGACCCTGATATAGCTGAATTCAAATAAAAAAATATCATTCAACCTTTTTTCCTATTCCTAACGCTCATCTCCCAAGAGTCTTTTTATCTCCTTTAAATGTTTTAAATATGAAACTCAAGACTTCTTAAATATTGTAAAAACTTACCATTTTCATATTGTCAAAGATATTTTGATAATATATAACAAGTGAAAAGCTGTCAATGTGACAGCAAACCGGGTTTTCTTTTATGTGAACTGTATCCATAATCCATGTCAACCCATATCCAGTGAAATGGTGTACCCTATATGCAATATTTTGCCAAAAAATGACTAAGTTCAAAAGCTGGTATTTTTTTCATTAATTATCGAAAATCAAAATCCTAGCAATATGCATAGCTCTGATATATGTACAATTGATCTGCAAAAGAACAACTTCCTATCTTGAAAACTGTAGGAGGAGTTATCCGTACAATGAGGGTACCCTATATGCAATATTTTGTCAAAAATGACTAAGTTCAAAAGCTGGTATTTTTTCATAAATTATCAGAAATCAAAATCCTAGAAATATGCACACCTCTGATATATGTACAATTGATCTGCAAAAGAACAACTTCCTATCTTGAAAACTGTAGGAGGAGTTATCCGTACAATGAGGGTACCCTATATGCAATATTTTGCCATAAAATGACTAAGTTCAAAAGCTGGTATTTTTTTCATTAATTATCAGAAATCAAAATCCTAGAAATATGCACACCTCTGATATATGTTCAATTGATCTGCAAAAGAACAACTTCCTATCTTGAAAACTGTAGGAGGAGTTATCTGTACAATGAGGGTACCCTTTTGGCAGCCGCCCCCCTCCCCCCCCCCCCACCCGCCCGCCTGCCATTTTCACCATTTTAATAACCGGATTTTTCCTTCGGAAAACCCGGTTAAAAACAATATAAATAAAGATTATTAATAAAAACTTTTTTGGACACCATATTGTAAGTTTAAAGATGTATCTTATCACTATCCTTGACATATCAAAGATAACAAAATTGGAAAATGAATAAAGATAAAAAGCTAGGTTACGGTGACTTAGTGTTAAAGAAATGTGTGATAAACGGTTGTAAGGTACACCAACTATCAAATTTTGATGACCATACGATTAAGAATATAAAAAAATTGACAATATATAAATGTGAAATACAAAAAGGGAGGGCAATGGGGCCTTTATATATTAAGTATATGACCCTGTGAGGATGCTTTCATTGTTATATCACCTCTTCTTTTTCACTATTATGCTTTCATAACTGAAATTTCCTTCACTAAAGGAATGAAAGGGAAGTGGAACTGCAGAACAAGTCGAACATCACTTTTTTTTTACAAAACAAGTTCAGCATTGTAGTTCTTAAGAAGAATTATTTTGAACAATTTTTCTACACATTAAATTTTCTATGTTGAACTTTAAAATTATCTTGGGGGACCAGTATTGGCTCTAAGGTCACGGTTGGATCAATTTTAAAGAATCTAAATTATGATGATAGTTGCATGAAAATATCCCAAGTTGTACCAAATGTAATTCTTCGGAAAAAACGTTTCAAACACTTTCTCTCAATATCTTTATGTTGAACTTTGAGCCACTCTTTGGCTCCAGTATTGATACAGTGGTTACTATTTGAACAACTTAGAATCCACCCTCTCTGAGGATGCTTATACATATATTGTTATATCAAAAATTGTATAATTGTAACATTAAAGGGGCATGGTCACGATTTTGGTCAAAAATTAATTTTTCTGATTTTAATGTTTACAATGCTTAAGTAAGGCATTTTTAATAGGCAATCAAAATTAGAGTGTTATTTGTTGAGTTTTAAACGAGTTACAAAGCTAACAATTCTTTGCTATGTAAACAACGCTTTTGTTTACATTTTGAATGTTGAAGTGAAACTCCAGTTTAAGACCAAAAACGAATGTATTAAACGTTTTAACTGTTTATCTATGCTTCAAATGAATTAGAGGATACACAAAGCAGCTTGAAAAAGATTTTTTACTGGTATACTGAACCTATGTAAACAAAAACAGGGCCCGGGCCTTGTTTACATGACAAAAAATTGCGAGCTCTTTATCTTGCTTATAACTTTACGGCTGACTCTTAAATTTCATATGATCATTAGAAATGCATTCGTAAAGCATTTTATATAATAAAAACAAAAAACAGATAGAATTTGACCAAAATCGTGACCATGCCACTTTAACAAAACAGATTCCAAAATATGTCTTTCCTATGTTTCTATGTTCAAATTCAAAATTTTGGTGGTGTCCCAGTTTTTGTACTATAAAATAGCATTAATAGATACAATATGTAGCGTATGCATGTAGTATACGCTAACTGAGGATGATTATTCGTAATAATACAAATGTACTAGTATTTGAAAAGAAGATTTTTAACAATATTCCCAATATGATTCTATGCTGAAATTTGAACGCCTTTGGGGGTCCAGTATTGAGCCAGGGTCAATTTAAAAAAAAAAAATAGAATCTAAACTATCAAAGGGTTCTTGATTATTGGTATTACAAATTGTAACACTTGTGCTCTTGAGAAGAATTTCGACATTCTTCCAATATATTTCGGTGAAAAACAATCTCTCTTGGAGTCATAGCACTGGCCCAAGAGTAACAAAAATATTCACTATCCATAAAAGCGTTGATGTAAATATTGGCATTTCTGATGCAATGGTTCTTGAGAAAAAGATTTTTTAACACATACATATTTTTGTTGTTTCGTTATTATATCCCCGTTGGAAAGAGTTTTGCCCTTCACTTTCACAATTTATAATCTTCTGTCCATAATGCTGATAAGAAGTCGGAAATAGCAAAAAAGTACTGACAGACGGAACAGTGACAACAGGTTATCAGAAGTGTTCATTTGAACCTTCGGTTTAGATGGTATATTATCTTTTGACTTTATTTGTTTTTCCTTATATGTTTTCATGAGTTTGTCAGCATGCTGTAATTATGTGTTATTAAACAAATTACAGGGTTGATGTCGTCATAATATGTACGCCTACTCCTTCCCACTATGACATCATCAAAAAGGCGCTAACTGCAGGTAAGTAATAATGAATGGATCATACTTAAAAACTGGAATTCCCATGCATTAACCAAATTGAAATTACATGTATTTTTATGGATATTGCAATGCAGGTAAACATATTCAAATTTTCATTTCTATTTTGTATAAACCTGTACAATATTAAATGGTTGTCATTTATTCTGAAGGCAAACATGTGATGTGCGAGAAACCGCTGACTTTAACAGTCTCTGAAACAAAGGATTGTTATGAATTGGCAAAGAAACTGAAGAAAATACTTTTTTGTGCTTATAACCGGTATTCATCTTTGACTATTTTACACTAGAAATATGGCTCATAAACTCTTTTTGCTTCAACTGATCCACCATTTTCTCCTATAGTTCCAAAGAAATGCACTTGTTTTATGATAGTTAAAATTTTAAGGCCTATATGAGTGAAAGATTTCTAAACCAGAATAATAAATAAATAAGTTGCGTGATATGACCAAGATTGCAGATGTACTAGGGGTAAACTTTTCTCTTTCATCTTTCGAACATACTGATCTATAAAACACTTTCATTCATCTCAAATGAATAATTCTAAGTATCTGCTCATATACATGTATAGATAAACTATAAAAACCATTGTTTAAGTGAACGCTAACAAACTTCCAAATCAGCTACATATCATTTAATATGATTAGAGTTTACAAAATTGTCTTAGCCTAGCTGTCATTCATGTAGCTAACGTTTAAAACGTTGTTTTAATTGTTTGAGAATTTTCTCAGGCGGTTTGACAAACAGTTCAATACCCTGTATCAAAGATACAAGAGAGGCGACATCGGGGATCTTCGAATGGTCAAATTCACCAGCAGAGAGGACGGACCGGGCAAGGAATACCTCCAAAACAACAGAAGTATGTTACTTTATCTAGTTAGATAAATTACATATCATGCTGCATTCAACATCTGCCAGTTTCATCACTGATAATGTAGCAGTGAAAAACTTTGGCCGAAAAACAAGAAATGGTTTATCTTTTAAACTACGTTATAACACTTGGATCCATTTTCGCAGCACCTTTATCATAGACTGAATTTTTATTGTACATGTACATGTAATTGAAAGAGCTTGGTATTGTATATGTGTAATGGGACACTAATCTTACATGTACAAATAGTGTGCGATATATATCTAATCAATTCCTAAATGAACCACTAATTTATATCTGATGTTTTACTATAAGTTATTCCTTTAAATCTGTGTTATTTTATGATACTTTTGATTTTTAGGGGTTTCAAAAAGCAAACACAACACCCCCCCCCCCCCAAAAAAAAAAAAACACATTTTATAAACTCATTCTTTGTTTTGTTTCTCTGCAAGGTGGAATTTTCCTAGATATGGCAATTCACGACATCGACTATGTCTGCTGGTTAGTGGGAGAAAGACCCTCCTCTGTTTGTGCATTTGGCTCCATATCCTCTGACAATTCCGCGCTCTACAGAAGTGCTGATGATTTCGATTGTGTGACCGCCATTTTGAATTTTCCAAGTGGTGTAATGGCAAATATGGAAGATACCAGAGCCGCAAGGATTGGCTATGAACAGAAGGTTGAGGTAATAGTTAAGGAATTTTCGATAAAATGATTTCAAAGATTTAAAAGAACAAAGTAAATATCTTCTAATTAAGACCGAATGGGTTTTCAGAATGGTTCCCTTATGATACTGGTGATATCTGGTTCAAATAGACTGAGAAACTTAATAAATCAACGAAAACGGTTTCATAATATTTAAAATAATATATTCTCAACGATCTTGATTAGCCTTGTGTTCACTAAAACATGATCGAGTACAAAAAGGTGCTTTTACCGTTTGTGTACCTCTTTCCGACTTTTTGTAGGTTCTTGGTACCAAAGGTCTGATTCAGACACGGAATATGAAGGCCAGTGAGCTGTATTCAATTACCCAGAATTCCTGTCAGTCGGAAGCTCTGCTGAGATCATCTGAAGAACGTTATGTTGACAGTTTTCCGACAGAGCTAAATCATTTTATAAATTCCATAGAAGGTACATGTAATTCTTAATTTTTGTGCATAGCAACATTGGATTTTAAATGAATACGCACGTTCAAGCATGGTCTGCCCCAAATCAAAGATCTGAAGTCTGGCTCGAATAATGATTTTGTAAGATGAAGTGATCAAATCTTTTTTTTTAGGTAAAGAAGAAAATCTTGTGTCTGCAGAGAGCTGTATAATAGCTATGGAGGTCTCAGAGGCCTTAAGTCAGTCTCTGAGAACTGGAAGCATCGTTAGGTTGTGAAAAGCCAGGATTTAAAAGAAGAACATTTTCTTGAAGCCTTAAGATTTTTAGTTGCGTTAAATTTACATCCCTTAATTTTTTCCATCTTTTTTTAGGATAATCGATTGTAAGCATTCTAAACTGCATTTAGATGCATTGTTTGGCTTAATTCATTTGTAGAAGCTATAATAAATATTTTTTACATTGTTCATTTAAGTCTCCTTCGCACTTTTAATGTTGACTTTCTGAGGATCATTTCTTGCTCGATCAAAACCAATGCTACTTTGAATTAGAAGCACGCGTGACTCCATGAACTTGCACTGGACTCAAACTTCCAGGACTCTGTAATTACATTGGTAACCTTCATACATTTTAAAAATTTGTTGTTCCTTATATGTTCCAATAGACAATAATAAAAATGTTCGTACATGAGTAACTTTTAATGGATATGAATATAAATAATTATTTACTTCATTTCTTCGTTGGTGCTTTTATAGGCTATGAAGGTAGCTAGCAAAATAATAACACGCTAAACCGGACTAAGTTTTTTTCTTCAATGCTAACTACCTTTATACCTAGATGAAACACAATATAAAGCGTTTAATTGTTTACATGTAATGTTTGTTAATTTATTCATCATATGATCAAGTGACAAAGGTTTAGCTGCATTACCTAATAAAAATTATGTTTTACCCATATAAATGCTTACTCAATTTGGTTTGGGGTTTTTAGCTCACCTGAGCTGAAAGCTCAAGTGAGCTATTCTGATCACATTTTGTCCGTCGTCCGTCTGTCCGTCTGTCCGTCTGTCCGTCTGTAAACTTTTTACATTTTGAACTTCTTCTCTAAAACTGCTTATCCAATTTCAACCAAATTTGGCACAAAGCATCCTTATGGGAGGGCAAATATAAATTGCAAAAATTAAAGTCCGATCTGTATTCAAAGCGGAGAAAACCTTGAAGCTGTAGAAAAAGGGGGGTGCATTTTTAAAAATCTTCTTCTTAAGAACTACCGAAGCAAATTCAACGTAGTTTAGCATAAATTATCCTTATGGGAAGGAAAATATAAATTGCAAAAATTAAGGGGTAATTTTGTTTCAAATCGAAGTTATTACGAAAATAATAATAAAGGAAAGGCGTATTTCAATCGGGCTCGGCATCCGGTAAAATGGGTAGGCAAGACTTGGCCTGGGCAAAACAAAAGATTGGCAGTATTTAATCTGCCAATCTCATTAAAATTTCAGGATATTTGATGGACTAGTATATTTGTATTCGCTGTAGATATTGCCGCAAAATAATGCGTATTTGGAATCTACGATTGCCGATCTGCCCTGGCATTTATTTTGCCACGGCCCGGGTTTGCATACCCATTTTACCAAGACTCGTATTCCATACTCTTTGTTTAAAGCAGCCATGACATTATACGAAAAAGGGTCGATCTGACTATGATGAATTTGCTTGTTGTGCAACAGTTCGCGTATGAAGGGAAGTTTTGAAACATGAAAAATATATTGGTGCCGATTTTGTGAAGTAAATTGAGGCTAAATATTTCAATGCGTTGACAGTTTTCACACATGATGTTGGTGTTAGCTTGTTCTGATTTTTGTTTCGTTTTCATTATTTATGCTTTGTAACCTGGAAACTATCGTCTGTATTTCGTGATTTTTCGTATCAAATCAATCAGAGACTTCGGTAAATCAAACAGTTACGTTAACTGTTTACCTGCGCATATTAAGCAAAGTCTGATGTAGGGGTACTGAAATACAATTCATTCTATCGGTAATTCGGCATTATCTTTTGCGTAATGGTAGATTAATGCAATAGGTTTTGTTGAGATGCTCGGCATTTTCTCTAGTTTATTCAGTTTAAATAGAGTTTGATATCGCTTACGGAAATATGTAGGTATATCCTTGTATATATATATGATTCATTTCGAAAAAATGAATTGTTTTCTTTATTTGTTATACATGTAGTGCATGTTGTTTACAATTTCTATTTACTAACCATATTTGAGTGTTAAGCTTCGAATTATAAGCAAGATACAGAGATTTGCTCACAATTCTATGTTTGTACACAGATCTTAAAAGCTAAAGATTAAAAAAGTATAAAAAAAATTGTCAATATTTATTACGAAAATTTTCAAAATCTGTTCTTCCAGAAACCCACTTATTGAATTGTAAACTTAACCTTTTTAGCTCACCTGAGGATGGGACCACAATGGGGGGTCGAAGTTTAACATGAATATATAGAGTAACTCTTAAGAAATCTTCTTCTCAGAAACTAATCGGCCAGGAAAGCTGAAACTTGTGTGGAAGCATCTTCAGGTAGTGTAGATTCAAAGATGTGAAAATCATGACCCCTGGGGGTAGGGTGGGGCCACAATGGAGGGTCGAAGTTTAACATATGAATATAAAAAGTAAATCTTTAAAAATCTTCTTCTCAGAAACTAATCGGCCAGGAAAGCTGACACTTGTGTGGATGCATCCTTAGGTAGTGAAGATTCAAATTTGTGAAAATCATGACCCCCGAGGGTAGGGAGGGGCCACAATAGGGGATCGACGTTTTACATAGGAATATATACAGTAAATCTTTAAAAATCTTCTTCTCAGAAAATAATCAGACAGGAAAGCTGACACTTGTGTGGATGCATCCTCAGATAGTGTAAATTTTAAAGTTGTGAAAATCATGACCCCCGGGAGTAGGGTGGGGCCACAATGGGGGATCGAAGTTTAACATAGGAATATATACAGTAAATCTTTAAAAATCTTCTTCTCAGAAACTAATTCGCCGGCAAAGCTGGAACTTGTGTGGAAGCATCCTCAGGTAGTGTAGATTCAAAGTTGTGAAAATCATGACCCCTGGGGGTAGGTTGGGGCCACAATGGGGGATCGAAGTTTAACATATGATTATATACAGTAAATCTTCTTCTCAGAAACTAATTAGCCAGGAAAGCTAAAACTTGTGTGGAAGCATACTCAGGTAGTGTAGATTCAAATTTGTGAAAATCATGACCCCTGGGGGTAGGTTTGGGCCACAATGGGAGGTCGATGTTTTACATAGGAATAAACAGAGTTATTCTTTAAAAATCTTCTTCTCAGAAACTAATCAGCCAGGAAAGCTGAAACTTGTGTGAAAGCATCCTCAGGTAGTGTAGATTCAAAGTTGTGAAAATAATGATCCCCAGGGGTAGGGTGGGGCCACAATGGGGGGGGGTCAAAGTTTAACAAAGGAATATATAGGGTAAATCTTTAAAAATCTTCTCAGAAACTAATCAGCCAGATGATTCTTTATAATTGTTAAGACTTTGGCCCCAGGACAATTCTTTGGCCTCACGAGAAGGTTCAGAGTTTGATGTACGTTTATCTCCCATATATAAACTATTGTTAGGGATCTTTTTTTAGATCTGCAATACTCAACATATGATATGACTATAAAATCATCCTGTTAGAAAAGGGACTAATGATTATAAACATAAGAATATCCAGGGGAAAATGGATTTTATTTATACAGGATTTACATGAATTATTGTACAATGTCCAGATAGTTTGTATTATGACTCCATTGAGCTGATTTTATCATACCTCTTGTTCCTCAGGTGAGCGATGTGGCCCATGGGCCTCTTGTTTTGTTTTTGGGTTTTTTTTTTTAGGGGGGGGGGGGGGGGGGTGGCACGGCTATAAAAAGTTAAAACATTAGAGAAAATAACTCCTACAGTCATTTGTTTGACACATCACATATTTACAATGTCCTGTTTATATTGCTGATGTCAGCTTCAGGAAACCGATCTTTAACTCTGATTCAGCTTTTTCCCTAATTTGATATCATTGGACTAACTAAAGTTTTAAATAACATTTGCTGTCAAAAAGCCAATAGAGTGTTTACATATACATGTAAAATGAATAAAGGGTACGTTATCATGAATTCATACTTAACACAAAGCTATACACTGTTTACAACTAAGCACAAAAGAATTTATATCTAATGTTACACAAAACTATTGATTGTTCAAAAATGTGCACCTTTTTCCTGTCATAAGAAACAGTAAGTATAACAACTAATTATGTTGTGTATCAAAAGAGGAATTGATCAACTTAATTTCAAATCAACACGATTTTTCTCTACATACAAGTAAATAAGCAGATAAGTACATGTAATAATATCATAATGTAAACGACGTGTACTATAAACAAGTTGCTTCTTTAAAATTACTGGAGACTTTTTTAAAACAACGTTTATTTGTTTGCAGCTGTCAAATAGAAAAGAAATTCATCTTTATTGTGTTTCAACAAGCAGGATTTGTACGCAACACAATGTCATAGACATACGAAACACATAGTTATTGATCGCTTCGAATCTCTCTCTCTCTCTCTCTCTCTCTCTCTCTCTCTCTCTCTCTCTCTCTCTCTCTCTCTCTCTCGTTAAATTCACTTATAATAAATGTACTTAAGATATCTGTATTAGTCGACCTTCGAACCAAAGAATACAGAATTATCTATTATGAATGATGAAGTGAATGTTTCGGTTTTGGCTGAATAAGACAAATACTTATACAACTGACATATTTTGATCAAGTAACACTGCACGGAAACATCGGCCAAACCTATTTCTCTAACCTTGAATCAAAACAGGATCCAAAGGAGGTTGGGCCAGCCTGTTACTCTTATATATAAGGAGAATCCTGCAAATAAAAAGTACTCCCCTAATCACTCGATATTGCAAAGATAAAGAGAACCCTATAAATAAAGGGTACTCCCCTAGTCAGTTGATATCGCAACGATGAGATTTGCCTGTTTGGTCGTGTTGCTCGTGGCGACGGGGACTTCAGAGGGATGCTGTCCTCCCCCTCAGTTTGAAAGTAGGGCAGCGGGTAGAGGGTTGGAACTATCAGAGAATGGAGGCGATCCCTACAGTGTAAGTCACACAGATTTTTCCATCGTGTGCATTATGTTACTGACAAAAGCGCTGTTTGTTCACTGAAGCTGTTGAACCATTTTTTAAATGCAATTTAACACCAAGATAGTATCATTTTTTTATTATGCCTTAAATCTATCTGTCTAAAAAGCAAATGTCTGCAATTATAGAATGTTTTGGTGGAAACTATTTTTAACTAATAAGAAAGAAATATTTTTTCTTAACAGGGATATTCTCGTCTATACCACGATGAAAAGAAAGGTAAATACGTCAAGGACGTCAAAGTGGAATTTGAAAAGGCGGGAAAAGTGACGCTGTTTGTTCTCGAAGACTACGCTGGAGGGAGAAGGTACACGGTTCTGAATGGGAACTGCTCGGTCAAACCACTGACTGGAGATTTCAACAGAGAGCTGTGTGTCAAACAGTCTGACTACAAAGGCAAAGCCGTGCTGGGCCTTAACGATGACTTGCTTCCAATGGATTTGTATGCAGTGAATTACTCCAATCCTGACTATGATATATATGGCGAGGCTGTGGTTCTACCCATCTCTGAAGGACGTTGCATGCGGCAAACGGAAATGATCAACGCAAGAGTAAAGTCGAAACTGGTCGCTGTGGAATCTGCTGTCGTTTTTAACACCACCACAAGTATATCAGATCCTTCTATATTCGATATCCCAAAGGAATGCAAAGGGAATCTACATCTAAAGAAAGTACCACCTTTCAACTTGAATCTTCATGCGATCAAAATCAGACTTTGATTTACCCTATTAATACTGGGTTTTTAAAAATAAAATTTCTTTGTGTTATCTTTCTTGAAGTAGATATAAATGCACATTTATTTAAATATTCATACAGGTTCTGTTATTATAGTTTCTGTTGTGTTATTTGCAACAACAATATGTATACAGCAATACTGTTTTGTAAACTCACTGAATCAGTAAAAAATCAATTCGTTTAATGAAAAGGTTCTTTTGTTATTTGTTCGTTCTTCATTTTATATTTGCTTCAGTTATTTAGTAAATATGCAGATTCAATGTCATTCGTATTTCTACTTATTTTTGAATTTTCAGCCATTCAAAAACATTCTTCACATTAAAAAAAAAATTTGATTTGGTGTAAATATGCAAAAACAATTTTATATATACCCGATCACACAGATTTGTGTAGTGCTTAATGTTTTATACGTTATTACGTCTGCCTGTTCATGCTCGTATTTTTACACGGAAAACTCGTCTCTTTCATAAGAATAAAACGGGTCATATATTGAAGAATACAAAGCATAAAAGTTGCACAAAAAATAATGCAATAGTCAAAGTCACAACACAATATGATACAAAAAAAGAATATGTGATGTGACAAGTAGAAAATATGCATTTCCTTCAATAAATGACAATAACTCAAAGAACAATATACATACAAAAACATTAAAAACATCACGCAGTATCCTGAGATTGTGACTGGTAAAATATTTTGGAGCAAAGTTTTAGACCCTTGGCGGGAATATACGTTATTTAACGAGAACAATTTTAATACTATCTTATTTATCAAAATAAGTATGTCATGGAAGTATCGCACCATTTTGTTGCTCTCGTATTTAATGTTGTTTAATGAAACTATTATTATAGTTATTGCGCATATTTATGAAACGTATAGTATAGTATTGCGCATATTTATGAAACGTATAGTATAGTATAGTATAGTATAGTATAGTATAGTATAGTATAGTATAGCATAGCATAGCATAGCATAGCGACTTAATGGGGTTTTAAAAAGAGAGGTATTGAAGGAAGTAATAAAAATGACGACGTCTATTGTTAAATGTCTGATGTGTTTTGGTATCAAAGTTTAAAATTTACAATGTGCAAGTTTTAGTATGCTAAACGGTCTGTCCAAATTCAGCTACAAGTACATGTATAAAACTAGAAAGCAATTAAAAGAAAAAAATCTTAAAAACAAAAAAAAAACAAAAACAAAAACAAAAAAACAAATAAAACAAGTAAAAAATCCAGAAGAAATAAAAAAAACCCAAGTTCAGGGATTTTAGACATGAACAATAGTTTGAGTTATTTCTAACGAGTTTACTTTTCCTCGGTCTGTGATTAATCGATTTCTTCTGAATACCTGAAAGCTATACACGCTATAGTTTGCGTCAATTTTGAATGACGCGGAAAATGTGTTTTATTGCTTACAAAAGTTACCTTTATGCTGTTATTATAATGCTCAGTTCGATGACGTAACAAAGATATCAAATATTAAATATTAAAAATATTTATTTTCCTGCCCTTAAAGTAATGCCTCCTTGTGAATATCAATCTATCACGTTATATCGACATCTAATTTTCAACTATCATATACAAAAATTGCCAAAGTGACAAATCCTCATAATTGTTATAGATGCATGTATGTAAAACATTAAAATAAGGCAAAAATAACAGTCACCTGATTTCCGGCGGACATGCGCTCTTCCTTCATCAATATTCGTGAAAAGGCATTACTTTCGTGGCAGGAAAATAAACGATTAAAATTCTATATCTTTCTAACGAGATGTAGTTCACCATTGTAATTTACAGAATAAAAAAGGTGACTTTTATAAGTAAATAAACATATGCATTTTGACAGAAAGCAATTGAAATGTGTAAAAATAGATATTGACTAGATTGTTACTAAATCTACTGATTTCATAGAAAGGTAAATATGCACGCTAAAACAAAGTCCTATTCCATCAGAGCTGCATAAAAGCTATGTTGGTTTCGGAGACCTAAAGTCTGTCTCTAACCACTGAAAGCATGGTCAAAGCAAAAAAAAGCAACTCTCATGACCAATATAGTTTAGCTATAGACATATTAATGTTGTTGTAAACCTGGGGCGTGTGCAGCAGAGTGGGTGTTTATAATTCCCTGCATCTGTAACAAAAGTTTGACTAGCTCTCGTGGGCACCCACTCTTCTGAACGCGCCTCTGCAATTTTGAACTGCAATCTTTCCTTTGGTATATTGATCATGCAATGTACTAAGAACTTTAGATTACGATTAAGAGGCACAGTAATCATACGCCTTTTTTTCCTTTTATATATGTAAAGTTTTGCAAAGTTTTGTAAAACCTAATAATATTAATAAACACCTTTTGTTCATTGTCATTTATTGCATCGTTCAATAAATGACCATTTCTTTTCTCTTCAGAGGAGTTAAATTTTATATTGATGGTGGTTGGTAAGGCAAGCAGACATTAAATAAAATTAATAAACTCCCTCTGTCCTTTGTTGGTCATCACAAACCTACACTGTTGTCAATATCTTGCTTATCTAAGCCTCCGGAAACTAATCCCAATCTTATATTAAAATTGCTGATTCAGCTTTCAATTTAATTTCCATGCGATAAATTTTGACAAACTTTCATTTGTCCTTAAACTATACATTAAATGAATAAAGGATACGTTATAATGAAGGTATACTTATTTCCCCATACAATAACTATCTGTTTACATACGTGCACCTTTTCCTGTCATCAAGAATTCATCCAATAATGACTGCCTGTTCTTAACATTGATTGTAATGTTTACAAAATGGCTAATGAACAAAAGAGATGGGAGATTTGCGGAAGATAAAAGACAATATGTAACGTGTAACGTGGGTTCTGTGGGTTCAAACCACGGATATTAATCATCCTTAAACGTTACCTACGTTTCTAAATGATTTGAACCAAATGACTATTAAACAATACTAATCAAATTAAATCGAATACAATGATCATTTCTAACTGTTTTAAATTACAATTTTCCTCAAACTATCCTTGAACTAAAAATGGCTTAAGAATTGTGCAGCTTTAGACTTAATAATCTTATTTCCCTAAACATTTTGTACAAATATTTTTTTTTTTTTTATTATTATTTAAATATTTTATTGTCCCAGACAATTTAAACATTTATTTGATGTCAGGGTTGGGAGGCCCTGAAGTCATCAAATTTACAATATTATTGTGAAAAAAACTGTACATAGGACATTTTTTGCATATACACACACATTCATACAGTGTTTATGGTTGTGTACACAGAGTAACTATATATACTAAGATTGTTCAAATTTAAAAATAAGAAAAAAAGAAAGCGGAAGTTGGAAAAAATAGAGTATCCCAAGTGTAAATTAAAAACAGAGGACACTTATTGAAGGGAAGAGAAAATATCCCATCGTTTATAAAAATTGTCTTCATTGTTATTTTTTTTATACATATAATGTTCTAAATTTCTATAATACAGTATTTCTCTTTTTAAGCCTTCGAAAGACGGTAACATTTTGTTATTTCTTTTCTTATAAATATGGCGTTTTACTAAGATGATCAAAAGATTGATTATATTTTTGTGCTTTGACAGTTTACCAAACAAAATATCAACAATATTGGCATCAATCATCATATTAGTTTGATCATTAATCCACTCAAAAAAAGAATTCCATAGTTCTTCAACATAAGTACACTCCCAGAATATATGGGACAAGTTTTCAGGATAAAGGTCACAAAAAGAGCATAAATCAGATTGCACAATTCCAATTCTTTTCAAAAATACATTTGTAGTTAAAATTCTGTGAACAATTCTGTATTGAAACCATTGAATTTGTACATCTGTGGATATCTTAAAAATTGCACGGTTATGTAATTTCCACCAAAATCTGTCTACATCAAGGTTAAGTTCATTTTCCCATTTAGTTTCATATTTTGGTTTTTCCCAGGATGTAGCTGTGATTATATCATATATCTCTTTTGAACCCTTTATGTTTTTGAGAATTGGCTTTAAGAAAACTGGATAATATGGATTGTTGAACATAATTGTATTTACATCGTAGGGCAGTTTTAACATTTTAATATTGTTGACAATACCATAATAGGTTGTAAATGGAATCAGTACATCAAATTTATCACAAAAATCTTCATATTGCAGTATTTGACCATTAGTACTAAAAAAATCATATACATACAGAACACCTTTTTGAGCCAAGCATTCATAAAAAAAAAAATTGTTGTTAATTTTAAAATTTTCATTATACCAGATTGGCTGAACAACAGATTCAGACACTTCTGTTTCAACAATTTTCCTAAATTTAAATAGAGCATCAAATACATCTCTCCAAAACAAGTTTGTACAGCAACTTGACAAAACTTTTGTAAACATATTTCCATACAAAAAAATGTTTTCAATTTTTGGCAACGTACTGAGTAATAGTGATTTCCAAGAGGAAGTATAATTTAGAAATCTACGAATCCATGTGATCTTTAAGCTTGTACATAAATTGTTTAGATCTATCATTCTAAGTCCACCATCTTCATAGTTTTGTGTGATACATTTTTTTGCCACTCTTGGAGGTTTATTATTCCATATAAAATTGAAAAAAAGTTGTTCTAACTCCTTCATATAACAAGACGGAGGATTTGGAAGAGCAATAATTAAGTGGATAATTTTTGGCAAAATAATAGATTTTATTACAGTTATTTTTCCAGCTGGGCTTAACAGACGTTTCGACCAAGAAGCAACAAGTTTTTTCATTTCACATAGTTTAGGTAAAAAATTCAATTCATGCATGGCTATAGGGTTTAGGTCTATGCAGTAGGTTATACCAAGAACTGTAAACGGCTCCTGGGACCATCTTATATTGACCTCTGGGAGTATATTTTGCTTGCAATTTGATAGTGAACCTATTTTAACACATGATGTTTTATCATAATTGGGTTTTAAACCTGAGTATTTTGCAAACTGATCAATAAGAGATAAGGCATTTTTTAATGATTTTTTTGAACCATCTAATAGTAAAACAGTATCATCTGCATATTGTAGTAGTTTATATTCCTTCCCTGTTATAACTATACCTTTAATATTAAGATTATTCCTGATCAATATACCCATTATTTCGGCACATAGAATAAACAAGTATGGTGAAATTTGATCACCCTGCCTACATCCCCTTCCAATCTCAAAAAAGTCAGAAAAAAACCCATTTTGAATAACACAAAGACTTGCTTTTGAAAATAATATTTTGACCCATTTTATAAAGATTTCCCCAAAATGAAAAAAATGAAGTACTTTAAACATAAAACTCCATGAAACTGAATCAAAAGCTTTTTCAAAATCTATAAGAAGAACAAGTCCTGGGACCTTATTCTCGTTGCAATAATGAATAACATCATATAGGAGTCTTGAGTTTTCACCAATGTATCTCCCTTTCAAAAAACCTTTTTGATTTTCATGTATAAGAGAAGAAAGGAGAGGTTTCATTCTATTAGCTAGAACAGCAGATAAAATTTTATATGTTGTATTTAGTAGTGAAATTGGTCGCCAATTTTTTAATTGTTCTCTTGGTTTATTTCCTTTTGGAATAATAGAAATAATTCCTCGGGTTTGACTTATTGATAAATATCCTTTCTTAAAACTACATTGATAGGATTTTAATATATATTTATTCAGGTCTATCCAGAAGAATTTAAAAAATTCCGTCGTGAAACCATCAGTTCCAGGGGTTTTATCATTTTTCATGTTCTTAAGAGAACACAATATTTCAGATAAGGTAATGTTATTATCAAGGAGTTGTTGTTCCATTTCATTAACTTTTGGTATATGTATTTTATATTGTGTGAAAAGGTCATTAAGATCTATGTCTTCTATTTGATCATCATAGTTTTTGTATAGAACTTGATAGAACTTTTTAATTTCAGTCAAGATTTCATTTTGCTCAACAATACATTTTCCTTTACTATTGATTAATTTTGTAACATTTTTATTTACATAATTTCTTTTTTCAAGGGCACAAAAGTATTTTGTTGGCTTTTCACCATTCTCAATCCATTTACAATGAGTACGTAGTAAAAGTCCATCCAATTCATATTTTCTAATTTTTTCTAATTCATCTTGAAAATCAGAAAGGGCTTGGGCGTAGGAACTTAGGTGATATGTATTAAATAGATCCTGTGTAAATTTAATTTGTCTTTCAAGGAGCTCCTTTTGTTTTTTCCGTTCCTTAGACTTTTTACTAGCATAATAAATAGTAATTTGTCTTATCTTCATTAATAAAATCTCTAAAAATAGGTCATCATCAATACATGTAGATATCTCGGTTTCCACTGGATTACCTTGTTCCCTATATTCTAATTCAGTTTCTGCTATTGTATCTTTAACTTTCTGGACATAGGTGGGGTCTCTTAATAAAGAATTATTGAATCTCCAAAAACCTTTACCTTTTGTAAAATTGTTAAATTTTAATTGTAATTCAATAATAGAGTGATCTGTCCTATAACCGGGTAATATTGATACGCTATGTAAAAGTGACATTAACTCTTCAGATATTAAAAAGAAATCTAGTCTAGCTTGTTTGATAGGTGTTTTTTTACTCCAGGTATATATTCTTGCATCAGGATTATTTATTCTCCATGGGTCCACCAAGTTAAATTTTTCTTGTAGCTTAATGACTTCTAATTTATTTTTTAAATTATTTTCTTTAACATAATTATGACAGTCTAGGTTGAAGTTTTGAACCAGGTTCCAATCTCCACACATAATTATAAAATCGTCACTGAATTCTTCAATAATGTTAGAGAGTTCTCTAAAAAAATCTGGAGAATCTCTATTTGGACCATACAAGTTTACAATAGTTAGAGAGTATTTGTTATCAACAAGTATACTAGAGACAATGTAATTTCCATTGGGATCTGACTTAACATTTAAAACAGTATATTCAAAATTATTATTAGTAAGGGTCAGTGTTCCCCTTGAGTTTGAATTACCAGGGCTCATTAAAAAATCCAGGCCCCACTGTGCATATACAACACTTTTATCATTTTCAGTACAATGAGTATCTTGTAAACAGTACAGGGATGCTTTTTGTTCTCGCAAATATTTGAACACATCTTTTCGTTTGTTAACATCATGGAGCCCTCTACAATTTAGGGATAAAATCTTAAATTCACTCATTATCAATCAAAGTATTTAGTACAAGCCCATAAACAAAAACACATTCACACATTCTAGCGTGCTGAAAATCAATTGAAAATAAAAAAAATTCTTCCAGCATTGTGCGAAACACTATAAGGATGAGATACTTGGACATTGCGGGGGAAGACAAGCATTCAAAATTATGCATAATTAATCTTAGGCAACATGTTCTAGTCACAAAAATGGACGGTATTAACGTAGGCTAACACATGTTAGAGGTTTTTCAATACCAATTATACGACACTGAGATACACTATCACATGTCTTAATTAATCTTTGGCAACATGTTATAGTCACAAAAATAACCAGATATTAACGTAGGCTAACACATGTTAGAGGTTTTTCAATACCAATTATATGACACTGAGATACACTATCACATGTTGTAATTAATCAATCTTAGGCAACATGTTCTAGTCACAAAAATAACCAGATATTAACGTAGGCTAACACATGTTAGAGGTTTTTCAATACAATTATATGACACTGTGATACACTATCACATGTCGTAATTAATTAATCTTAGGCAACATGTTCTAGTCACAAAAATAACCAGATATTAACATAGGCTAACACATGTTAGAGGTTTTTCAATACCAATTATGCGACACTAAGATATACTATCACATGTCGTAATTAATTAATCTTAGGCAACATGTTCTAGTCACAAAAATAACAGATATTAACGTAGGCTAACAATTATATGACAATCACTGAGATGCACTATCACATGTCGTACCTGGACCATCTGTTGTCTGTTGTACGTCGGACTTGAAGTTCCACCGATGTAGGTTTTTCGATAATTCGGGTTTTTAGTCCTTCCTTGCGAAGCTGATAGGCCTTTTGAGCCAACTGTGCACGCATTTTCTTCAATGGGCCAGGTAAATCTGTACGGACCGACTTTCCTTTTGGCAGCTTAACTTCATGGACGCGGGCTAGAATAAAGTTGCGGTCCTTTAAACAGGCAAATTTAACAATAATAGCTTCTGGTGCCGTCTCTTTGTATCTGTTGTCCGGATTCCTTGGAATGCGGTGGGCATTTTGAATAATGAGAGAATCGACCACTGCTTTCTCCATCTGAAGATCATTCCGTAAGAACTGGTTGAGTACCTCCAGGGGGTTTTCTTTTTCCTGTTTTGGGATTCCATAAACCAGGAGGTTGTACTTCCTCGATCTGGCTTCTTGGTTCATAATATAATCTTTCAGTTCAGTTATTTTTGACTCCAAATGAGCGATTTTCTCCGTATCTTTCTCTATTTCTGACACCCTGTCATCTAGTTCGCCGACACGTGTCTCAACTTCGATCATTTTTTCGTTGAACATTGCCTCCAGCGAAGTGAGCCGTCCACCGAGGTTATCCTCTACTTTAGTTATTAAAGTTGACAACAAGTCTTTCAGCTCCTTGTTCGTGATATCAGAAGAGTCGCTTGTTTCTTGATTCGACCGAATTTCCTCTGCTCCCGATGTCTGGTCTCTGCCTTTCACAAATTCGTCAAGGGGTCCGTCAGCCTTTTTTCCCCTGTTCTTTGGGGGCATGTTTGCAGTTGAAGTCTTATTGTGACTAAAAAAGTCAGATTTAAATCGAAAAGAGCCCAGTAAAAGCAAAAAAAGTTACCCCCAACTTTGGCGCGTCTCTACATCTCTCGCACGAGAACCGGAAGTCTTTTTGTACAAATATTTGATACCGAAAAATTCCTCGAAAATTTTACTTCTGATATTTAATCTGATATTCTTTTAAACACCACCACGAGCCGTGGAATTAAAAAAGTGTACTTTGTTTGCAAGTCAAAATGGAGACTCTTGATCTGAGACGACGGTTAGCGTGTTCAAGTATGAGAAAGTCTGAGGGAAGTAAAGCAACGACATTAGTCATAAAATGTTCATGGTTTCAATAATTTCCACAGATACGTTAATCAGTTCAAAAGTAGCAACTGTTGCTCCCAGGTCGTTCATCCGAATATTTTCAGACCGGTGACCACGGACCTGCAGCTAAGGTAAATAAATGTTACCTGCACAGTTTGAATGTGTCAAAACTTTCCAGCAATGCTTATCATTTAAATTTCAATTATAAATATTTTCCTTTCAGATTTTACGATATTTGATGCAATAAATATGTAGGGAAAAGGTTAGAGTAAGTCTGTGTAGTATGATATGAGATAGTGTGGAATTTTTCTTGTCTCATTAAATGGTCAAGAAACAACAAAAAAGATTACCTTTTTTCTCATCATAAAACATTAGTAATAGCATGTGTTAGATACTACAAACAAATACATTTTTTAAAAGGCCAAGTTTCGTAAATCGGATGTCAATTCGAGAAATTTCTGCAGGACGTTGCACGATACAAGCAGAAATAGTCAACACGAAACTGCATGGTCGTTGTGGAGACTACCATCGTATTAAATAACCCCACAAGTATCTCGGATCTGACAATATTTGATATCCCAAGGAATGTAATTACTAAATGGAACATACAACTGAGGAAAGAAACGCCTTTCAACCTGAATCTTCATGTGACCAAAAAAAACTTTCATTTACTCTATTCATCCTTGGAGTTTTAAAACAAAGTTTATATGCGTTATCTTTCTTGAAGTAGACACATGTACATAGCTATGTATTTAAATAATAGAGACTGCCATTGTAACTTCAATGATAAAACTTGCAACATAGAAATATTGATTTGTAGACTAGAATCTTCCGTTCTGTGTTTTTTTATAAAAACTTTATTCATCGTTCTTTGCGATATATGGTTGATATGAATGTAAAAAAAAAACGCGTTTAATGCCGTTAATATTTCTACTTTTTACTTTGAATTCTACTTCTAAGACTTTAATAATTTGTCTTACTGATAAAAATGTTTAATTTTTATTCAATAAAAAAGAAAAAGCTTGACGTATTCCAATGTGTAAAAAGTTATGTATTTTTGTCAATTGAACAAAACATTCAAATCTAAAATTAGGCAAGAACGAAAGTTTTATAGGCAAGGGAAAATTAATTTGTTGCATAAGTGGAACTTAATTTTATAAGTTTGATCATTGTCGCAGTAGTTTGAATACATTTCTGCTGCTATGCTATCGTAAGGCGTGTGCTTTACAAAAAATTATATTATTTAGTATCATTTTGCTTTTCACAAGGTAAGCATGAAACACTTAAAATAAAAATAAAAATGGATGGCCAAAAACCCTATTCACTTTTATGTATGGTTGTGATGAAGCTATTAGTAAGCCGATCACGACAGCGTACTTGAAATCAATATTAGATCTCATTTATTTATGGAAATTTGCGTCGTAATAACATATTTTTATGATTATCGAACCGGAAAGTTTATTTATTGCAAATTTATATTTATAATGTTGCAAAACTAAGTTAAATCGTCCAAAACCTAAACGCAGGTAGCATGCAGTACTTTCTCACCAGTAAATAAGTGGATTTTTTTATGGTGAAGTTTTCATATGAAGGTGTTGTGGTTAGTCATGTACGATAGCAAATCTGGTGAATATGAATAATACCCAACTTACAAGACCGTTTGTCGTATTTGACTTTTATTGATAATTTATAACTTGTAATGATGACAAATCCTACGTAGAAAACTGAACTTGTTACACTCTCTTAAGTACACACTAAATAAAAACTCCAAAACAAAACACAAGTTCAATGAGTACAAAGGCACAATTTTTCGCATACATAAAAATATACATCTGTTAAATAATGAATTATCAGGCAGGGGTGTATTGTTTTTAATGATGATAAAAATATACATGTATTAAGTAAGATGTGTATGTGAACAAGCTGAATTAACATAAAACTACTGCAAATAGATTTTAACCCCCTCCCCACCAATGAAATTGAGTACCGGTGCTATTCTTGATAGATAAAACGAATAAAGAATACAACTGATTTCTGTTTTTTCATATTTTATTGCATATTTATACAATGTGCACTGGGTACAAGTTCCATAATTTATTAAACCCTTTTCCTACAAAATTATTGACAAACATATTATAAAGCATGATAAGAGATCGCATATTTAAACAGATGCAATAAAAATTACCTACATTACTAGGGTTATTCATTTCATTATATTATAGATATAAGGATACAAATTATAGTTCATCAAGAAAAACTTTTATTTTTTAATGAAAAGGTGAACCATACAGAACAAGTTTTCATTTACACTGTTACTAAGTACAAGTATAGCACTATCCTAATGCAACACATGCATGTTTATCAACAATATTCAAATTGTGAATCATAAAAAAACAATATTGAACAGCCATCACTGGTTCGGGCATCCCTAGTAAAACGGAAGAAGTAATAGTAAGTTTCGTCTGCCTTTGTGCAAAACGGACTATCAATGATATCGAAACAACTAGCATAACACAGTAGATGCAGTCGTAAGGAATTTAGTATGAATAACATCGTAGAACCAATATACATAGGCGATGAAAAGGGTACCAAAGACACAAAACGAACAACTATTTTTTGTTAGATAATGAAATACGAAAGAGACCAGCTTTAAACAATATCAAGAGATTCGTTTCTATATCAACAGACAGTGATGCATAACCAACAGACTTTCATTGAATTGACGCCAGATGACGTGTAAAAAGGATGTTGATTTTGTTTAAACCTGGTCTGTTTCGTATTTACATATGTTTTAAAAAATAAGGTGTTTCTTTTGCATCAACGTTTTTTTTAACTTTTCCGTAGCCCATGCATATGTCAAAAGAGAAAAAATAGTAAAGATTTTTCATTTGCATTTTAAAGTATCTTTATCTGATTCGAAATGATTGAATTAATAAAAGATGAGAATTAATTAACCTCCCTGGTTTGCACATATAGAGGGAGTTCTGTTCCCAATTGACTGTTGGAACTAGAAATGATTTGTATACATGTACAGGTATTTGCAATCGACATTTTGGTAAAGAATAGTTATGAAAAATTCTCCTCGTAAAATAAGACATATTACTTCGTTCATCTGAAATACATTCCTTAATGTAAAAAGAAATGATCTATTTATCTACTTAAAAATTATTAAGTGAAGCTTTTTTACGCCTTGCACATGAATTTTCTAAATAGAGCGTGTCACCGCAAGCAAATATTTCTGGTTTCTGAAATCAACATCAAATTTCATTCAGCTTATTAAAACCAAATATTAATATATCTACATTATTTTCTTTACACACAGTCAGATTTTGAAATAAGCCAACATCTGATCCCAAGAAGTTCATGGATTGACATATATGGAAGGTGGCACGTTTTATTCACGGTACATAGTCAAAGCTACGACCCTTCTTTTTTTTTTTTTTTTTTTTTTTTGATAATATTCATGCACCAAACATGTTTGGTTCCTCTAAATCTGAGTTACCTAGACTTAAATGTGTTAAGCAAAAGAAAAATCACCGGTGACTTCTATTCGTCAATTAAAAGCTATGGGCCGTCAAAGCAAACTATTTCTCCTTTCAAGTAACCCAATTGAGCATTAATTCCAACATCACACGGCCAGCTAAACCAAATTAATTTTTATATTTATCTAGATCCACAAGGAATGAGCTTACCTTAAGTTCTAAATTATAAACAAAACAGTTGTGGCAATTATGACTGTTTCACAAACCTTTGCATTTCTAAACAAATCTTTAATATTAACTTTCTGTCTAAATTTATATACAATAACAGATACTGTGGGTTGACATCTGTTCCCCTAATAAACTCTGTAGTTTTATTAAAATGTTCAAATATAGGAACATGGCAGCAGCATCTCCACTCGCATCGGTTTAGTGAACATACTAGTATGCTGACTTGTTATTTCTCGCAAACGTTTCATAATTAGATATAAAGTACATGTATATGTATACCGTTTGACCATTTTCTAATGCTTGTAACATCAAACTACCTTTTAATTTAACAGATATATTATACTTTAAAATTTTCATTCATATCTTATGTTATAGGCTATAGGCGTCTTGGATGATTGTTTTTTTCTTTTTTTGGGGGGGGGGGGGGGTTGTGGGTTGTTTATTTGTTAGGGCGTATTGCGTACTTTTCATTATAAATCATGTTATTATTTTTTGTTTATTGATTCGTTTCCATTTTGAAAAGAGTTTTATTACCCAAACATAATTTATGGATAGTTTTGCATATTATTGACGTACTTGTTATCGGGTACTGTAAATTCCTAATTAAACGCGAGGAATTAATATCCGCGTAAAATCGCGAGTAGCCCGTCTCGCGAATTTTAAAATCTCTCTTTTTTCGGATATATGTAAATCACATGAAACTATGATAAAATTTCGGCAATAGCGATTTTATGTTCTCGCGGTTTGTTGGAAAACCGTTCATTCGCGGAATTAAGTACTGGCGTAAAATAAGGAAATACAGTAAATAAAAATGAATAACAGCTCAATTTTTTACAAGTGTTTAAGTGCAAACAAACAGATAATCGCTGATGACACCGCATTAACAATTTTGTATTCCTTTCATTTTGGAAAAAAAGCGAACACTACGAAACTAAAAATGTGACTTTTCATTGATATTTGTATCTATTATGAGTAAAATGAGCTATAACATGATAAAATTTGTATAACTATATTGAAGTTGAAAATGTCGTTCAGCTTGAAAAAGTCCACCGACCCAACTCCTTTCGAGAAAAGAAATCGATCTTTATGTCCCCATTTTCTCATTCTTTTCAGTAAGTTGATTAATCAGTCTCGATAAAATTGTGGTTATTTAGACTTGAATAACTCTATCGTATTTATAAACGTATGCTTAGTTCCATCGGGCACCAACATTTTCAATCACATCCAACATTGCTTTGCTACCCCAATCTCAGTAAAAATGCATACATTTCTTGAGCTATTTGAATATTGTACTTCTTATTTCACTGTAGCCCATCCACCTCCCACATTTTCTGGACAAAGTTTTTTTATTAAAAGTCAATCATAATCTCTGATTTAGATTATGACATAAGAAAAATTGTAGACTGTCGACTTCATGCACCACAATATGTTCTCAAGGTGAAAAGCCAATATAACCTCACTTTTTATAATGCATAAAATAAGGAGTCATTTGATTTGGTTAACATGTTCTTCAAAAGTTAGACATAGAATAAATTGTGTACAATGTTTGTTAATGTTGATATGCAAATCTGATAATAGTCTATTGAAATTTCTACATATTCAATTCAATATTAGATTAACGTTTCAAGAAAATCGCAGTTCTAATGATTAAAATTTTCTCACAATGGGAATTCAAAATCATACCTTTATAAAATAAAGACAAGAATTTCAGATTTGTCCTGTATTACTTCTTATGAAGAGTTGGCACTAGATACGTTGAACTTAGCTTTGTGTCTTCATCTCTAAAGATAAAATCGGCAAAATAGGAAAAATAAACTTGTTTTGTCCAGATTCAAAATTTTGATAAACATTATCAAAAGTTTTAAAAATTCAGTAAACCATGAAATGAATGCAAACAACGTCATGAAATTCGATACAATCATGAGTGATGCCTTTGCACCGTGTACCTACAGAACATATAAATATGACGGATGAATGATGCGGTCGTTCAGTTTCCAGTAGAAGACAATGCAGAGTTTGGCTTGTTTGTTTGTACTCTTCGCGGCGGTCGTGGGCCAGGAGAACACTTGCTGCCCCCCTCCCCAGTGGGAAGCCTCCATCAGAGCCAAAGGAGTCGCCTTCAATCCACTGTTACAGACCTATGAGGTATTTTAAATCTTTGTAATTTTAGTAATATAGTGTAAGTAGCGACAGCGTTGCCTGCCTGTTCTAACTGAGAATGCTTAAAGTGAAAGGTGGAACAAAATACAGAGAAAGATATGGAATGATTGATAATTACAATTTATATTTTAACGAATTTTTCAAACATCTGCAATTACTTTTTTACTTTTGTAATGACACCTTTGAAGAATTTTTTTTTTTTTTTTTTTTTTTGGTTTGGTGAGTTATTTTGGTACGAGGTGGTTAAAAGAAAAGTTGGGTAATATTTGTTCAAATTCCAAGTACTTAAGTTTTTGAATTTTTCTGAGTGACAGTAAGCAATATATAGATATGGAAGCTAATTGTATTTTGTCAACTTTTTTTTACTCTGAATGTTTCTGCTTTGTTTAATTTTTAAATGATGAACTAAATCACAAAGAAGAATCGTAAATAGTTATTTGGTAACAAAAAGACAATAAACTCTATCATATCTACAAAAATATATACAACATGTAAAATGATATTCAAAACATATGCTTAATACTTTAACAGTTTTTAAAAATATGTCTCTTGAAAATCATTGCCTACACTATTGTTAAATATAATAAATCTTGTTAAAAAAATAAAATACATTTAAAATTTGTATTTCAAATGAAAGGTTACATTTACAACGTGTAGTTGACAATGGTATAAAAAAAAAACCAATAACAACAATTACCTGAATATGTCTCTAATCAACATTCCAATTTGTTTTTAACCAGACTACCCAAAAAGTCTACCTCGATGAGATCAATGGAAAATTCGTCCATATCGTAGATGCGGTCTTTGAACAGACAGGGGGATATCAATATACAGTCTTCGAGGATTACAGGAAAGCCAAACGTTATTTGTTGGTTAACGGCCAATGTACAATCTCCGACCTGACCGAAGAATTTAATCGGGAATGGTGCGTATCCCCCGCAAATTTTCTCAGAAACGAGACCTTTGGAATCGGTGACCAATCGTTTGTTTTACAGTCCTTCAAAGTAGAACGCGATCTAACAACTTACAACTTGAACGGACACTCATTGGTCACTCGTCTCTCTGACAACCGCTGCGTCATACACCAGGAAATGATTGACCTATTCTCGAAAGCGGATCCGCCCACGCGCAGCATCCGGGTATCTTTTGTCGTTCACGACATGAAGGACACTATCAGCGACAGCTCCGTTTTCGACATTCCCAAGGCCTGTCGGGGTGCCCAAGGACAACAAAATCGAAAGAAAAGGTCGCCAGAAGATTGTGACGAAGTTTGTGAGGTGGAAAATGCCGTGGGTGCCATTGTGTACCCTTAATTTTCTATCGTCTTCTTTTGTGCTGTTAATCGCTAAAGGACATAGTACATAGTATTTTGGACCGTGTCCTTTCTTTTGTATACAAGCTCTCTAAGAAAGTACATACGTATTATTATTTTTTTTCTATTTTTATTCTAAAGTACGACTCTAAAGAGGGATGTTACATTGCAAGAGTCAATTATAAGATTTTTTTTCAATATTCCGCCTTTCTGTATGCTTTTTATCTTCTTCATTAGTAGCATTCCTGCATTGTATCAAACTGTGTTTCATTTTATTAAAGTTGTTTATTTACACTTATGTTTTTTACAATATAATTCAGTAAACTATCCTTATAAAAACAAAATACTTTTATTTAACGAAATGCGACAAACATATCTTTCAAAAGAAACAAGCGTGTGTTCCATTGTGGTCCGAGTTTAACGTGTTATCTATACTTATAAATAAACCACTAATGTCATGGTGTCCCTGGACACGCATATGTTGGTAACTAAAAATTGTAAATAAGTTAAAGACCCGTAGGTGTCTATCTTCAGTTTTTATATATTTGCCTTCTTTGTGCTTTTTAACCCAACCTTCTTCCTCCCATACACCTGCTTAACCCCCCCCCCCCTTCCACATGCACACACACAAACAAAGACAAACCTATGAAATAAAATACATTAATGAATGCAAAAATGTTTCCTAGATCAACTTAGATTCATCTTTTGTCAAAAAGTAGCTACTTGTATACTTATAATAAATGTATTATCAGAATACAAACAGTCGATTCTGTATGCAGACTGAAAGAAATTCTAACTTGTTAGAATTTGTTCGGACTAACGCCTTTGCGTTGTCGCTAACCAAGTTCAATACGTAAAATTCACTCCCCTTGTGAGTGGTTGCATGAGAAGGTTGTCTCTTAGTTCATTCAAGTGTTCAATGCAAAAAAATATGTGGTCGGATATGACCTTAGATATGACCTTTGATTATTATAATATAGCAGTTTACTGAAACAGGTTGAACTGACACATCATATCACTCGTGAAAATTCATTATAACTTGCAATGTTTAATGTGATCAAAAAGGTAGATTAGAGTCCCGTGGATCCCAGACCATAGCTTGAAACGACGATCATATGACCCTATCCATCGAAACTTCTCGAGCTTTTCCGGCAGGCTCCGAAAAACACCTCGAATGAATTACCTAGGCGTCGATGACAACCCCCCTTTTTAAAAAAAAAACTTGATATAAATTTAATGCATTTTAAGATCTGTTGAGATGTGAGTTATACTTTAATAAAGTCAATGAAATACCCTAAAACATACCACAGAAGCGACACACGTGGTTGTCTAGCCGATACTTACTTTAATGGGAAGCGACTCCATTTTGTATAAAATTCTAACATCCAAACCTGCCGGAAATGCCTGAGAAGTTGCGATTGATTACCTTATATGTAGCAGTACTTTTAGTACTTTGATTTTGTTAATGAAAAGTAAGCAAATGAATAAAATGCAGTCATGAATACAAAAAGAATACAATCATTGTGTACGTATATTCTATTTTTGGGCATGCAATTCTGAATTATGAAAAAATGTCTTGAATTTATTTGAAGTTTTTTGTTTCGAAACTTAATTGATATCGTTTAAGGAATTTAATGATTAGTGCTTGTACACCAAGTTAAATGATATAGAAATTTCATCAAACTACCAAATTCTACTCAATCACATACTAATTTCTAAATTTCCCATTCATTCATTTGTTCAACTATTTAGATGATTATATAGCACTCTAATTTTACAAAAATGAGCAAACCATAATCCTAGGTTTGCCGACTGTTAAATAATGTTTAACTCATTTTTGTGAATTTGGCGTGCCATATGATTAACGCCTCTTTTAAAGTGCATGTATATGCATCGTCAAGTGATATATTACAACTTATTTTAGTACGCAAAAAAGATCTCAATTCAAAATCATATTGGCGTTAAGTAAACACACGTATACTGATACGTCAATTGTTTTTTTTTTAAATATTGCTTTAAAAACAAGCCAGAAATACGCCTTCTTCCTGCACGAGGCATAAACTCCCTTCCCATGATAGTTCAATTCGGACAAACGTCCTCTTTAAACATCGATTATCTTATTTGATTGTCAAGGTCAAATAATTCAAGTTTTACATGGATGTACAATTAATATCTATAAAAAAAATTTCTTTTAAAAGAAAACAGAGGCAAGTAAAGAGACGAAATTATTAAAGCTTTATACATATTTTAATTTTTTTAAATAATAGCGTAGTTTTAATGTGAATGTTGTGTTCATTTTATGAAAGTCAAATGTTCATTTGATTCGTTAATTTTTTTTTATAGATGTCTTTTTTTAAAGATGCATAGATTTTCTAAAAAATTTAAAAAATTCCTTTCCACATCGGGTCCATCCATGGCAATCAATAGCAGTCGCGTTGCAGAAATATATCTATTTCGAACACAACTGTTCAATTCAGAATGAATTGGACTTCAATGTTGCAAAGTGAGAAATCTGTAAATATCACAATTAATTCTTGAATATGAATATTTGAAATATTAGTATCCCTTTATAAAAATTAATTATTATTGTTATACTTTCATGTTAAATACTGAAATCTGATTGGTTAAGACGCAGTTAAAAATATTTTCTATTACCCTCAGCGTTAGCAACGCACTTAGCAACGGGTAACATTAAAAAATGTTACATGCGCGAAAATTATGCGCGTACGGTTCGCTGTAGAATTCACGTTATTCCTATATAAAAGCAGTAAAATTTTCTTAAAAATTAAGACATTCAGTATAACAAAATAAATAGTGCCTGTTTGGGAGGATAACAATGGTTTTATTGGGGTGTCAATTTCAACTGTTACCCTCCCAAACAGGCACTATTTATAAATTAGCTTTTTTCTGGATTCCGTTGAAACTTTGAATTTCAATGCAACAATTTATCACAATAGATTATATCGTAATTTTATTGACATTCAAATGCAAACTATATATATATGTGTCTCGGTTTACGTTAGGTACACCATCTGTCTCCCTCTCGCTGAGAGGGGATAAGGTTGCTGCGAGACAGCGCGGAGTGTGTTGGTGTCTGTTCCAGCTTTAAGGATGTTGTTACTCGTGATAAAACGTGATTTATACTTTTCTAATAGGTAATGTAGGTAAACCAAAATGATCAATTTATGAAAATTAAGTTTTATAAGTACGGCCAGTTCAATCATCCTAAAGGCAGCACAACTGTGAATCTATAAAATGTGCAAGTACAATCATTTCTCGGAAAAGTTGCATGTTTAACGATGCATCAAGTTCTGAAGACGCACTGCAAACTAATGTCCAAACTTGTAATTTATATTCCCTCAGAGCTGATTGAATCAGCTGTGTAATTAACTGAATAAATCAGACGAGTAAGTAGTCCGGGTCGCGATATTTTATATGGCAAGATTTACTTTCAAAACCGGAACCAAATCTATGAAACGAGCGTTTCGGGCGGTTTTGATCGATTATAGGGAAATAGCCATAAAACTCAGGAACTTATTACGACAATAATTATTACTCAATGTCAATGTATATAGTTAAACAAACAAGTATAACTACCTTTTTGGCAGAAATTATACGCACTATCAGAAAAACGAAAAAGAAAAATATGACTACAGAATTTAAAAGAGCGATGAATAATTATAAAGTCCTTTGCGATATTTTTCTGTAAGTAACGATGTTGTATATTTTATTTGATAATGAAATATATCGGAAAGGACAATGATATCACGCAATAGATGAACAAACGTGCGTGCTATAAATTTGTTTTGATTTTGATTTAATTGATTTAATTTTGAAAAGCTAGCATTAAACAAAATCATGTACACATGTACATGTTATAGTAACATGGTTACATACATGTAACATCCTAACTCTAGAATCCTTGTCGGTGACAGACCGGACTTGGTCAGCAGTCAATACAATAACGGTTACCTGTGTAGAGGGACTCGGGGCTCTACATTGAATTTCTGTAAAGATAGATAGTCTTGCATATTCATTTAATTTACCTGTGGGTCGAGTAACTTGATCAAATCTAAATTTGGAAGCATTTCTATTTGCAGAATCTTCTGGAGTGACTGAGAACATTCAGAAGCTTGTATCCTCGCACGGTGAGTTTAAACGTTACATAATGATATTGATTATTAAATGTAACTAGTGCTATACCAAAATTTGATGCATGCAAATCAGAATGATTGTGTATGAAAAAGTCAAGAAATAAAGCAAGGGAGATTTCAAATTTTAAACTGAAGTTGAATTAGTTTTTAGTGGATGTTTCAGAAGAGGTATAAACACGTTGGTTTTTTTCTATATAGTCACTATAGCCTTCACCAGACCTCTTAGTTGACACAGACAACAGCAAGATAAAAACGGAACCCGAAAACCTAGACACTGACCAAACAAGGTAAATACGGAACCCGAAATCTTAACTTTGTGATAACAGTCAAATATAAATATTTGCAGAAGGCCGAGCTTGACAATTTCTGGGTTATATTTGTTTTTGTTTGTTTTATCGTTTTAGGACACATAATGAATATATGATTAATACAGTCAGAATATAGTTTATCCAGAACGGAACGGAAATCTGAAGTTTTCTCAATATTTACTTCATGAACATATTATTTAATCTATATGGTGAAGCACGTTTGACCTACTTTAAGTTAATGTTAATTCTAAACTTTTCGTTGTTCGTTTGGTGCTATATATAGCCAGTATGAAACAACATAAAGAAAATGTATTGTTGTGGTTAGCACGACCTAACGTGAGATAGATACTACCGACAAAACACACCGCCCCCTGGTTTCCGAGGCTTTCCGATTGTGGTTTCCTCGGGAACCAGGCTACAAAGCATATTGACAATTTACCTATGAAGCCCAGACATTTCTATTGTCTTGTCATGAATGAAAATCAAATTTACATCAAACTCATTTTTTAAGAAAAACCAATTGGTAAAGAAGATGGGGGAAAAAGATGGCGCAAATGCCCATTCGGTTTAGTCGTCAAATACAATTTTGAATTTATTTTTTCCCAATTGAATCTATTCCAATATATTAAAATACGAGTTTGTCAAAGCACAATTTCTAACTATACACTGTATTCAGTTTTTAATATATTTTACAAAAAATACAAACAAAAATATTGTCTGAAATTTTGGTGGTATCAAAGCCATACCATAAAAAACCTAGATATAATATTATAAGGTTAGCTTTATGTCAGGAACTCTAACCACTGAGCCATATCAGACACAACAAAGTAGGCTCTTTAAATATTATATGTCACTTTGGCTACGAATTTACGGACTTGTATTATTTTTTAAAACGTTCAATTGTTGGGATACAAAATAATATTTTTAATGTATAATGGGTCATCTCTCCACGTTTTTTGTTGATTGAAATCGGTTTGTTTTCCATTAGACCTTAATTAGACTATGAGAAATATATGGAGCCCAGACCCACTCTATAAAAGAAAATGCCATAAAGTTCTAAAAAATGACATTATTTCCAGGTTTTGATACGTATACGCCTGTTTGAGTCAATATATTCCAGTATTAAACATATTTATAGGTTTAAAATCAATGATATGTTAAATATATATTGTTTTAAATGATTTTAAAAAAAATTAAAAGATTTATTGATATTTTAATTTTTCAGTAGCTTGTCCGACCGTGTATATGTATTTACACGCCTTGTCCACCCATCTTCTTCATACGATTGCCTAACCATGAGTGAAACGTTTAAATAAAACCAATGTGATTAATTACGATCCATCCCAACTGCAAAACAGACTGAATTACTAACGGGCAAATACCCCCCCCCCCCCCCCCCCCCCGCATATATACATGTGAAAACGAGTCATTTAATTTGTTTATAACAATTGTCCTTGTCAAAAACATGTAATGGCGCATTAATATTTCTATGGCTTATTTCCAGTCCAGATCGATATCTATATCCATCAAAAATAACCTAGTAGACATCGTATGAATGTGTTACATTAAAAGTTTAAACTTTATCAATTTAAACTCAACTATATCAGTTTAACTGTTATAGTTAAGTTTAAATTGATAAATTTTAAACTTTTGATGTAACAAATGTCTGCATATTATATGTATATGGCGCTCTGGCGGTCGCCACTTAATTACAATTATCATGGCGTTCTGGCGATTGCTACTTAATTACAAGTATATGGGGTTCTGGTTGCTGTTAAATAAAATTTGAGAAGTCTTTCATTTACTTGATGTGTGAAATCGAGAAGGAAAAAACCTTTTGGATCAGTGGATATAAATAGATAGGCGGATTCGACGCCTGATATTGGCTTTTACCATTCCACTTTAAAATTACCAGATGAGTGTACGTAATAATTGGGATTAATTTGATACAAAATACCCAATTTATCCGTCGATGATTTTTTTGTAATGTTTTGTATGTAAATTACATGTATATCTACATGTATTTCTCCAGATAAGGGGACAGATGAAATAATTTCGTAATTTGCTATATTTGATACCCAACATTAAGAGATGGGGGGAATTAGTCTCCAAAAGAGTCTTACAAGTTGTACATTTAGTAATCGCGTCGCAGCATTGTTTTCATTCTTTACATTTCCTTATTTTGAATCACTGAAATATGAATCAACAATCATGAAAATTCAATTAATCTTTATTTCAACAAAAGGTCATAAGCGGTACATTAAGCAATTATAGGAATTTAATCCTCTTTTAATCAATAGGTACCTAAGCAAATGCGGAAACTTAAAATAATTCTCACATATGATAAAACTTTCTGTAAGGAAAACTGAAACAATGTCGTTTTCAATTTCAGATCACATACAGAAGGTTCTTTTGATTTTATTTAGGTATTTTTATTTTTAAGTAAGTTGTTGAAAACCGTATGCAATGTCGTAGTAAAAATCATGTCCTAAATCTTAAAAAAAAACCATGTCTGCTGAATCCGCCGAGAACCTCAAAGAGGAGGGTTCCTGTGTTGTCTGGTTCGTCGCACTGTTTGGGAGGTTGAAACACTGACTTGTCCGTGATTTCAAACGAGAAATTCATGTAAATGGTCGTTCCCGAAAACTGGTACCCGTTTTGATCTTTTCCGTAAGCCACCATCCCTACCACCGTGCAATCCCCTCCCTTCATCGGGGCGATCATGAAGGAAGTCTCGATAGTAACGGGACCCTGAGTAATATTAAAGCGATAATTGTCTACTTTCATATTGTCATCGGTATTGCCTAGCACTGTTGACCCCATGAAAACTGCGGATGGAGACACACAGCTCTTTTGGAACGGCTCGTTCAGATCTGTGACGTTACACGCGGTTCCATTGGTGATGACGTAACGCTTTTTGGCGGGAAAATCGAAAATGTCGCGCACCGGTTGTCCCATCATGTTTGTGGTGACTCTGGCAACCTTTTTTTCTTCCTCGTCATAGTAGAACTTCTGCATATTCTAAAAATATTCAATTTGAAACTTTAAATTCTCTTCCCAATAAGTGTATAAAAAAGAACTGAACTTAGGATACACCTGCTTGCTTGTGTATTGCATCATTCATATACATATATACGTACTTGGAAAGCCGTCTTTCCCTCTGAAATAAGTCCGTATGTCATTGCTGTTCCTTGGAACACACTCGGTGCGCAGCAAGACTGGGTAAGGGGAATACTGATCAAAATGAGTGCCACACACGGGAATACAGGTACATACATCTTGGCATTAACTGTGACTGTCAAACTGTGAACCAGTTTCTCAGCAGTTAGATGTAACAGACCGCCGGCCACATTCTGTTGGGGTTAAATATGTTGAGAGATGGAGGACCGTGCGCATACTCACAAAGCATGACTTTGTTTCTTGGTTCATGCATCTATTAAGTAAGCTAGTCGCCTTCCTGGACCTCTCCCGCTTGATCGTACGATAAAAATAATGGATTCTTGTGTGACAATTAAGAAAAAGTGGGATGAACGATGTCAGTCAATTTGCCCAAACGTTCAATTTTTGCTATGGAGGACACACAAGACATTTCCTATATAATTTAAAATTTTCCATTATTTATTTGCACAAATTAAAAACCTTGTTTTTGTCAAAAATTGAAGGTACATTAAATTAATACCAGGCTATTTTTTGGAGTACAAAATTATGGATTTCCTTATAAAGATTTCAATATGCAATTGAATGCTTATAAATAAAGTCATGGTAGGACAATGTATATTTTTCCATTGAAACTGTATATCTGAATAAAAAATATATTATATACTTTAATTACGGAAATACATAGCGGAAAATCTTCACATTGCTAAGACAGAAAAACATATGTAGAAAATAATGGAAGATTAGTTTCGTCTGACCGGCCTTATATTGAATGTTTCACTACACAAAGGCTGCATGGCAACACGATGTACTTTAGTTCTTTTTTCTCTCAGAGAGAGAGAGAGAGAGAGAGAGAGAGAGAGAAAGAGAGAGAGAGAGGGGGGAGGGGGAGGGGTGGCTATGAAGCAAAAGCTATGCTCTGACTTTGAATTGTTAAATATCTTTTCAAATAAATTCAAAATTAAAATTCAGATGACGTCAAACAAGCCGCTAGGTGCCGCTGTATTCGGAGTTGGAAGGATTGGCCAGGTCCATTTGAAAAACATGGTGGACAGTGGTCGGCTCATCATCCGGTGGTTGGTGGATATCCCGGCACAGCACGGGCTAATGGCGGAAATGATAAAGAGGCACAGACTGACTGGCGAAACTCAGATATCAGATATCGAGAGCAGCCAAAAGGTGTTATCGGATCCCAGGTAATTTAGACATCATTAATTCAACCCTTATTAACTGTATCTCTTTACGCCAACCCCTTCTCCATTTAAAATTGATGCATGTATTGTCATCTCGTAATACATGTATTAAGATTATTTCCATGATACGTATACTTTTAGAGTTGATGTCGTCATAATATGTACCCCGACTCCCACGCACTATGACATCATAAAAAGGGCGTTAACTGCTGGTAAGTCTAGTGCATGCATTTCATATATAAATTCATAATTTGTCTTCGCCTGGTGAGTATAATTGTCACCATGCCTTTGACAAAGGGATTGTGTACTTAATTTGTCTTTCAGGAAAACACGTGATGTGTGAGAAACCACTAACCTTGACAATCTCAGACACAAAGGACTGCTATGAACTGGCGAGGAAAGAGAAAAAGATACTTTTCTGTGCTTATAATCGGTACAACTGTAAATCTATATTTATAACAAATATTATATTGTTAATCCGTCATCTCGCGGGCTCGCTGCCAATTCTTTTTTCAAATAAAATGCATAATAAGCTGTTTTGACTACACAAATGGAAAACGCAGATGCTCTAAAAGGAAATTGTGTAATTTACATTCTTAAATTTAAATGTTTTGTTGATTTCGTTGTACAAAAAAAATGTTGAATATTATCATAAATCCGTTGAATGAGTGGTTAAAGTATGGGGTTTGTCGAATTTGCGAACTGCTGATCACAAGTTCGAACCCGCTGTTGGGTTTTATTCAAATTTACTGAATCAAATTTTTGAAAATCATAATATCTATTCAAAATTGCATATTTTTTCACATATTTGACTTAAATATACTTCTTAGATATCATGCTATCTATTATAACCCAGTTATTTTCTGCTGATTTTATAAACCTTATTTCAAGGTGTAGTAAGCCACCTTAGAATTGCATTAAACCAATCAGGGTGCTTATTTCACAGACGGTTTGACAAACAGTTCCATACTCTGTATCAAAGATACAAGAGAGGCGACATTGGAAATCTACGAGTGGTCAAATTCACCAGCAGAGAAGGGGGACAGAGCAAACAATACCTACAGAACAACAAAAGTATATTTATGTAGTATAAACCCATTAAAGAACTGAAATCCCAATCTTTCAGCCAATGTGCCGCTGGTCTGAATGGTAATGGTAAAAGTTTTATCATGAGCTGTTCCTTGCTTTAATGTTAATCGGACAAGACCATGGACTTTTGAAATTATAAAAAGAACAACAGCAATTTGCCTTTCAAGATATTATAGAAGTCAACAACATTATTTTGTTTGAATTTAAAATGTGCTATAGATGATCAATTCATTAAGCCTTATTTTAGTAATTCCTATTCGTCGTCAAATTCTTATTGCGAGAGCCTTCTGTATCATATATATTTATGGTAGGTAGGATCTTTCTGGACATGGCGATTCACGACATCGACTACATCTGCTGGTTAGTGGGAGAAAGACCCTCCTCTGTCTGTGCTTTTGGCTCCATTTCTTCTGACAACGCCGAGCTTTATCAAACCTTTGATGATGTTGACTGTGTGACCGCCATTTTGAATTTTCCAAATGGAGTGATGGCACAAATGGAAGATACTCGAGAAGCAAATATTGGTTATGAACAGAAAGTGGAGGTTATATTTGTATTTATTACGCTTTTCTACAGGGGAGAAGAAATTCCTATGAATATTTATCTTCTTCTTTATATATCAATCATTGCATTGTCAAGCGCAAGCAAGAGAACGATGAATTGAAGCGTGTGGTTATTCAAGTTTTAAATTTAAAATAAATCGTGCATCAGATTATAGTTATTGATTCGAATACGATTTCATTATTTAAGCAAAAGAATCAATTTGCTATATGTAAAATTGAAATACGCGGGGCAACAGTTCATATATAAGGAATAAGGAATCATTCTTTGAGTATTATGAGGTGATAATTTTGGTCGGGGCGTGATCAAATCCAATAAAGCCCGAAGGGCTTTATGATAGATTTGATCACGCCCCGACCGAAATTATCACCTCATATTATTCAAAGAATGATTCCTTATTACTTATATTTATATAATTTAAAATCGATACGTAGTGTTATCAAAGGCAAAGACACTGGAAAATGTAAATATATTACAAAAAATAGTTACTGAAGATATCGTTGCCTGCAGTAGTTGATTAAATCATATTTTCAAATGATGGTTTAATTCATTGCCTACTTGATGCTAATTTGCACTCCAATAATGCAGACATCACGCATTCTTTACCTTTTGTGTATTTATGCCTTAAAATCGTTTCTGTTTGTCTTTTATAAGGTCCTAGGAACCAAAGGTTTGATTCAGACACAGAATATGAAAACCAGTGAGCTGTGCACAATTACCCAGAATTCCTGTCAGTCGGAAGCACTTCTAGGGACGTTCTTTGACCGATATAAGGATAGTTTCCCTACAGAATTAAACCATTTTGTCGATGTCATAGAAGGTAAATTTCGAAATCATCTCAAGACATTGTCAACAATTTTTGTCTAAATCAAGAAAGAAAGGGTTATAATACAAAAAAAGATAAAAAATAAAATAAACAACTTGATCTGAGGATTAACGAGATTAATATCTTATTGCTTTTTTAGGTAAAGAAGAAATTCTCGTCTCTGCAGAAAGCTGTATAATAGCTATGGAGGTCTCAGAGGCCTTAAGTGAGTCTCTGAAAACTGGAAACATCGTTAAGTTGTGAAAAACTGACAACTGTTTTATGATGAATTGTCATACGTACTGTGCTACATTTACTACTAGTACTAATGGGTGATTTGTTTTATAATCATATATATTACATATCTATTAGAATCCACATTGCATAAAACTGTGTTCATCTTGTGATACTGGCTTGGAAACACATTTGTGGCTGCCCTAGCCTCAGAGTTCCTATCACGTAAAGGGTCACTTAAACCTTCAACCAAATTTCTTGGTCAAATATCAAGATCATAACAGGCACAACGAAACATGTATTTATATCTTGAATACTTTTCAGACCATATTTTCTCTCTCGCTCAAGCTTTACCAAAATATATTTAGGTAAGGGTTGTAATGTGACATTAAACCAAGTATTAAATTCAAACGTCAAGATCATGGCAAATAAGCTGTGGCCTTTATCAAGCAGAACTCTTTGAGATGGTCACCATCTACAGGTAATCGTTGTCTATTTTGATCTAAGGCTGTATCGTCAAACGAATGGGTTTACAGAATATAAATATGTTAGAAAACAAATCCCCCAAACAGAAAACAATATCAATGTGACAGTTGTATTATTTTATTAAAAATGTTTTCATCTTCGTATCAAAGATGAGATACTCTTTACATTCCATGGTACTTGAGTAGATCAATGATTAGAGATGTATGAAACATACAGGTAATAAATATTAACAAATGATAATTATACAATCTTATCGTTAAAACAAATTGAGAGTTGTATTTCTAAATGAATATACATTAATATCTACCGAAAATTTCAATGTCTTTTGACATCATTGAATTTAAATACTGAATTGTGTTATAACTTTATATCAGAGGATGATCCAAGTTTTAAGAACCCAAGCCTGATCCTGTTGTCTACAATTAACACCTTACAAAATTAAAATATTTAAACAAGCAATTACATCAACATTTAAACAATGATGTAAATAAACTACACTTTAAATACATGAACATGCACAAACAGTATTCATGCAATGAAGAGATTGAGAAAGAGATCTGCATTTGATATTGCACAGAAATATACAGGAATGTCCAATACTTGACAAAAATATACAATATACTTTATCAAAAAAAAATGTATAAAAAAAAAAAAGAAGACAGTGTCTTACCAAGAAAAAAAATCTTCTTTAAAGGAATGAATTTCTTTTTCAAGAAGACATCTAGATAGAAATAGTTTAGATATTATATGTTTGACAAATGATTTATGTAACACAATGCATTGATGAAGATGATAGTTCTAGTGCAATTTCCAGCAGAGTGGAGATGTCTGTTTGTGTCAGTCCAATCAATCACCTGAAGTAGTCGTCCGGCTGAAGAAAATAAACAGAAAAGGTCTTATATAATTTTTTTACGATAGATAATCAATATGCAAAGTGTCATCTGAAGTCATTTATTATCCCCCTTTCTCGCAAATTTTTCGTGAGACATTCAAGGGGTATTTTGATAATAGGTGTGATATAACACAACAAACTTCATGATAACATACATCTCAATATAATAACAATACTAGACAACATTGAGATGGTGACCATCTCAAAGGGCCCAACTTAAATAATGGACAATAGTATGAAAAGCCTTTAAGAGAATTTTGCTTTGACCTTTTCCAGCTGGCATAGATTTTCTAATTCAATCTCATTACCCCTTATATACTGGCATTTTTTTAATCTGAGTAAGATTAAGCAAATAGGAAATAATCTATGGTCTAAAACTGAATATAAAGAGATCCCCTATGATTTTCACATTGACTTCATTCAAGTCACTGCACACCATTTAACAAAAAAGCTTTGTTTAAGTAAAGTATTACCGGTAGCCAAATTAGGCTAAGTGGAGAATATAAATATGCTCTTAACAAAGAATTGTACTGTGACATTTGACCCACAAACATCATTCACGGTCACTACATGTCTACATACCCTTTGATCAATGGCATCATGTGGAATAAGTATGAGTCTGCTTGAAGCAAAGGGAGGGAAGACATGCTCAGGACAAGGATTTTTCATATAATTCTGCTATGACCTTCACATTGGCCCTTGAAAATTGCTTCAAGGTCACTACACAGCCTTTACTCAAAAGCTCTCTTTAATATGTGAAGTATGAGATAAATAGGGCTTATAAGAAAGTATATATATGCTCTAGAAAAAGAAATTTTGCATGGTCTGATATGACCTTGACCTACAAACATCATTCAAGGTCACTGCATACCCTTTGACCAGACACTCTGTGAAGTATGAGCCATATTGGACCAAGGGGAGAAAAGATATACCCCTGGACAAGGATTTTATATATAATTCTGCTATGACCTTAACATAAGACCTAAAAACATGGTTTAAAGCCATCGCACACCCACTACCCAAAGGCATTCTGTGGGTGAGGTATGAGTCAGATTGGGCCAAGGGGAGAGAAGGTATGATGCGGACAAGTGATCTTGGACGGAAAGACAGACGGACAGATTGATCATATGAGGGCACCCGCAAAGCGGGGCCCTAATAATCATTGGGTAATCAGTTGTCAACTTGTTCATACATGTGGTAGTATTTCAATATATGCATCAGTACTTACTTTGTCAATAAATTTTGTATGGCATTTTGAATAACTCCATAAATTATCTTTGTTTAATTCAATTGAATAAATGTGACATCTATAGGTTATATGGTACATGCACTGGGTCAAGGAACTATACAGGAGATTAAATTATGTTTGAGGTTAAACTTTGAGATAACAAATGAAAAAGGGTGCAAGGTTTACATCTTTGTACACTATCTGGGAGAAGGTTACCAAATGAAATACACAACTGAATATAAAATGTCAAAAGGTCTTTATAAACTAGTATCCATTGATAACCTTTCATAAAAAGCAAGTTTTTATAAAAATCTCAAATAAGATACATGTAATTTAAAAACAACACTATTTCTTGTAAAAGATCAGATTTCAAACTATACATGTATTTCAATAACTACTGTGGAATCATAAGATTTCGTGGTGGCTCAGTTTTCATGGAATTTGGGGATACCTCTCATCCACGAAATAGCATCCTCCACAAATTAATAAATTAATAGGGTAAAAAAGTCATATTTCCTTTTGTAGCTTTAAGAGAATACACAAAATTATGTCCCCACCAACTTGTAAAATTTAAGCAATCCACGAAAATTGGCCCCTACTAAATTTAATGATTCCACAGTACTGTTGTTCAATAGGAATCAAGTCTAATTACAGACAACATTATTTATCGTCGTTGCAAAGAAACAAAACAAAATCAAACTCACAACACAACAAAATTTGTGGGAGGGTGGGGATAGATTTAAACCTCTGGGATCAATTCGGCTGCCAGGATGTGCCAGCGTTCGAATTTGTGGTCCGGGTTCTTCAGGGTGTCGTACCAGTGTTTAAGCCGCTGACCTTTGGAGTTAATGCCCAGTTGTACACCACCTGCAATGGAAGAATATTAAATTACTCAGAGTATCAATTTTAAAACTATAGTTACTATACATTTCCAGTGGACAGTAAATCATTATACTGCTGATTTGAAGCAACAATAAGATTAGCATATGCTTGAATATTGCGTGCAAATTAGAAAACCTCTAAAAGTAACAAAACTGTTATGATAGCAAGTAAATCTAAAAAAAAAGAAGAAAAAAGCAGATTTACATTTGGTAGTATTTTTGATATTATTTAACATGGCTTAAACAATCTCAGCAAAAGAAGAATATCCACTACTTACCGATGAAATCATTAGCTTTCCCAATATCCCTATCCCAAACAGTAATCTCCAGGGTTTTCTTGGCTAATTCATTATGCTTAATGTCATATATAAATTCCTGTCATAAGAAAATAAATATCCTTAATATCAAGTTCAAATTGGTACAAATAATTATAAAAATAAAATATTTTACATTTTGATACTGAATAAAAGCAAATTTCTCTTACCTCATTATACTCCGGATTAAGAGTTTTCTTTTTTATGGCAGTTTTGAACTTTGACCTTTTTTCTGGGTCAGGTTTTAAGTACCTGGGTAACAAGACAGAAGTTATTAAAATACCAGGAATGTACCAGTAAAACTAAAATATCAGGAATGTGTCAGTAAAACTAAATTCGTGACAATGCTGTGATTGCTCATAATTACTCTTATCCCTAACCCATCACCTTAGCTATTCCATGTACTGGTGCTGTTTGGCCATACAAAGAGATACAGTACCGATCAGACCCAACCTAACACCAGAGTAAACCCCAACTAAACCCCAGGTTTACATTCTAGGTTTACATTCTGGGTTTACTTCTGGTTTACTTTTTGAAAATTTGGGTCCACTCAGGGGGGTTTACTTTTGGTTTACTCGGGGTTTACTCGAGAGTTGCTTTTGGGGTCAACTGTACGCACTGAAGTGTGAAGCAGACCTGTATTTTATCTTACCATTTTACAGCCTGTAATTCCTCCCCCTTGTATATTCCGAATACACATGTATAGCATCTGCTTTCAGGGGTATAATTCTGATCAGGGTTTACTCTTTGTGTCCACTCTGGGTTTATTTTGGGTTTACAGTAAACCCAGAGTATTAAACCCAGAGAGTAAACCCAGGGTTAAGTTGGGATTTACTTTTTGTTAGGTTGGGTCTGATTGGTACTGTATTTCATGGGGGTTATTTGTACCATTTATACAACTAATAAAGTTACATGTATCTTATACTTTCTTTTGTTTATTTCAAAATTAACAAAATGAGTTTTGGGGGGTTTTTTTTGCAATTTTTTGATTCAATACAGCTGTTCAAATGGCACACATTAGCCAACAAATAATAACAGATTATTAAAAAAAATAAATGGATATACATATTAATATATTACAGTGTAATAAAATTTTGAGGAAGTAAGTTTTTGCATTAATACTTAGGAACGAACTAACCTATATATATTTATAAATGTACAACAAAAATAGTACTTTGAATATTGTTTTTTCATTTTCACACGATTCTTGAAAATATTGCAGATTCCCAATAAAACTGGAAGAATTAATATCCACATACATTAACAAAAAGAAACATCTGCAGATTTTATAATCTTGCTAAAAAACGTTTTATTTTTCTGACAGTTGTAAACAATATAAAATTAACAACGAAAGTTTGGTGCTCGTTATTCTATATTTTTCCAATTTAATACAAAACAGTGGCATAGCAGAATGAGGTCCACCCGTAAAATAAGGAAGCTATATAACTTACAATTTGACATAGGGGTCTGAGTATCCATTGGAGTCGCAGGCTGCTAGCTCCACACAGCGGACCACGTTCACAACCAGGCACTGCTTTGCTGTCGAGTACTTCAGCCCCAGGAGGATCTTACCCCTGTCATGTGACAAAAGATCATCGTCCTTGTCCGTCTAAATGTAATAAAAAAGCCACATCAGAACTGATATATTATAAACCACGTAATACATGCCTTATATTTCATTCACAAATGCTGATGAACAACGAAACTGTAATAATTAATTTTTATTAGCAAGTAGTAATTCTGTTAAATTTCCTTATAAACAGATATAAACAATTGGTTTGTGGAGATAAATATTGGCGAGCAAAAAATGCTCGAAAATCATACCGATATTAATTATAGCTGTTTACAGTAATGAACCTAGGTCCTGAACTTTGGGGTCATTTCAAATGAAAATAAGTCCAAAACTCACAGGAATTGCCTTCTCCAGGCATACATTAAAATGTTTGGTTTGATGGGGCTGTAATGCTTTGAGTGGCACTCTTGTCTCTCCAATAAAATCAAAACCAAATGCATCCTCATCCAATACAGCTAATCTACAAGATTAAGAAACGAAAGTCCTTATCCAAGAATTTTTGAATAAATTCACTATCTTTGTTAAAAATTAAGCCAGATTTGGCAATACATGTATTTGATATTCTTAAAAGAAACCTATAAATACAACAATTCAATAGTTTACAGTTTAAGAATCAAATAATTTCACAGACATGCTTTACCTTATGAAAAATAGATGATTTCATGATTTCACAGACATGCTTTAACTAATGAAATAATAGATGATTTCACAGACAGGCTTTACCTGAGAGTTTTTTTGTACATGTCATCCTCTGTGATTCCATAGTATGTTAGTGTCTCGTTCCAGTCCGGATTCAGCGTCTTGTGGATTGTCTTAGTTCTCAGTTTGTTGGACTACAAGCAAAAAAATAAATAAATAGAAAATACTAAATGATATGCAATTTTATGAACAAGCTGAGCACATGCAATATCAAATTGTACTTTCTTTTTTCCTTTAAAATTCATCAGTATAACGGCCTGTGGAAAATTCATGAATTAGAGCCAGTAAGATTTGGGTTATTTACACACCTTGCTGGCTCCAGGAAGAAGATGAAGTTTGACGTAAGGATCCGATAGACCATTGGAATCCATAGCCTTGAGACCCTGCAAATCAAAATTAGGTACTAGTGCATTAATACAATACACTTTTAATAATCTAAACTGTCTAGGTAATTAAACTAATAAGTATAATTTCTCCTATTTCTGTTTTTTTTTCAGTTTTAAATGTTATCACTGACAATATTTTGTGAAGGCAGATACAGATTTGATAAAATTGTTATTCCTCTATTTTTTTTTTCAACTAGTGGTGTGCTACATTCTTGAATCAAAAGAAAATATTCATCATAAGTTTTTCAGCCAAAAACTATAATCGTTATTTTTGAAAAGGGAAACAACTCAATTTCATTCTTAATGTTGGAAAATAGAGTTACCCCCCTTTTAATATCTTTTCAATCAAATTAATCAATTGCAGCAGAAATTGACAAAATGTTTCCAGATAACTAGTTTCACTATACTTTACTACTATTCCAAACTGAGTAGTTGCATATCCCTTAAATTGGCAAATGACAATTAATATAAGGCCCAGTTTTCAGTCTTTTTTTTTTATCCAAGGGCAACTTAAATTAGCCTAAGAAAACCTGATAATGGAGGACAAAGCCTATAATGAACTTTGTCAGAATACTGATCTTAGAGACTTACCCTTGCTCTGACTATGGAACAGTGAAGTGCATTATTTGCTGCATCATACAGAAGAGACATTTCTAATGACCCAAGAGAACCTGAAACATAGAGTCATTAAAAGTGCATTAAAAAATACAATAATTAAAAATGCATCATCTGAGTACATAATGCATGTATGTCTGTCTAGATCTACCTATAAGTACATATCTATGATGGATAATTATGTCAGCGTACTCAAAGTAACAGATTTTAAAATGTAAGACATTCCCCAAATACACAATAGTCTGTATATATACACTCTCCTTTAAATGATATAATATGGTCAATATTTCGGTGAACACAGAGCCATAAGATTCCATATTGAGGTAATATTGACCTACATTAAGGTTTTTTCTCACAAGATGCATCAGCATTTGAAGATCTTAAGGCTATATAAGGTGCTTGAGATATAACATATATATGGATAATAAGGTAGTGGACAATATTGAAGAAAAATCCATAGCATTTCAATTTATACAGCACATATGTACCATACTATAAAATGGCACACCCGTTGAAAAATTGTTCAACTTTCCCAAAGTACAAATCACAAAGATTAATTCCTACCATTTGTTGGACTTTCAGGGGAAGACAGGTTGTCTTCATGCTCCGAGTGGGGGTGGTTTTTTCCATATTTGGTAAAAGCATCATCAATGTCCGCCTCATCTGCCAATTTGCTTGGGGGACAGGGATCATGTGACCCATTGGTAGCATGGTGGATTGTACCTACAATTTGGGAAAAGACTCATTATAAGTTCACATACAGGCTCCTTTTAAAAAATAAATTATGTTATGAATTGAAGTTGATTCTCTCCTTTTATTTTTTTTGTCCCATTAAAATATCTTTTTAAACTTTAAAAATATTTTATATGATTGAAAAAAATTTGCATTAAAAAATCAGATTTTGCTTTTTTTAAGTTCATCTCAAAGTAGGAAAAAAAACCATGGAATTAAAGGCATGGGACTGAAACCAGCACATGTATTTTGAAACTCTACATATTTTTACTAACTGTGGAAACATTTCAGTATACATAAGGATCAATATTTGAGTAGTAAAATAATTTCAGATTCATAGGGTATAATATATTTGCATTACTGCACAGTCACAGTTAGAATTCATGTCCACATAATCCATTAACATTATAGATCCAGCAATGATTTTATAGTACATACATGTATATATGTATATATTTCAAAAAAAATCCCTTAGCCTCTTTCTGAGTTGTTTCTACCATTTAAAAAGCTGGGAAATGCAATATTTTATGACATACTATGTGTGAAAATTCATAATAGAAGAAATGTTAACAACCTTTGAGAATTGGGTTTTTTCAATAAAAGAATATTTCTCTGTTAAGAACTTTTCTTATTATGTTACATTTTCCTAGCTTTTGCTAGTAACAGTATAAAATAAAAAATTAGCTGACGTATTACAGCTGTACCTACACTATAGCTATTGATACAAATCTTAGAAAAAGTGTGTCACTGATATTTCACCTAGATCTACAGGTAGCATAAACTTTAAGTAGGAGTGATATATCAATGGAATGTTCAATATTCAGTGAGGTATAAACATCTTTATGAAATTTACATGTATTCCTAAAATCCTAAAATCTAAATGCATTAAAAAGACACGCAGCAGAACAAAATTTCACGGATATTAGCTTTGAACTAGAAAAATTGATCATTAATTTGTTATATTAAGAATTGTCTCTCTTTTCAGAAGTTCATTGTACTCTAAGTAGATCCGATGCATGATAAATGGAGCTTTCTCACTCTACATAAGCACCAGACTCTCAACAGATTTCCTGTAAATGACGGAGGATAACGAAGCAAGAGGACATATATTTATATAAGGAAAGCTGGCTTGATTAATGGGGCTCTGTCTCTCCAATCAATAATGTCTGCTCCTTAATAGTGCACTACCAGTGGGATAATAGCAAGGATGGGTGTTGTTAATCAAGTTAATGTTTTTCAGAATTTATGTTTTGATGACCAGTATACTTTAAAATAAACAACTAAGCTCTAGAGAAATAAAACCAGTTACTATACAGCCAGGTTAGCTAAGGTCATATTGCAAACCATAGTTTCTTGGCTTGCAACAAACAAAATTTATCAGTAAAAGGATCCACTTAGTTCTGTCTCTGGAGATCTGACAGTAAATATGCCATTATATGCTACACTTATGCATAATAAATTCCTTTTTCTCTAACTTCTGTCATTGATTTTCGGTGACTGTTGATAAAAAAGTCTGCTAGCTGTTTTGATTCTTCTGTCGTCTGTTTTAAATGGAGTTCAATATTCTCTACAGAAAAATGCCTTTACTCTATTTAATCATTTTCAATACCTGTATTTAATGCACATTTTCCATCTGTAAAATATGACATATAACTTTGAAGAGTTGATGGAAACTAGTGACAATTATTTCTCATAAAAAACATTATCTAGCTAATCCACATCTGACTTCTGCTGAATAGGGAGACAATTGATTTTTGATCCATTTCAAACTCTGTTATGATTTTAAAAAAGATTTATTCAACAAAACAAATGTACAAAAAAACATTGTAGTTTATATATATGTATATATACACTGTACATGTATATATATTACAAACCTACAGCGCGATTGTCACTACATTAAACAAACATTGTATATAGAACACTATACAGCATTATATACCTGACAAATGAAACACAATATCAGAAGCATTACCTTGTAATGCGCTTACAGTAACAATGCTACAAAAAAAATACTAGTCCATCATTGCACCGATGATTAACTTTGCACTATGTCCCTTGCGAGTCGTTGCACTTGGCGTTTCAATCATTTTGCTACACTCTTTGACATCTAAACATTTCCTCAGAGACAATTAAACAGATTAGTAGCATTACAACATAACTGGGTTAGTAGGATGACGACACAATATGTCATTCCTTGTCAATATTTAACACACTTTCAACTTTAATGCAAAATTTATGATTTGATCCTGCAATTCTGTGAGCACAATGATTCAGCCCATGGGGTCATTTATGCAATTACGCAATTTTTGTTGGTAGCTTGATAGGATTTGCAAATATAGTGTCACAGACAAAGTGGAGTAAAAGTCTAAGTGAAAGCAATTAAATGAAGGCTTTCCAGAAAAAAAATTCAAAGAGTCTATAATGTGCTTAAATAAACTTATTTATAAAACATCAAATGAAATAAAATTGCAAATAAAAAATGTAGCAACCTGTAAAAATACAAGTATTCATATACCATTTAAAAAGGTGCAAATATTTGCTTGCATAATATTATACGTGCTCTAAGTAGTTAGTACGATTCATGTTTATCCTCCACAAAGTGTTTTCGTGTTTTTATCTATGAATATTTTCAAATTAAGTTTCTTTGAACTACGGATAAGAAATTTTGAAAAATGTTATTAACCAAATTTCTAAACATTGCATGAGAAAATGCAAATTACCAATGTGTTTTTGCCAATTGCAAAGCATGCTGTAAGAGGGAGGGACACACATTTGGCATAAATTTACAAAAATTTTAAAAATGCTTGGGATTATGGGTAAAATTGTAAACTTGCAAAACATGAGGATTTAATATATATGACTGTGCAGAGACTAAAAAACAGAACAGAAAGTAAATGAAACGAAAATAAGTATAACATGATTGTGACAGTGATGATACAGCTACAGAACACTGACTAGAACTAGCACAACAGACAGACACACCGACTATCTCCATACACTACCTCAGGCTTGACAAGACCACAGGTGCCGGGAGCAAAATATACAAAACTTCAGTCCTTGTTTCAGTATATCATACACTAAAACTCTATCCATTATGATAGCACACTTTTCATACTATCAAAATCTGTATACACTATAACTCTTATCATTATGATGGCAAACTTATTACACTATTAAAATGTGCATACTTTTATGTGCAATATGATCAAAGATATGATTGCATCATAGAATTACCATTAAAGGAATTTTGGTAATGATGAACACATAAATCATTTATCACAAGAAATTTGAATAATTATAAATCATTCATCAATAGTCAGCTTTTTTTTTTTCCTCCACTGGATTTCAGATTTATCTTAACAACAGACCATGACAGATAACGAGAATAGCAGTCAAAATTGGATCAGGAAAAAAAACACAGCAAAGATTAAGATGTCCAACAGGTAAGAAGGTCAGGTCACCATCACGGTGAAGCTTGGGTCAATGATATCGGTAACGATTGTCCCGAGCAGGCTGGTTCTGGGGATTAGAAGAGTGGTGATGTCGTGGAGTGGAGGAAACGCCTGAGAAAGCAATAAAATACAAGACAGCTTTTAAGACACCAACCACCATGGGGTACAATAGGAGGGGATTACTGGGTGAAAATGGGTAAACATGAAGCAATTAGCAATTTTATAGATGGATGTATTTTTATTGAAAAGATATTATAATGCAGTGCAATTTCTTACTTAATGTTTCTTGTTCATACTGCGGTAGGATATGAAAGGTACAAATTGTATACCAATACTTGTTGCATAACTCTTCATTGCATGTATATTCATCATGAATTTCTTGTCAATGAGGTATTAGATGTGTACAAAGAAAATTTTAAGCAAAAAGAGTTCCTACAAGTCTGTCCAGTTCAAACCTATATTTGACTGATCTTTAACATTAAGATCTGACGGGATTTGCTTATTTTTGGCATTTAGTATGAACAATACCAAGACCCATTTATCATCAATCCTGTTTCCATTGAATATCAATTAGACCATAAAAGTGAATGGATAAAATAATTTATGCAAACATCATTGACGACTTTCTTGTTGGAAACCCATAACCAGTTGCACACAAGTTAAGCAACAACAAGCTAACTTGATGACCTCTAAAATTCTTTAGTTTCGAATAACTATCAGATTTTTGTTTGTTTCTTGAGAGAAATCTCTCCAATCCCTGTGCAAAATGCCTTTATACACTCACAAACAGTGGAATGTTTTTGGAAAGTGAATTTTAAGTTGATGCCGAAAAGTTTTATTTTTTTCAATGATTGGCTAAATTAAATATATGGTATGTTTCTTAAACAAGAGAAAATTCAGTAATTTAATTCATCCACAGTCAGTATGAGTTTGCAGTCTAACCATGGGTCTCTGATTATTAACTTGATTCATTTGGCAAGTAAAAAAAACTCTGGAGTACACAATGCACTCATGTGTAAACCTTTCCTCTTTCCTGATTGATAACTGTACCTAGTACTTTCTGTACAGACAAATTCATTAGACTTATCTTAAACTAATCAGTGCATTAATGATTTACTCCTAATAAACAGTTTACTAGTGCTGAGAATATACTGGTAAACAGTTTAAATAATTATTTCATATTGCAACAATACAGTTCATTTATCTATATATCAAGAATCAATGAAAACCTTTAAAACTATCTGCACTTCATATTTCTCTGTTTTGTACATATACTAAATGATATATTTGCCTTCTATTCCCCCCCCCCCCCCCCCCCCCCCCCCCCCCCCCAATTTTCAGCATTTTAATAGATCTGCATTTTATTTAAAATTCCGCTGCCTGTCTATGTACAAAATGATGTGCTTGTATCTTATGCTGTTGAGATTCAAATAAATCACCTTGACCTAGTATTGGTTGTCTGTTGACCTTGGCTAAAAGTAACAGACAATCAATTCCATCCCCAAGGAATCCTGATAACAATAGTTATATAAACATTATTGATTTTTCTCCAAGGAATACACTTCAGATGAATGCAGTTCTCTCTGATGTGTATACATCATTTCACAAGATAAACAATATTTGCATGATATTGTGTTATTTGACCCATGTTTTTGGATTGACCTACACTGCGTTATTATTGTTCTACTTTCACAGATATCATTGATCACTAGGAAAAGATAATTTAAGAACAGTTCATGTCTGTTGTAAAGTTCGTTTATTATTTCTTCCTATTAAAGTTGAAAAAAAGGATAAAAGTCAAAGCAGATTCTACAAGTATTTTAAAAAAATCAGTTAAAAAAATGCTCCTAACCCAAGTAATGCTGCAATAAAGCACAAAGCAGGTGATTGAAAACATGTTCAAGATTAAGATGAATTAGGAAACTTTTTCCAACAGTCTTTGTAAGACAGAGTATTTAGGCTACAGGAATAATTCTGAATGGGTTAAAGCTACTGAAAGGAGGAATAAAACTGATAAGTAGAGATCATAGTATGGACTATCAAAGCTTACCGCCGCCGAGACTCTCATTGTCTGTGTCGTCATGAACGTCATCGCCGCGGCTACTCTCTGTGGCACTCAGCTGACCGCCGTAGTAGTTGCTACTAGTGATACTTGAGCGCGGCTCCTTGTTGACATGGTTACCGTAATACTGACCACTGGCGGAGCTCGTTACACTTATGTTGTCACTTTCTATATACAAACCAATTATAGAATTAAAGTTTTTATATTAACATTAAGTACAATTAACATGTGCAATTTAAATTGATTGTACAGGCAGGTAGTCTAGAATTAAATGATCATTATGAATGGCATGCTGGTAGCAATAATATTTGGATAAAGAGATTTATAACAATAGTGTGTATCATTTCTATTGATTTTAAGTTTGGCCGAAAAATACAGAGCTTCAGAAATATTGTCATATATAGGAAGAAAGAGAACATGACTGCAGAGTAAAAACAAATTCAGTGTAATCATTGATAGAGACTACTCTAATTACGATTCTTGCAAAATTTAATAAAACTAAAGTTTCCATGCTACAGAAAAAAATCCCAAAAAGTTTTTAGTTTAAAGGTATATGTTACTGGCACACAACAAATTTGACCTTCATAAAAAAAAATCATGTGCCAAAAGTATATCATGTCTACAAACATGCCACTCAACATGATATGAAATAAAATTGTAAACAAAATGAGATACAGAAGAAATTGCATAGAATATAAAAATCTACTACATGTATCTACAATCTAATTGGTAACCTGGAGAATCTCATTTGATTGGGTTTGTACAACTAACTAAGCAATTCAGGATCAGTTTATAATCAAGTGTCACACAAATAGAACTTTGTTAATGCTTGAGATCTACAAAAATATTCTCTGTGACCTAACCCCACCACTAGAAGTCCACAGAGATAAATTCTCTGTGACCTAACCCCACCATTAGAAGTCTACAGAGATAAATTCTCTGTGACCTAACCCCACCATTAGAAGTCTACAGAGATAAATTCTCTGTGACCTAACCCCACCATTAGAAGTCTACAGAGATATATTCTCTGTGAGCTAACCCCACCACTAGAAGTCCACAGAGATATATTCTCTGTGAGCTAACCCCAACCACCTCTAGAGATCTGCCACAATACATTTTCTGTGACCTAACCCCATCACGACTAGAGATTTGCTAAGATACATTCTCTGTGCGCTAACCCCACAACCACTTAGGTTCACCGAGAAACATTCAGATGCATTCTCTATGAGCCAACACCACCACTTCTGTGGTCTACTAAGATACATTCTCTGTGAGCTAATCCCACCATCAAAAAATATGCTAAGATACATTCTCTTGTAACATTGCCCCACCACCCCTAGATATCTGATGAGATTCATACTCTGCAATTTACTACATGTAATACCCTAACACCTTAAGAGATCACTGAGATAACTTCTTTGTGATCTCAACCCATCATTAACAGAGATTATTTGAGATATATAGTTTCTGATCTCCCCATTACCCTACAACCACCACCACTACTGAGATACATTCTCTCTTATCAAGCCCCACCACCACTAGAGATCTGCTGAGATACCCTCTACATGACCTAACCACCACCACTTAATTCACTGAGATACATATTTGTGATCTACCATTACCCCACCACCACCAATACCATCACCGAGATTCTCCACTCACCTCCAGAGTCACCTGAGTGTTTGACGGTCTTTCTCTTCCCAATGCTCACTTCATCGTCTGAACTACTAGAAGATTCCTGTTCACTGCTTTCTCCATAGCTTGCTATAATCAGATCAGTTCATAAGCAATTAAAAGAATGAATCAGAGGCAGATAACGGAGTGAACGCACAATTTTAATTATTAACTCAAAATCTTTTTTCATGATATTTTTTTCTAGCTTCTAGCTGACCTTTATAACAGTGACAGATCTTATTTGCTTAGAATTATGCTGCAGAAGATACTGTGGTTTGTACAATTTTAATGTGGTGTGTGAAAAAATTGCTTTCGCACTTGGACACAGTAAAAAGCTATGGAGAGCCCTAAAATCTCAATAATGAGTTTTCCATTCTCCCATACTTCAGCCCTCATAAACCCTTTCATTTAAACAATTTGGAGAGCACAGAATGTATGGCCCTGTCGTCACTAAGTTTCCTCAAGTTAATACTAAGCCTCAAGTCAATTTCTTTTGAGAATTTGATTTGAGGATGGTGTTGAGTGATTGTAAATATTTTGGTGACTGTAGGGCTAGGAATACATGTAATTGCTTACACTGACCATGACTGGCCCTCCCTCTACTCCATGTGTTGTAACCTCTGACTGACCCCGGTCGTGACCTCATTGAACCCCGCATCTCCTTGTGACCTTTTTGACCTGCGAGTTTTGAAGTTTCCAGCTTCTTTTCCGGCAGTACATATTTTGGTATTCCTTTGAAAAACCAAGCCCCTGATCTTTTCCAAACCTGTTTGAGAAAATGTTAAAGACTTAATAAAAAAGCTCTACTTCTGCTTAATACATTGTAGTGCAAAACAAAGTCATGGCTAAAAGCTTGTTAGATGCAATGACTCTACATTTTTCTCTTGTAAAAAAACACCAGTGAAAGTAATAAAATTGAGATGTCCCAAAAAAAGATAAAAGAACACACAATGGCCATAACAGTGACAAAAATATGTCTATTTGATTACGATAGCTTTTAAAGATTGGACATTAATCAAAGAGCATATGCGTCGCCCAATTGTTACCATGGTAATATAAACTGTAAAAGAAACAGAACTTTAATGTAGGGGACAATAGAGACAAGATTTAATTACCTCTCGATACTCGCTGCAGATCTTACATAACCATAACTGTTGTTTATTGCTGTTAAATGTGTCTATTCCACATTTTGTACAAACAGCCTGAAAAAAAATTTTACCAAATTAGTTTTTAATTATCTGAATTTCTCTCATCTCTTGGTCGATATATATCTTTCTCTGAGAAACTGTGGAAAATTTAATTAATAAACATGATAAAAAATCTCTGAGTCAGTATTTGATCTACAATCATGGAGTATTTGATTTTTCTATGCCTTGATTTTAAACCATTAAATCAATGCATATCATTCATGTGTAGTGTTTATCATAACATTCTTTGGTATTTCAAAAACCATGATACAGTACATAAACGGATCAGATAAAACTCAAAAGTTTGTCACTCTCTTTGTGTCAGAATTAATTCTCACTTCATCAGAAATCCTGTGTATTCATTAGCAACTCCAATTCCTAATCAAATATCATGCATTTAGATGTACCAATTGTTTACTCTGCAGGTAAATATTTTGCAATGAATATGTGGTATCCATGATGACATCTATGGACTTAATTTCTTTTCACCATAAAAGTCGATTAATATCCTGTTGGCTGCTATTATACAGGGTTTTATGTATTGATGTAAAATTTGAAACAGGAGCCAGTGCACTTCTAATATTCATATTAATTTCATACAAAAACAAATTACACCCGCACAATCATGATGATACATAAATTTCAAGGCTTAAGAATTTGAATAAATACAGGTACGTAAAAGGTTATACCAGTACACTGTATCAAAATGATTTTTTTAAAGTCTTGCTTCTCTGGTTAGAAAGGTCAAAGATCTGTTTATTCCCTCCCCCTCAAAAAAAAATATTGAAATGATTTTAATTTTTCTATTCTCTTGCCAAAAGTAATGATTTTCCTTGTGCACACATAAACAGAACTACATCGTATCTTAGTTCAAAATCCCCAAACAAATCTATTATAAACAAAGGAAATTTAGCTTTTTCAAATACTCCAGAAGAGCCTTTAAATAATATTTATTTGACAAAAATTTTAAATATTTGTTTTAGTAACACAAACATGACTCTAGATTTTTAAATCATCAAGTTGGGTTATCTATATACAGTCAGTCTCAGTTAGAGCAACCCCACTTATAATGGAATAACACTTACAGCGAAGTTAGGGTTAAATTATGTAAATAACAAATCATTGATCATCCCTAGCTTTAGGCATGTTTTACTTTATACCGTGGAATCATCAATATTCGTGGGGGACCAATGTATGTGGCATTTGTGGATAACCCTCGCCCACGAATTTACACCCCCACGAACATATATGCAAGCATGTGTTCAATATTTATTTCCAAAATAGAACTTGATACTGACTAAATTAGGTCCCCACAAACCAGAATCCTATCCTCTACATTTAAACATAGGTAATCACAGATTACAAAGCTCACCGAGACGAGACATCACCCTTATGAGACTTCACCTTTATGAGACCACCTTTATCATATTAAATGAAAATCATACTTTATGATCTTGGATATTCATGGATTCTGTTTTGACACAATATCGTATATCATCTGTTAAAAAATTGTATGTTAATCATATGTTCATATGTTAATCAATACAATAATATAAAATTAAATATTGCATCCTATCATATTTACAACATATATCATATAATACAATAAAATACCATAATAAACAATGATGAGATATGATATTGTAACGTATGGTATGACATTGTATTGCGTTATACGTTATTGTATTTGATCACATAATACAAGATCATAATATATAAAAACAATATATAATTATTTTACAAAATCATATTACATAAAACATCATAACATTGAAACATATGATAATATATTGTATTATATAGTATGATATTGTATGATACTGTATCATTTTTGAAACATATGGTATTGTATCATATGATACAATATAATTTGATACATCATTGTATCATATCAAATGATACAATATTATGTGATAAAGTAAAATATATAATACAACATTATATTATACACATTGTATCATTTGATACAACAATATATTTTACAATATCATACAACACAATTTCATGTGATGTGATAATATATCATATTATAAACCAAAATCATATTATACAATATCGTATGATACGACATTATATAATATTACAGTATCATATTATACAATTTCATGTGATATAATTCTTTGTTATACTTTCATGTTAAATACTGAAATCTGATTGGTTAAGACGCAGTTAATAATATTTACTATTACCCTCAGCGTTAGCAACGCACTTGGCAACGGGTAACATTAAAAAATGTTACATGCGCGAAAATTATGCGCGTACGGTTCGCTGTAGAATTCACGTTATTCCTATATAAAAGCAGTAAAATTTTCTTAAAAATTTTAAAAAAGACATTCAGTATAACAAAATAAATAGTGCCTGTTTGGGAGGATAACAGTTGAAATTGACACCCCTCGAAAACCATTGTCAACCTCCGCTTCGCGTCGGTTGACAATGGTTTTCTCGGGGTGTCAATTTCAACTGTTACCCTCCCAAACAGGCACTATTTATATAATACTACAGAAACTAATATCATATTATACAATATCATATGATACAAAATTATAGAATATACAATATTGTATCATAGGATACAATATTTTATTTTGCAATATCTTATGTAATAGTATCATGTGTTAAATAATAAATTAATAATACAATATAATATCATACAATATTGTATCATAATATACAATACTATACATAACGATATCATGTTACAATGTCATAACATAAAATATCAAAAAAATTGATACAATATCATATCATATCATATAACTTTTTATAATATTACATATGATATTATATTGTATTATATTAAACAATATTGTTTCATACCATACAATACTATATCATAGGAATCATGTTATGTCATTTATCAACAAACACATCTATCTATCGAGCAGGTTTGAGTGAGGAGATTTCTTTAGCATCCTTGATAATGGAGATCAGGCTCTGCATCTGAAGCAACCTCTGCGTTTCATTTATAATATAGTTAAATCAACTATGCAAGCTATCATCTATAAAAATGTGACCTGTTCCAAAAAAACTAAACCTCATCCAGCATCCGAAACCTATGGCTCAATTTCAGCATTCAAGCCTGTCAGGTGCATCAGTATACATTAGACGCACCATCCATTCAAGTTTGGTGAAATTAGGACCTGTAATAACTAAGATATATTTTTTAGCATCCTTGATAATGGAGATCAAGCTCTGCATCTGAAGCTTCCTCTGTGATTCATTCATACAGTTTAATCAACTATGCAAGTTTGAAATAGTACTATTATCTATTAAACATGTGACCTGTTCCAAAAAAATTAACCATATCCAGCATCTGAAACCTATGGCTCAGACTCAGCATTCAAGCCTGTCAGGTGCATCAGTATCATAAGACGCACCATCCATGGAAGTCTGGTGAAGTTAGGACAAGTAATAACTAAGATATAATCATCAGAGGGCACCTGTTTCAAAAACTTTAACCAGCTCTAAAACCTTAACCTCCTCCAGCATCCGATACCTATGGCTCAGATTCAGCATTCAAGCCTGTCTGGTGCATCAGTATCATAAGACGCACCATCCATGGAAGTCTGGTGAAGTTAGTACAATTTGTAACTAAGATATAATCATCAGAAGGCACCTGCAACAAAAACTTTAACCAGCTCTAAAAACCTTAACCTCCTTCAGCATCTGTAGCCTATAGCTCAGATTCAGCACCCAAGCCTGTCTGGTGCATCAGTATCATAAGACACACCATCAATGCAAGTTTGGTGAAGTACGGACCTGCAGTAACTTAGATATTGCTATCACAGGGCACCTGCAACAAAAACTTTAACCAGCTCCAAAAACCTTAACCTCCTCCAGCATCCGAAACCTATAGCTCAGATTCAGCACTCAAGCCTGTCTGGTGCTTCAATTTCATAAGACACACCATCCATGCAAGTTTGGTGAAGTACGGACCTGCAGTAACTTAGATATTGCTTTCAAAGGGCACCTGCAACAAAAACTTTAACCTGCTCCAACAGCCTTAACCTCCTCCAGCATCTGAAATTTAGGACTCAGATTCAGCATCCAAGTCTTTCAAGTCCATAAGTAGGTCCAGATGCATCATCCATGCAAGTTTGGTGAAGATAGGACAAGTAATAGCTTAGATACAGGACCTGCAACAAAAACTTTAACCAGGTCCGGACGCCGACGCCGAGGGTATAGCATAAGCTCCCCCTGACTTCGTCTCGGTGAGCTAAAAATGGTTCAACAGTAGTTGGATTTTTTTTTCCAAAACTGAAAATATATTTACATTCTTGCAGTCATCACAGTGGGTGGGACTGGCTCCCAGCAGCCCAAACTCATCCCCACACAGGATGCACTGGGTCTGGCCATTACCCATTGCATTCTTCTTCATGTTTTCTAGTTTCTCCACCAAACGTCTAAAAAACAAAATGTTTCATTGCAATAATTCAGATATTTCTGTTTTGATTTGTCCAATAACCATAATTTCTTAGATTTTTCTTGTACAAGAAAATCTGTTTATTTTGCATCATAGAATGGAATTTTGTGGAAACAAAAGGTATAAAAAATCTAATTTAGCAGACAACTTGCCCATTCATCATTAAATTGTTCTCTTCAAATAGAAATTGGTGTACCAGTAATTAATCAATATAAACTTATTGTGTTGCATATATATGCAGGGATAAAATAAGCCTTCTAGCACACTGAAGAGACTGGTGCACTGCCGAAAACTTCAATGAAAAATGAATATGTAATTTAATTATAAAGCCATTAAAGTTTTCTTAAGCTAAGAACAAGGTAAAAATATGTGGTATGGCTTTGCTGTATCAATTGTAAATTGATATTGCTGTCTGATATTTCTTTGCTGTATCAATTGTAAATTGATATTGCTGTCTGATACTTCTTAATATCCATATAATAGCGTTTTTAACAAATTGGATTAATTTTCTACCTGCAAAATGACAAAGCTTTATCGATGAAGATGATCAAGATAGGGTCAAACAAGAACCATTAGTGAAAATGAAAACCGTTGCCACCAGCCAAGTTATTGCTTTCCTTCTAAACAATTAATAGGTGGATTCGGTTGAAATAAGAAGCTATTAGTAAGGATTTATTCCGTGTTATCACACTTTTTTCATAAAGTGTATGGCTGACTCGTCAGACATAAGCAATATTCATGCCTTGAGATACGAATAAATATCAATTTTTAAAGGAAAAAAATCCATAGCAGCCCAGAATTCTCTTATGCAAAACTAGATATCCACGTTCTCCCAGTCATATAAATCCATACAGATCTGCCTGTCTTCTCTCTTTTTTTTTTGGTCTCGTATTCGCTGTCAAGAAGATGCAACCTAAATCAATGCACACTTTAAAGGATTGTGTGAACCACGAAGGATTTTATTTACTCAGCCATATTCATGCAAATGACAGAACTCATTTAGATCAATTCTGAACGATAAAGTTTTTGACCAAGGTCTAGAAAAATTCAATAGTTGTAAATGAAATTGATGACAATTGATGAAGCACCTTGCATTACTTTCTGTCACGTGCTGTGATAGATTGGAGAAGTAGCTAACTGGCTGGAACTTTATCAAGTTCCAAAGCATTGGAAACAAATCAATTTTGACACAATTTGATAAAATAAGAGAGATAAATGATGAACAAGGCGTATATCAGTCATATTACTGGTAACTGTTAAAACAGATGGCAGCACAGTAACCTGAATAACAGTTCACCAATGTATTTTGACAGAAACAGATGATTTAGACCAACTTATAATTGTGCTTAGCAATTTACCCTCTTTGAAAATGACATATCATCAAAAAACAAATTTTGTAGATAAGTAAATGGTAAATTGAGTTTGAAAAATCTTTAAAAATGAAAAATACACTTTCCATCCTGAACAGTTTGCACAGGTGCTGCTCTTACAACAAATGGATCAGTGATTGTGAACTATCTCAGGCCCATCATTCAGACATAGTGGGGGACTTATATACACAGTATACATAATTTTCATTCAATGCTTCCCTTCCATTTTGCATGGTACTGAAGTGGTACAAATGTTGCATACAAATAGTCACCAGTTATGACAAAAATCAAACCACTTTGTAAATGCATTGATGGCTTACATGCATGTGTTCACTTGATTACATAACATAAATACACCACAGACCACATATGTTGGCTTGTCATTGTCATTGATTGGTAAATAAGTGCATCCACAATCAAACGTAGGAGGTGTGAAGCAGCTGGCAGATCAATCAGTGAGAGTGGACGGCATTACCTGGAGTGCACTGATCCAGCATCCAAAAGATGGCATTACCTGGAGTAAAACTTCGGCATCCAATGGATGGCATTACCTGGAGTAAGAGTCCAGCATCCAATGGATGGCATTACCTGGAGTAAAACTTCAGCATCCAATGGATGGCATTACCTAGAGTGGGAGTCCAGCATACAATGGATGGCATTACCTGGAGTGGGAGTCCAGCATCCAATGGACAGCATTACCTGGAGTGAGATTCCAGTATTGAATAGACAGCATTACCTGCAATTCAGCATCCAATGGACAGCATTACCTGCAATTCATCATCCAATGGACAGCATTACCTGCAATTCAGCATCCAATGGATGGCATTACCTGGAGTGTGAGTCCAGCATCCAACTATTACTTCATCGGCCTTACCTGACAGCTCACTCTGCCATCCTTAACACCCTTCAAGTACAATCAACAGGTCTTAATGATCAGGAAATCTGTCATAAAAAGGTGCGAGATCTCTCTGAATTCTACGTATAATAGCATTGACAAACAAGTACTAGTACCTGAGACCAATGCATCCCTTAAATACTGACTAATCTCACTTTAAAGTGAGAAAACATTCAATGTGGTCATTAGCAGTATTTAAAATGTGGGCACAGAATGTTTAATACAAGTGATAAATTTATTGTTTTTCATTCTCTCTCTCCTCTCTCCTCTCTCTCTCTCTCTCTCTCTCTCTCTCTCTCTCTCTCTCTCTCTCTCTCTCTCATATTACTGCTGAAACATTCTGTTCCTGATTAGAGTCTGATGTACAACTATGCAGACTGAATCTTAATCCCAATACACTGGAAGTTCTCTTGCTTTACATATAGACAAGCATTTGTAACCACATGGGACGAATGTACATAGAGGGTAAAACTCGAAGGAATTTAGATATATAGCTTGGATTTTTTTTTATCATCATGTCCAAATTACAGAAAGAATATATTAGTATCCAGGAGTGAAATGAATAACTGAATAACTTTGATTAATACAGTTGCCTTTAGTACTGATGTTCAGAAGGGGAACCAAATTAAAACAGAAACTACAATCACGTAAAACCTTCATCTCCCTGTTAAGCAACCTGGGTGCTTAGAAAATTGATAATGGGGACATTTGTTTGCTATTCGTGTTGAAATCTAACATAATCTGAAACTTTATGACTTGAGGATACAATAATGAAATAAAATCAAAGATTTTTATCCTTTCCTAATAAACAACTCTATTGATGCAATATCTAATGATATATTTTGAAATGTGTCAGAAAAGAGTGAGGAATTTTTAAGGTGAAACCAAAGACTTCCTGGCAATAGATGGCTGTAACAGAGACAATGATGAGCGGGTACAAGTTGTACACATTGGAAAAAATAGCCCAACACAAGACATGGTGGAAGTTTCAGTGGCCTATACTACTCCCTGGGGTAAAAGACTTGAGCAAGAAAGCATGAAATCATTAAAAGGATCGAGGCCTTTATTCTCTGACAATTGCAAAATGCTTAGGAAAACCCTTCAAGGGACAGGGGTCCTTCTAAAAAATTATCGTCAAATATACAAATTTAAAAGAAAAAGCATTCATTACTTTAGTTAACATATATTTTTCTCCTTATGCCTAAAAACTGATGGGTTTGATCAAGGGAGATAATTACCCTATCCTCTCCTGCTCTACTTGGTCTAAGTAGTCGGCTTTGGCGATGACGTTCATTATGTGCTCCTGTTCCTCCATGCTCAGCTGGTCCCCTTTGTGGAATGTTGACAATTTGTTGGTGTGTACAGACCATCCCGTCCCTAGTCTGTCAAAAATTTCAGGAGTTAGAACAATAAATTAGTTTTTGTAATACCGATTGGTTCATTTATATGTCCCATTATTTATTTTCCCACCTTTAAATAACTCAGACTTGGCATATAAAAATTTAAAATTCAAATTACAAATCATCTCCTTGAACTAATTGGGGAGAATCTTGCAATACTCTTTTTGTGTTCAATCTACCTATTAATGTACATGTACATGATATGTATAAGCAGTAAAATATTATACATGCATTTACAATTTCAATCACTTTTCATAAGGTACTTTGTTGTGAAACCAAATAATGGCAACTGTGTATATACATACTTTGCTCTGAGGGCCAAATGCCTGTCGTTTGGACACACCCATCTATCCATGGCTCCCGAGCCAGTGATTTCTCCCATAGATGTCCCCCGAACAGCTATACACTCCCCACTCCACTAGATCCTCGCCACAGGATCTCTGCTTCAGCTTACATGGTCTCCAACCGTCGGCCTTCCAAGGGGCTAATGAATAAATCTATTGGAAAACCTGCAAGACAGCATCCGAGGTCTGCATTAGAATTGACGAAGGAATGAACATCAATAGCTGACCAATGGCATTGTAAAGGTCTTCACAATTAACTCTGAGCAAGTCAGACAGAAAATTTTCTAGCGTTATTGTCACTTCAAGTGAAATAAGAACCCAATCTCTCTTTGTAGTCGGGGAAAAAACCACTCAATTACTAAAAGCTGTAAAAATCCCAGGCTGACAAAACTTTTTTCCTCCTACTGTTGAATTGATGCATTGGTATTAAATGGCAGGATTCAGTGAAACTCATACTATTAACTGACAGATCTACATCAGTATAATATCTTTGTCTCTATTTGGTATCTTACGTAATTCTTCTCTATTTAGTCGTTAGTATTGCAACTAATGGTTTTCCTAATATTGATCTTAATGTCATCTGGATGTCCAATTCCATCAATGGATGCATGTAAATATTTCCAGACAGCTAATGTTCAAAATTACTCCTCCAATAGTTTAATTTACAAACAAATTTAGTATACGTATCAAATGAATTAATAAGACTTGTTTTAAGACTCAGGAATATCTTTTCAGATCTTCATACTCGGCATACATGGTAGTTTATCCAACAAAGAAAACAGCAACCATATATTAATGGACTAAGTGTAATGTTTATTCTTGGGTTTGGTCTTTTAAGGGGGAACTTTTGACTTATGCCAATTCTACTAATTAAGAAATTTAGAAATTTGGGTATTTTAAATTTACATTTTCATTTTGAGCAAGTTTCTAGATGAAGTATAAGAGTGATAAGAGTATTAGATTTCAATGCATTTTGATCATCTGTGCATGAAAATCTGATGTTGTGATATTCTGTTTACCTGGGAAGTTTCATTTTCATGATCAACAATCTAATGCAGAATGTGGCTTTGTGAGTCTTAAATAAACTTAAAATGATTATATTTCATGTGTTTATAATATCAAAACATGTTCCATGTCACAGCTGTATCAATGTCCATTATGAAGTAGTGCTATACTCATGCACTGAATTCTAAACATCATTGTACAATGTCAATCGTTGTAACCCAACATGAACAATCATCAGATTTTAGCAAAGATCATTATCTTGTATAGGATTAATACATATGTTATGATGTACACAAAAAGATACCAGTATATCATTCCACTCATAATATGAAATAATACAGAGAGGTACATTCATTTTTACGATTATCAGAATACTTTGTGACTGCACAATGGGAAAACACTATCATGTCAGAAAAACGAAAAAGCCCACCAACCAATTATTCTTCTGAAAGCTTCAATCTTTGTGCTACAACATGTACAATGAAACTTAACATTATACCGATCTCATCACATTTGTTGAGCCTTCTGCGACTTTTACAAATTAAAGCATCCCTACTATTATCAAGGATCTTGGTGGGGTTTGAAAATTCTATAAAATCAAATAAATCCTGATTCAAGAGTTAACAAATCTTGAGGACTAGTGAAATGTTTGTCACTGAATCATTGCCAAGTCTTATTTACTACAATAAAATATAGTATTTTTGAAGTTAATTTTTCACATACACAATTTAACATACATGTAATTATGCAAGTGATCTGTAAATATATATATATCAGGTAAAAAGACCACTCAGTGGTATGTGAATCTCTTGTAGAATCTCAAATCTAAAAGAGGTTGAAAAAATATTTTATTATTATAAATAATACAAAGATGATCACTCTACATAATTGTTACAGCTATGAAGACCCCGGCCCTGGCATAAAATATCAACTCTAAATTTTCAGTACAGTATTTAAATGTACCAAGACCTCTGACCTGTACGATTCTATTCCCAATTTGACCTCTGGTCAATATGTCGTGTATCCAACAACAGCTGTCTCACTCCTCCAGTCACAGCTGGAACTTTAATTCACTAAATGTTTACAAGCAAAGAGTGGAGGTCCCTCCCTCTGACAAACAGCTACACAATTCTGTACACTAGTCCTGACAATGTTGATCATGTACAGGGAGTGAAAGAGTAAACAGCTGTTATGTCCAAGAGCTATGATGTTTATCAGGTATAGTAAGACTTGCAAGTAGCGATAAATCCTTATATGGCCCTTGTTTCAAGATTACAGCTAGACCTTTAAATGTGAAATGACATCCACCTCTAATATTGGCATATTGAGTATACACCCATAAATTGCTGAATCTAAAATCAATTTCCATAAACTTACATCAGTATATAATGAAAAGTGATACATAAAAGAGGTTTTGAAGTAAACAGGATATTTTCACTACACTTTGAAATTTACTGGTTGAATGAATACAACAAACTGAAAGGTCCGGGTGTACGGAAAATGTCAAACTAACCTGAAATCTAGCTCCAGTAAGCACTCCAAGCAGATATAGGAATTTTTCATGAAAAACAAAACACACTTGGCTGTCACTGGAAACACAATCGGTGCTAAATACACAGAGAGTTAAATGACAAACAAGTCTAATCACAGCTGAACAAGGAGCCTGACAGATGTGAAGTTTAGGGAAGCTTCCGAATCAATAAACAGGACCAGTTACAACACACCAGGGCCTCTATATCAAGCCTGCAAAATCAATACACCCAATAAACCGCTTCCCATTTAGAAATATGGAATATGTTTAAAAACATATATATATACACCAAGAAGAAGTCACATGCTGGAAATCATGAAGCCCTGTTTTGACGTCATGAATAGAGGCTTTAGTGCATGTGTTAACCAGTTTGACATTCCATTTCCTTTCAGCATGTTCAGCGAACATGCAGGAAGGCAGATTTGAATTTCAAAAGAACTATAAGGTTGATTAATGATTTTTCAATATGCATGTCTAAATTTCTACTACTTAAGGACAAATTAGACTACCGAGTTAACATACGTTGCCATCAAAGCAATTTTTCGTTAATTAGGAAGACTTTTTGTCATTAATATGTGAAACATACACAAAACATGTAAAAAGCTAATGAATCATTCAACATTTTAATCAAGTTTTAGTGTTACACACAGCAACTAAAGTCCAGGTCATTGCATTAGTGGACTGTAAATAGCTTCCTCTTTGAGCATTATGGAGAAGGATAAATAATGGATTGAAATTTATCACACTAACTAAGTAATCATCTGGAGGAGTCGTATCAGTCCAAAACAAAATAGATTTCTGATGGCTCATATCATCTACCAATAATACAGATCAGGCTATCTACCGGTATTTTGATTTAAGGGAAAAACTTGATTCTTTTTCCTGCTTGTATATCAATATTCTATATCATTTTCTCTGCGTTCATCACCTTTAAAAATGAGTGATTTACCAGTACCGTGGTATCACATGCCAATATTGTATAAGAGTCTTTTAATATAATCATGATGTAAAGATTTACGCTGTTTCATAAACAGTTATAAGTTATTTTTACAAATATGTTATTAATCATTAAATTGTACGAAGGACCACAGTTCACAAAAATGTCCAGTCCTTTCGTTTAATTCTTGCTTGTCAAATAATATGAAGTGAATTCATCATTCAAATCATTCATTCAAATTTTTTTTAATTTTCACTTATCGTCAAACATGTTAAATACATGCTGCAATATGCATTCGCAAAAATATTGTACATCAACAAATGCACTGACGATCTCCTTATTTAGGCAACTCAATGAATAGGATAAAATCTTTGATGACTGTGCAAAAACTACGGTATATATATTATACTCTGTTGACCATGTTCCCTATTGTGTATGCATAGTGATAGACATATTTTACAACATCTTTTTGTAAAACAAGTCCCTATGTAGCCAGTAAGGCAGAGAAAGCAGGGATACAAATCAATCAACGTCAATGCTGGAGTCTATCATTATATGTCTGTGTATTGATTAAATTACACTGTCCCTCATGGTCTCTGTTCAAGAAGTATGCATGGAAAAGCAATTTCATTTCAAACTCTGAGCTAGCTATTATATTTTTTTTTAGACTTTATCTTTATTTTACAACCAATGTGTGAATAGTGCCTCATATAATACAAGATTTAGGGCTTTAAGCCAGAAAATGTTTCATTTTTTGTTTATTAAGATTTATAAAATAACTGTGCAGTATGATTTGAACAAGATCTGAATTTATGAATGTTTCAATACAAAAAGCCTTTCATAGCAGTTAATTAATGTAAAATGAAATACCCAAGTAGCTACCGTATATACTCGCTTATAAGTCGGTATTTTGGGAGTAGAAATTAGAATAAAAAGTAGGGGTCCGACTTATAGGCATGACATACAATCAGATAATTTTTCCACTGAGTAAAACTTCGTTTTTGGGTGCCATTTTGCTTCCAACTTTTGACTTGCGATCCCTTATACTTGACATGTTTATTTTTTAATTATTAAAAAGATAAACACTTAATAAATACATTGAAAGTTTCGACTGTATTTCTTTAAATATGAACAAGGTTTATTTGATAGTATTTTTTTTTTATTTAAACAGGCAATTATTTACGCATGAGGTGTTAATAGCTGTAGGTATAACTGTACTTAAAACAACACAAGCCAACACTGAGTTTAGGAGGCTAATTACCAACCCTAATCAGTCAGTAGGGGATAAAATCACTGTGATTTTATTTCCAGTAGCATTTAGAATAGTTTTTTAGCTATAATCAAGTAGTAATGAGTGTTTAAAAAATATAATGGCGTCCAAAATCGTAAGTTACAAACTTCAAGAAAGATAACTCTGTTTACAGAAAACTATTAAAAAACATGGCGTCTAAAAGCGATCTAGTGGGATTACAGAACAGCAATTTTTGTTTAATACTTAAAAATTAAACACAATAATAATTGCTGGTCTGTTTAAATAAAAAAAATAAAGATCGTTTTATAATTATTCATTATTAATTACACCTGAGGTGATAATAGCTATATTGGTGGCTGTAGGTGGCATGTCACCTAAAACAACACAAACACACCACTTTTAAAAGGGGCTATACCATCTTAATCGGTCAACAGGGGATTAAATCACTATCATTTTATTTTCAATAGTATTTTAAATATTTTTAAAAGCTTACACCAAGTTTTCATCAGGGTATCAATAAAAAAAAATGGCGTCCAAAATCGAAAGTTATTCATCCAGGATAGATGTCTTAACTGGACACAACACTTTTAAAATGCATTGCATCTAGAAGTGATAAGGTCAAACACCAATATTTTTTTATCTAGAATAAAGTCATGCTTGAAAAAAGGTGCTTATTTGATTGGCAATCTGTAGACTGATTATCCAGAAAAAATTACCCGACTTATAAGAGGGTCAATGGCAAAATCTTGAAAATAAACTTGAAAAATGGCAACCGACTTATAGGCGAACAATACTTATAGGCGAGTATATACGGTAGTTAACTGATGGGTAAAAACACCAGACACTAAGATTACATGTAGAACAAGTAAATTTAAATCAAGACATTGTTTCTTATCAATAATTGCCATATTTTTCACGTAATATATGAAATAACATAAAATGGTACATTGTATTTAATTTAACATCATGTTCATTTTAGAAGTATTGGTACTTAGAAATTTTAGGTCAAACTTAAATGGTACATGAACTTTTAAAAGTATTCATGTTTAAATATTTGCGAAGTGCTAAAGATATGCAATATCTTTAAAATCTCAACTGAATTTTTATCTAAGTTCTCTTTAATTTTGATCATACAAACATCATCAACTGATCAACATTCACCAAATCATTCATTAATTTTGCAAATGCAGTCTGTGTTTCTGTAAAAGATGCATAGAAAAACGTTTCATAAGTCCACCCTGCTTGCAGTGTATAAGAATGAGATCACATCTACAGTATTAACAAATGTGCATATTTTAAGAATATATGTTCGTTTGTCCTAAAATGTGTTCACCCTTGATGCGGTTAACACTTATTTTTTGTTTGACTTAAAATTTGTTCGCTATAAAACCTGTAAAACGCCTCCTCTAGCTTATCTGGTTTGAATATGCAGTTCAAAATATTTAAAGTCTACGAATTTGTATTGCAAGTGAGATGAAATAACCGGGATGAAAACATTGAAAAATTGTGCAAGGTATTCAGAGAGACAGAAAAAGAGGTCAACACCTTTCATTTTAAAAGTCCGTACGAAATCTCTTTTCCTTCCCGTAAATTTTTATCAAGTGAAAAACGATAATGTGTCAATGAAGATATCTTGGATATTTACACTTTTATCGATTTCAATGGAACTTCTTTCACAGGTATATGGATTTTCATTAAAAATAGTCCATAAATATGCTGCATAAATATCTTGGGACAGACTATACTGTACAGATAGGGCGTACAAACATGGTACCTGCACATACAGACTTAGAAAGAATAATCTTACCGTGACCAGGCTACGATCAGGTCACAGTAAGAATAATTCGTCCCAAATACTTGCAATGTATACGTAGCAGCCGCGAAGCGGATCAGCTTCGCGTCGATTTTAAGTCTGTTAAAAATAATCTGCAGGGGAATAACACATTTTTAAACATTACAAACCTTTTTGAACATGCATATGCAGTTAAGTCCACACAATATCCATTTAATGATCGAGCTATACCAAGGCATTTTGTTAAAATACACTTTTGAATTTGCCTGCCATTTTGTCGGAAATCGCACTCGGAATGTCTCTGATTTTAACATTAACATGGCGACCATAAACAGCGAATTTTCAAATGTGATGTTAAAAGTGGCAGTGATTTTGTTGCAAACACAGTTAATGTGGTAATATGGGTTTATAAAAGAGCAACATTGTAGGTATTTGAGACCAATCATATGGAAATGGAAACAGCGCGATATTATTTTTTTATTTGCTACGAAGCGATTATATGGGACGAATTCTATCGTTAAACCGGGTCCGTAGGACATCTGTCATTTTAACGATAGAACAATCATACTCCCATTCTATCTATAGTCTGTCCCAAGATATTTATGCAGCACATTTGGACAAATTTTATTAAAAATACACTTACCTGTGAAAGAAGTGCAATTGAAATAGTTGAAAGGGATATTTTCCAAAATAATTTCATTGACACATTATCATCTTTCATTCGGAAAAATTCACAGGAATGAAAACAGTTTCTTTACGGAGATTTATAATGGGGAATGTTTACATCTTTTCTCCATTCGGAATACACTCGGAATACATCGCGCAATATTTCAACGTTATCATCCGGGCTTGCTGCAATACAAAATCTCCGTAGACATCACATTTTTTAGCATTGTATTGAAACCTGATAAGCTAACAGGGGCGTTTTGACTGAGAAATCTTGGAAATTTTTCATACTTTTGAATGAACATCGTTTGAATCCTGAGGTATTTATAAATATCAAGCAATTAAGCCAAATGTGAATCCAAAATATCTTGGGACAGAGTATAATACAGACTGGCTTTACACTTTTAAACTCTTTCTCAAGCTCGCGGTTCTGTCACGTTCTACCACCTCTGTTGGGGTCTAAACATTATCATATTTGGATTTGGTATCAGCTCATATTGGTCATATGAAATGCTTTACTCCTAACATGTGCAATGATGCATATGCCAATGCTTTCGTTTTTGCTGCTAGCCAGTACAATTTTTTAACTTCAAACAGCGTTGCAATTATGTATAAAAATTTGATTTTAAAAAAAGCATTGGGGATTTTCAACTATAATCAATCTGAACCATAATTTATAATTACCTTTCGAACTGATGTGGATTTCAACATATAAATATTGAAAACGAAATTCCCGAAATGGATTTCGATATTTCTGCAGAACAATTTAATACCGAACCCGAGGCAAATATCAAAGTTTGAACCCGACGTCTTTACAAGTAGTTCACTTTTCAAAGCTAGAAAAGCTCAGGTACAAAATACAGAACAACTTTGAAACTGATGATATTGTATTTGTCTTTTTTATTTTTCGAAAAATTTTTAATCGTATCAGCATTGATGTTACATTTGCATTAGAGGCCCACGGACCACATCATTCACCCGAGTAAGAGTTCCTTCAATCTCCTTTTATTAAACTCTTCAAGAAATCAGATATATTATCTTGTACATTAATGTTATACAATGCAGCAATGTAGTTCTTGAGACACATTTTTAAAGAGTTTTCATCGTTGGAGTTTGCATGCTCTCCTCTTGTAAACTAATTAATGCATAGCTGCAGGTTGACCTGTCCATCCAATTTTTTTTTAGAAAAGGAGCTACAGACCTGCAGCTAATTAATTTATACACTGATTTTGTTTTTTTGGAGGGGGGGGGGGGCTGCCTCCTAGTAGAACACAACATCATAGATCACAGCAAGACTAAAACCAGCATAGCTGACACCAACAGACTTTAATCAGTTAATGCTATTTTTGTTATTATCTCCCCTTTGAAAAGATAATGTTCCATATATATATTTGACCAATTTCGAATCTCCATAACCTTAGGTTTTGTTAAAATTTGCCAAGTGGTTCAGCAAATTAAAAGTTTAGAGACAGACACACAGATTAAATGTATGCTTAACACACTAGGACTAAGCCTGTTTTAACATTAATTTCAATGTAACCATGTTAAAACGGGCTTGGCCCCTGTGGCTTAACAAACTGACTACAACTGTCGATTCTAATAATGATTTTTTCTTACTTCTCCTTTTATAAACACTCAAGCATATGTATACATATATATTAGGTACACATTTAATTCCCCCTCCCCAATTTATGCACAGCTGGGAATAAAGGTTTATCTCTATGTGATCACTATGTGTGCATGTCAATGACATCAAAAATAGTTTCTATTTACTATCTGTGATGAACATACTTTTATTAGGAATATTGTTACTTTTTGTTTTCTGTTGTTTATAAACTGTAAACAAAGAACTTCATGTGTAACATTTAATTTGAGAAGAACCCTTAGAGAACAAATGAGCAAAAAAGTATACAGAATTTCCGTGAGCAAGTTAAGTAATTTTATCTATTTTATACAGCAGATAAAAATGGTTTATGACAATATGTATTGTACTGCAGACGAATCTCCGTAATATTTTATATGGCACATGTATACCATAATACATATGTACTTGGTTTACACTATAAAGTGGTAGTAACTGTTTAGGCTGATATATATATATTTATTAAATAAACTATGCCTAGTTTATGCATATATGTGTATTTGAATCCCAAGCACAGTGTCCATTTTTTAATATCTGGTATTTTTAGGTCTAGCATAAAGCATGTAGATCCTGAAATAAACATTAAAGAATTATATATACTTAAAAAAAATTATTAAAAATTTTCAATTGCAAAATTTTTTTTTATTATATTTGATCATTTGCATAGAAATCTATAACAACCAATCCTCAAACAATTGTGATACAAGGGCTATAACTCTACAATAAATATAAGTATTGGTATATGAAAAATAAAGAAAACTTCCAAAAAATAATAAACCTAAACAATTAAACAATGCAATGAAGGGATGTTCTAGTACTGGTAACTGAAACAAGTTTTTGATATTAAATGTACCGGTATAAAACAAAACTTTGTACATGTGTTTAATAGTATATCAAATATTAAATGGAATGTTTGCAATACCAGTAAAACAAATATTAAAATATCTAACAAAATGCATAAGATCTTTGAGAATATTGATAAAATGTTAATATAAAACCATGTTAAATAATATGATGAGATTTAGCATTGTGGAATGGTGCTATTTAATATCAAAAATAAGCACTAAGTTTTTTCCAGTCAATGGCACCGTCTTGTATCATGTATGAGCATGTTTCTGTCGCTTCGGCCCGGTATCCTCCACGTATGGACTGGATTGTCGAGCGGTGTGATACAGTCGTAACAAATCCATGGCCTCTGCTGTTTGAGTCCTTTCATCTAAATGTCGCTGGCAGGCTTCCTGGATGGATTTGGCAAAATTCTCAGTGTCTTGTAGAAGATGGGCTAACAAGGCAACATCCATTTCTACAATTAACTGAAAATAATACCAAAATTACATGTACCATATCTTATATCTCAGATAAATTCAGCCTCAATGATCTTTGTTCCAATAATACAAGAAATTCACACTTCATGATCTTTGTTCTTATTACAACTTCATTGCACCTCATAATACTAAACATTCAGGTGATCTACCTGGTAACTGAAGTTGGGGTGAATCAGTTAACTCTTACCTGTAGGTCGTCATTGGACAGAGTGATAATTCTGGTGATGTTTTTCTGTAGACCAGCGATTAGATGTTTCAGTCTGTCTGATATTTCCATATTACAATCAAGGTTGTCTACCTCATCCCCTCCAAATGGATCATCTGTAGTTTGAGATAGAGACAGATAGTACCAGATTGTTAATATCAGTACATAGTATGTCATCCATGAATTTGAAGTAAAATTGTATCAACACTTTTCGGTAGATATATTTGCATCATTTTAAAGTATAGGCTGATGACTAATAATGGGAAGAATTAACAAACTTCAAGAGATTTCAATGTCAGATAGTAAACTGTCTCTATTTTATGCAATATTACCATATCATCAGAAAACAAAGAAAGATCTTTATCTATCTCCCTCTAGCAGCTCGCTGCAGTACCAAGTCTGTATGAAGAACACTATGAAAAAAAAATGCTCCCGAGGAATCTCATTTGATTACCTGCTCCCACTGGCATCCATTTTTGTCCAGTTCTCAGCAGCATTATGGTTGTGTTGTGACGGATAAATGCAAAGTAATCTTCATCCGAGATTTCCGTCCCATCCTCCTCCAGAACTGCTGAGACTGGTTCAGATTCTGGAATTCCTAATAACTGCCTCCCTGAGATAACAAAACTTAGTTCATTTTTTTTTGCATTGTCAATGTCTAAAGTTTTAATTACATGTAATACACACAATCTAAAGTTTATTTTTATTAAGTTTTGTTTTTTATGCAAATGATGGTACATGTGTACCGGTATATGTTATGGAAAATGAATTATTTATTACTATGTATGCATCATTTCTTTCTTTATTCAATGGTATAATAATGCGTAAGTGAGAGTACATGTTTCAAAAATTAGACATTAACGTACATAATTTTTTTAAATACATATGCATGTTTATACTATTCACAGGAAATCCGAAAAACCTAAATCTAGCATAGCACTTTAATACTTTGACTAATTATATAAGACTTGGCTAGATCTCACAAAATCCATGTTCAAATCTCAAAGAGAACCTTACTACGTTGGGCAGGTATAGTTTGTCCAAATTACAAGTTCCACAGCTCCCAAGATACTGGTCAAATTTAGGAAGAAACAAACATGTACCAGCATTTTTTTCTTCATTTTTGTTATCAAACATTAATGGTAAAATAATTATGAGAACAAAATATGCATTAAATCACAATGTATAGATCTATAAAAAACTAACCTTTTTTCACTAAATCCTCTAATGTAGCTGCCACTGTTCCTTTTTTTATTGATCTATCAGAATTCCATATCTTAAATGGGCGTGACTCTGACATTGCAGGATATCACTCAACTTCAGTGCTAGCAAATAAAGCATGTATAATTATATCCACTTTGATTTTCATTCAGCAGTGCAAACATTTATAACATGAGGCCAATGAGCCACAATGTCACCTGTGGCCCTTTTCACAAAAAATTTTACAACTAAAGAAAATATTTTCCTTTTCTTCAAAAAGTATCTTAGCCGTAAAATATCCAAAAACTCTTATTTCACTTTTACTTATGACAATATTGTAAATAATATTTTCGAAAAAAATTAATATCTCTATTAAATGAAAACTTACAGGGTTGTGAAATTTTTTATCTTAGTTGTAAGATTTTTTTCAAGGTTTAATTTCATCCAGTAACAATGGTTACAACTATATTCTATTGGTGACAAAAGGTAACAGAGGTGACGAGCCTTTTTCTTTTTAGCAGGGGGTCTTATCTTATTTGGTTACAATGGTAACAGCTATAATCCATTGGTGATAAAAGGTAATAGAGGTGACGAGCCTTTCTCTGTTTAACAGAGGGTCTTATTTAATTTGGTTACAATGGTTACAGCTATATTCTATTGTGACATAGGGTGACAGTGGTGACAGTCATTTTCATGATTTACAGGGGGTATTTTTTAAATTGGTTACATTGGTTACAATGGTTACCCTAACCCTAAACTAACCCTAACCCTAATCCTTACCCTAAACCCTAACCTTAAACTAACCCTAAACCCTACCCCTAAACTACCCTAACCCAAACCTAACTCAATTTTGTAACCAATGTAACCAGTAACCACTGTAACCTGTCACAAATACATCAAAGTTTGAAAATCATTCATAATCAAACATTGTTACCGATGTAACCAATGTTACTGGTTACAAATAGAAAGGGGTAAAAGTTAGGATTACTTTCTGGCCATATAACTTATGGGGTTTTTTTTTCCAAATTATTTCAGATTGTAGGTATACACACACGTACTGATGGAAATAAAAACATTAACCTCAATTTTTATTTTCATTGACAATGTCATACGTTTTTCATCACAAAGACGCCAGACGAAAACTTACCACTATGGATGTTGTTTCGCTTTCAACTTCGCCGCTTTTTCATTCGGAACAAACCCTATACGAGAGTCTCCGAAAAACCTGAACAGGAATGACCAATCAATAAATTCCTTACAAAGCATGTTCGGTTGAAATGACAAAATGGCGGAAGATGAGGCAAAGGTAAACAACCTAATAAATTTTCAGTGTTTTTAATATAAGAGATAAGAGAAACAAATTATCCGATACCTTATAAACCTTCAAAGGTCATTGTATGAGTATGTTTTTTATACTGCATTTCATTTAAGTGACGATATCTGAATTGCATCTGTAAACATTTTCTTTAACGAAGTGATCAATGTCAAAAAATAGAACGCATGAGTTTACATGTTCTTGGTCAGAATTGGCACAATACCCTTATAGAAGGACTATCTCTTTAAACGAGAACTATCCCCCCCCCCCTACAGTAATAAAACATTCCCATACAATGTTTTAAACAGGATTTGTCACTAACTGCCATTAACTTGTCATCATATAAGTCAAAATCAAGATCTAACAAGTTAACATAATTGTCTGACAAGCTGATATAAAGATCTGATAAGTTAACATAATTATCTGACAAGTCGATATAATGATCTGACAAGTTAGCATAATTATTTGACTGAAAAAAATCAAATGAAGAAAATTATCATACTTATTTTGTGTCAGATAATGATGTTGACTTGTCAGATATTATGTCGTCTTGTCAAATAATGATGTCGACTTGTCAAATGATTATGTCGACTTGTCAGATCCTTATGTCGACTTCTCAGAAAATATTATGTCAACTGGATGGGGTGTGGAAACGTTTTAGTGTTGAATTTTTCCAACACGTGAATAAGTGACAAGTTGACGACTCGACATAAAGATCTGACAAGTCAACATGATTTATCTGACAAGTGGTGGCAGAACTATGCAACCATAGCATTTAGATAGAGTGTTCTATTGCTAAAAAGACAGATGTCCTATGGACTTGGTTTAATGATAGAATTTGTTCCTTTTACCTGCTTTGTAGCAAATATAATAAAATAAAAATATCACATTGTATATCGCCTAAATTTTCATATGATTGGTCTCAAATATCTACAATGTTGCTTTTTTATAATCCCATTTTACCACATTATCTGTTTTTGCAACAAAATCACTGCCACTTTTAACATCATGTTTGAAAATTCGCTGTTTATGGTTGCCATGTTAATGATAAAATCTGAGACATTCCGAGTGCAATTTCTGAGAAAATGGCAAGCAAATTCAAAGGTGTATATTTATAATAAAATGATTTGCGGCTGCTACTTTGCACTGGGACTGATTCTTACTGTGACCTGAGCATAGCTTGGTCAAGGCATGATTATTCTTTCTAGGTTGCATTGTGCTCTGAATTGGCAAATTTATTAGCATGAAATACAATTAACATGTAAATGTCATTTACCCATTTAGAGTGTTGAAATACCAAAAGAAATATTGGCACCACCAGATGGGCCCAGAGAAGACATGGTATGTGAAATAAAATTGTTATTCTTACTGTGATATTCTTATTGAACCACAATAGAAATAATTTGCTCCTGTCTTTCTTTGAAACATGAAGAAATAATAATAATAATGCATATTCATGCATAGAAGACCCCCACCCTAGCTCAAGGAGGTTTATAACAACTACCTTTCACAATTATCAATTTGTAAAGGAAAAACCCCTGTTAAGATCAATAACTAATAAACAATCTCTGATAAGTTTTACAAACATTATGAACAGGTTAATTTTGTATTAAAAACATCACCTACCCCCTAACTCACCCACCTGAATGTTTTCATATATGATTTACCAGTAATTCAATTTTTAAACTTTCAGTTTTTCATTTGAATTCACGCTATTATGAAATAATTATAGATATCAACAGCTGTCAAATTTCTTCAAAATCCAAAAGTAAGAAAAAGTCCATTACACCAGAAGAGGGCATTTCTTGAGAGGAAAGGTAAAAAAGTACAATAAATTCAGTATTTCATAAAGATTGTGAAACTCTTAAAATGTATCATTGTTTCAAATAACTTTGTGACTTCTCATGAAATGAACAAATGAGAACAATTCATTAATTCCATATTTTTTTAATATATGCATGCATTAAGAATCAATAAATGAAAGATTGCTATTTTTTATCACAATTGACGCTTAAGTGTTTAAATTATTTTCCCTTAATGTATAGGTCTTTCAAAGGAAGAGATAGAAATGGCAGTTCAGAGGTCAGGGGTCACAGAGGAGAACATAGCTAATACCCCTAGCACTCAGAACACAGTCACCCCTTATGGGGCCCCTATTCCTGGACAAGGACCTCAGGTCTACCAACAGTGTAAGTAACAAAAAAATTGATACATTTTCTCTTGGAAACAAACTGATACTTTCAGATGGTATGAGAAGTAAATTAAAATTAATAACAGGAAGAGATGCTATTTTAGCAATTGGGACTCAAAAACATGTATACCTTATTTAAACTTGCTATCAGATATTCATGTAATAATCAGGCTATGGTATGAGAGTAGTTTTTTTCTGGCCTTTGCAGTAGCACCATACAGTGGTTGGACCAGGATGAGAGATATTCTTTCAATCATTGCATTGGCTGGTGGACTGTCCTATGCAGCTTACAGATTTTATAAGGTATGAAAAACTGATTAACTTTGAAAATACTTTACATGCAAATATTGGTCTTTGGAATGACATAACATGATCACTATCACCAGAAACTAATTCAAAGTTTGAAAGGAGAGTTGCCCCAAAATGAGAATGTCATGACTGACCTAAAAAAATTCTTTAAATCTTTTGATGCGTATAGAGGATAAATTACTGTTTTGGTTATTTTCGCCACATGTGTTTTTTAAGGCATTTTTTGGCCATTTTACACTTGCAAATACATTTGTACAGTAATTTGCCCAGACAAAGTTAAGAATAGATACTCTTTCTGATTAACACAATAATTTAAAATTGTTTAGAATAGGCCTAGTATAAAATTTGGCCGCTGACTACGAGGGCGAAAGGGGCTAGAAAAAAACAAACAAAAATGGGCAAATGTTTTCCAGAATACAACTTTTGATAACCTTTATTTTGAATTCAATGGATTATTTGAAAGATACTGTGTACTTTAAAAAATAAATCTTAAAAAGTTTATATTTATGTTTTACTTCATTAAATAGGAAGTAATACGACCATTGTTGTTTGGAAAATCAAAAGAAGAGAACAGGCTGGAGAAAATGGAAAGAACAATGACTGAACTTCAGCAAAGCATTGTTACAACCCTGGCTACAGTCCAGGAGTCCCTGACAGTTTTACAGGGCATGGTCAGCAAGCAAGACAAAAAACTGCAGGCCATATCACATGATGTTTACAATAAGCAGGTCTCTATAGCCTTTTTTTAGATTGATGATTCAGTAAAACTAAATTTCAAAGATTAAAGCTCATTTTGTATCACAGTGTATTTACATTGTATTGTAGTGCTCAGGGTTGTCTCTAAGACCCAAGGGGGGCGGGGAATTCCCCCGCCTTAAGTGACTTAATTATAATACCCGGCTATTTTTGCATTTCAAACATATTCTAGCTATAAGGTAGACCCCCTTCTACTTTTTTACTTCTTCCTTCTACTTCAATTTCTAGAGACAACCATGAGTGCTATATAAACAGTTTAATTTAATTACCGTAATTAAAACACATATGTATAACATGTATGTTGTTCATTTTAAAGTAAAAAGGCACATTTTGTGAAGAAATGACCAGTAATTTGATAGATAGGCAAAATAGAACGTAAACAGTGTTCTGATTATAATTTCTGTTAATCTTTTGCCATGCTTTGTGTTTTATAGTCTTCAGAGACCCTTTCTAGAGTACAAGAATCCCACGTCACTTCAGAAATCAAGCAAGAACTGACATCCATCAAAGGACTTCTTCTGAACAGGTACAGTGTACTAGCTTTTAAACCATTAAGCATTGTTTTTTAATTATTAATATCTTACACCTAGCCTATTAAAACTTTTACTGGAATTTTTATATATAATGTGTAAGAATGCAGATAAAGTTTGAATGTGCATTATATATTTTTACAGACGACAGTTTCCTCCCACGCCAGTTTCATCACCAGTGTTACCTGCCTGGCAACTTTCCAGTAATACCCCAAGTGCAGCTGCACCAACAAAAACGCTAGTGACCCCTGGTGGTGACAGAGAGGTATCGGAGGATGCTCTGCTGAACAGTAATGAAAAAGACAGATCAGAGGATGATCAAAAGGTAAACCAAACATGCAACTGGTCAACCATTGACTGTTACTGAAAAAGAGGTTCTAGATATTATAATTACAATGCAGTGATCATAGTATAAAACATCTTCGCTAGCCAAGGGTTTTTGATCCGATCCGATCCTCTAGAGGAGAGGAGAGGATTGTAAACCCTTGGCTAGCGAAGACGAGTATAAAAAGATTGAGTGATAAATACTCTCTAAAACAATGGTTGATTTGATTAACTTGGCAATTATAATGCAAATTTGAATGAAGGTTTTTATGTAAGAAAAGAGTTTTGTTGTAATTTGTTTTAAAGTTAAAATAGTTAATGCCTATCATGTAGCCAGTAGGCTTACTGCAATTTTTTAAATCACAAAATGTGTTTTTGTTGACAGCCAGTTGAAGTTCAGTCAAGTTCGACCAGTTTAGCAGAAAACACTGCTGCTCAAGAGAGTGATTCATTAAACACGGATGTGATACCAACAAAAAACATTCAACAAGATGATGAAGAGGTGGACTAAATAGATGGAAGACTGTGATAATTCTGTTCTTTGTTTTTTCATGTGACTACGATGATAGTGTATGTATGATTGATGAGTTGAAGGAAAAATGATTGAAATTGCCAAAAGTGTTTTAAAACATGCATGTTACTGTACTGGTAAATTAAATGTAAATCTCCTCAAACTTGTGTTTTATTTTTCTTTTGAATGATTTAATTTGTTTAGTTTCTTTGTCGAAGATAGAGATTTGGTCAGTCACTAACACGTTAAGGGCCAATATTTTGTTCATGTAAAGTTAACTTGGTTTAATCATTTTAATGTCCTAACCAATTTATCTATGATAATGGTTTGCCCAGTATAAGCGAGAATAACAGATCACTCAACTACATGTTTGTTTTCATTTTAAATTTACAGATTTTGATTAAGAAATTACACAAGATCTCCATCAGATAGATATCTACAGTTCACCATATCAGAGTCTCCTGTTTGTTAAGAATATAATCCCAGAAATTGTTTATACTAAGAACTTGCAGCCAAATTGATAAATGCAAATGTCCTTAATATATGTTGGGGTTTTTTTCAACTCAATGCTATTAACTAATACCGGTTCTTAATATAGAAAAAAAAATTGTGTCTGAGAATTGTTTAATTCACATGCATTTAATATTTTGGCTACAAGTTTTGTAAGCTGATACCCCCCCCCCCCCCCCCCCACTCTGTGTAGGTTGACACATACGGGTAAGTTAAGGTTATTTATTTAAAAAAGACTTTTACCAATTTACTGACCATCTTCCTCCCGTCTAAGAAACATCTATATAATATGATATAACCAGTAACCAACTCCCGAATCATTTAACGAACTGCATTTTTTGGTCAAAGTTCTTGCACAAAAAGAATTAAGTCCGTGGTTAAAGTTTCTGAGCAGAGAATAATTGATATCAAGTCAACATGCTCAAGACAGTGTCCTTTTGTAATGGAGTGCCCTTACACAGATCAAACCCAGACCCAGCTTGAAGTCAAGGATACAGATTGGTCTGTTTGTATGTTGTTTCCTATCCCAACAAAAACATTTACACTCCTAAAATTATCAAGGCAGGTATTAAAATCACTGTAGGTAATTCTTTCTATAAAGTTGAATCTTATGTTTGTGCTAACAGTAAGGGGTTCTTGCTATGATAATATTTTTAAGGGTCTCAATCAAATGCTATTCTCTGTAATTAGGGCAGAAAGAGACTTCCAGAATGAAAGTGAAATTATTCAACAATGCACAAGATGATCTGTTTACACCCTAGCATTGGTACATATACAGTTTGATAATACATGTATCACATTTTCACAAAAGCAGGTTTCTTGGCAACTGTCAAAAATATTGTACATGTGTATATAAAAAAAGGCAATTGCTTTAACTTTTATTTACATTTTATTTTACAATGATAATCTATAAAAATTTACATTCAAGCTGAATTTAAAGAAAACATATTGAAAATATTTTTTTTAATTCAACATCTCTGCCTGAAAATCTTTTTTTATAAAAATCAATTTAGTGAAACATACAAAAATTAAATGAACAAGGAAGAACCACAATCTGAGGAAATGTGTAGGAGGTATGCTATGTAAGACTAGAATACAAACTTACTATTATATAGTGTAGTGCCTAGTTTAATACAGTGTTGTTTATAATATATAAATAATGCTAAAATATTTTTGCTACACAGTCTGTTTACACTTATCTACAATTACATAACACTAACAAGTATAAAAATAAATTTTTTTTTGACAGAATGCGTAGCTGCTTTTTGCATCAGTGGTCACACGTTCATGATTTAAAAAAAAATACATGTGCATACATCAATGTTCTCCACACAACTGAACCTAAAATGATGTAAATATTTGTGAAAAATATATTATACAAATATTCATGTTTTGGAAGTCCACATTTTAAATTTCGGATGTTTTATATGCCTCAGTTCATAGAAATTTTATCATTCTTTCACTCTGACATGTACAAGTATGATATAGGAATGTAAAGATCATACAGCAGATACACATATGGCACAAATATCAGATACACTATTTTAGATACACCACTGATTACACATTCAATAATATCAATAGGCATGTTTGTTGTGTACATTTGGTGAACTTTGTGACTTTTCTTGTACCATATTCCTTGCCACAATCTACACCCAGAACTCATTAGTAACAGACGATGCTGATGAACATTGGACAGAAATACCAGTAATGAATATCTGCCCTGATTCTGAATAAGAAGAACAGGAAGCCCTATACTTCATTGGTATGTGTGATTGTTCACATATTCACATATTTACATTCTCCTTGTTCATCCTCCTAGAAACTGCCTCCAATGCACAGCTCTTTGCTTTCTGGGATTCAAAGTTTTTAGATTGTTTCTGTTGAACAAGAATTCGTGGAGAGTTCATGTCCAGGGTTCTGGTTGCCAAGGGGGATCGAGTATTGTCTTTGTTGCCAGACACCAATCTCTTGCTTGGAAATAATTGCTTGGGTTGGGGATTTTTAGCAGGTCCTTTTGAAACTCTTGAAGGAGCATCTATGAAAAAACATAGTTGTCATCAGATATACCTTAGTTTATCAAATTCAACTGCTGCATAAATAGTTTGTTAAATTTATTACCATAATTCTGTACTATTCAAGCAAGGTTTGCATAATAACAAAATAGATGTATTTGGTATCTATGTCAATTCACTTTACTTCTTTTTTTCTTTAATTGACTGTCAAATAACAACATGAATAGGTAAGAGAAAGTGTTTGGTAACTACCTTCAAATATCTTATTTTTAGTTTCTCTACTTGCAGGCAGTTTACTGGAGGGAACATCTTTCACGGCTGTACTGGTGAGGGCTTTATTAACTTTCTTCTGTTTCTCCAACAGATCTGTTATTTCGAGCTTATTCAGGTCCTGTAGGGCCTCCAGATCCTCCAGTAGTTTATCTGTGTCTTCCGTCTCATCATCGATTTTTGTGAGGTCTGTTTCATCGTGCAACATTAACGGTGCCTGGTCATTTGTTACACCTGCTAAAAAAAAAACAAGCAATCAATACACATTTTCAGAACCTCAAACTCATTTCAAATTGATAACCCTGTCTTTTTCATTCCCCAGTGGTTCAGTCATTGATGACTTTATTTCATATTTAATGTGACATGAAAGATCTAACATGTCTAACAAACAATTATTTCTGATTTTTTGAATGAGACCTATATGGAATGATGACATTAACAAGTTAATATCATTATAATTTTGTTTACCATGGTTACCAGACAGTGAAGTAATTGGTGTCCTGGAGATTCCCACTGTGGGTGACCGGGGATCCAGCATTCCTTCAGGTGTCTTGTCCACTACTATAGGTGTCCTGGCAATTGCAGTAGATGGAGAACGGGGATCTAGATCGTGATCAATTATGCGTCGATGTGTTCCAATCTTAGGAGGGGTGCAGAAGTCCCCTTCATTGTCTTTACTGCCAGAAATTCCCATGATCGGCTACAATGAAAGAAAAATAATCAGCTCTTTAGGCACCAAAGTGCATGACAGTTTGCACATATGAATTTAACATGGTTTTTTTCTCATCTCATCTGATAAATGAATTTATAAGTATGATTTGATATTAATTTAAGAAATAAAAGTTTGTAAATTTAATTTATTAATGATATCCATGCATTTTGTTAAAACTCAAAATGTTGGTTAATCAATATAACGTTATTATTTTATCACCCATTAAGCGATTAATGAAGTAAATCTGCAATCTGATCATTAAAGAGATAAACCACCATGCACTGTATATGCTTCAAATTGTAAAAATTATTCACTAAAACTCACAGATTGACACAGTTTGAAACCACAATATTTGTAATGCGTCTTGTTGTCTGAACACTATTTTGAAGCTCCCGCTCCGACCAATCAAATTTCCTGAATTTTTCTTGTTAATTCGTACTTCTTATTTCAAAATTGGATTTTCCGGTTGATTAAAAGGTAACATAAAAATTAAGATATACTATCATTTTAGTTTAAAGACAAATATTATTGTATTAAAAATACATACCTTTTTTATGACAATACACTTTATATGATAATTACGAATAAAGAAAGGAATGATCTAACAGAATTTACTTTTGTTACAAAGAAATTGATTAGATGAGAGTTTTTTTCATTTGATTCATCAAAATGTTTTATAAAAGAGAGATTTTACAACAGAAATTTTAAGATTGTAATGTACATTGACTGTTTAGTCGGCGAAAAATCTTTTGTCATCAGTCATATTCCATTATAGACTACGAAATTTTAGGTAACGATATTGATAAAGGTAACTATATTGTTAGTGATAAAATGAAAGAAAAGACTGTTGAAAGGTTAAAAATTAGCTTTGATGCTAAAATTTCTGAATAACAAAATCTCGAACGCACTCGTGTTGAATATGCATCTTCCAGTGTTTGCGGAAATTCAAAACTGCTTTTACTCTATATCATTTACATCTTAAGTGTGCTAAATTGGGTGAAAAACTAATGTTCTTGTGATGACTAAGATGCATTAGGGACATTGACTATCTCTTACTGTCTTGGTTATTCTGTGGTGCTCAGCAGATAAGTGATTGAAATTTCACCCATAACCCCACCCCCGTTGGATGGGACACCAGTTTATCGCACGTAAACTCTCAGTGTAAGCAAGTACCTAATTGCAGCTGGATGGACTGAGCCAATGTAAATAAAGTGATTTGTCTGAGATCACAAACATTGAATTGACTCACCACTGTGGGGCCCAAGATAGTGAACTTTATTTATTGAACTAACACCTATGACCTATGAAACGCACGTACCAACCCTGTGAAGATTACACTTACTTAAATCACAAATTCACATTCATAAAAGAAGCTGCTGCTATGTTTTGTGTATTTATACATGTATTAACTGCTTTAAGTTTAATGATGATGAATCTAACTAGCACAATAATTTAGAGAACATTGTACTTATGCAATTCATTATGAATATTAAATGTATTCCTATTTCTCTCTTATTTTTTTTTTTTAGAAATCAAAAGAAATTTAACAAATAACGATGGAGGACTTAATGCCACATCTAGCTAAAATCAAAGCTCCCTTTGGTCAGGAGAAGGTTTACAAGGAAGAATGTGCTTTTTCATTTGATAATCCAGTAAGTACCAATAGAATGGAGAAAATTGAGCATTTAAACAGATTTGAAGAACCCTTTTAAAAATATCGTTTTGGATACTTATTAGATGAGTATTTAACTATTGTACATTCCAATCTGCAGGAGACAGAAACAGGCCTGTATGTGTGCATGTCAACCTTTCTTGGCCTTGGAAAGAAGTATGTGGAATGGTTTTACAATAAGACAGGCAATGCAGTTTTCTTACACATCAGAAGAATACGTAAAGAAGTAAGTAAAATGTTCCATAATCAATTATTTCCTACCCTTTATCAAATCGATAATAAGAAAGATTAAGTTTATAGTGATACATGTTGAAATTCAAAGAAATGTTTTTTAACTCTGGAATATCATTTGTGTACATACATGTTTTTTATGAATATTTTTGCATAGATTGAAAAGACCAGTGAATCACCTCCAGAGAAAAAGCCTACAAAATTAGCTATAGGTATGTACAATGTAAATGATGAAATCAGCTGACATAGAAAGATTCATAGAATATCATGTAACAGTAATGTATTCATTGGTATTCACTAAATCTTTTTAGGAGTTGAAGGAGGTTTTAATCCAGATGAAAAACAGTTTGAATTTGAAGAAACCATATCCATTGTAATACTGCCTAAATGGAAGGTGATTCCCTATCCAAGCCCAGAGTTGCCTGACATCGCTAAGATTTCAGCAGAGGCCATAATGGGAGCAGAGGACCCACTAAAGGCAGCAGAAGCAGCAGCCATGGCAAACACATGGGAGGGAGAGGAGAGAAAAGTTTCCAAGTAAGCCTCTTCTGAAAGGTGGTATGGGACATCTGTCGATATTAATGTGCATTAAAGTACATTATAATTTAGATACTTTTACCAGCTTAGAATTTTCAAATTTTACAATATTTAACCAAAAAATCCCTGTCGAAACTCAAATTCATGACTTACAGATTCGCAGTGAACCCACTGCACTATACTATTAGGTGACACTTTTGGGAAAGAAACTATTCATAAAATTACACTTGATTTTATTGTTTATTTTGATAAATTGTACGTCACAATATAAAGATGTTCCGTACCAAATAAGTACAAATTCAGCAATTTCAAAGCTTCTCAGTAGATTTTCTGTATAGAATATGTACTTAACATGCTTAGGAACCTGAAGATATGTATTTCCATTTATTGTTGATAAAAGTTTTGTCAAATTACATGTACCTTATCCATACCTGTATCCTAAATGGAAAAAATTTAAAGTATTAATGATAACTTAATTAATTTTAATTTTTATTAATACAGTGAATTGATAGTTGGTACACAGAATTGTTAACTTTATAATGAGTGCAATATTTGTCTTCATTTGAAAGGTATGCTGACAATTTGAAGCAGTTAGACAATGGGAGAAAGATCCCTCCCACGGGCTGGAAGTGTGAGATGTGTGATCTGACCGCTAACCTTTGGTTGAACCTCACAGATGGCAGCATTTTATGCGGGAGACGGTTCTTTGATGGGAGTGGTGGAAATAATCATGCCGTGGAATACTATAAGAAAACAGGCTACCCTCTGGCTGTCAAACTCGGAACAATAACCCCAGAGGGAGCTGGTGAGTGGTTTGGCAGCGTTATTACTTTTGAATAACATGTTTTTTAAATACTTTTTCAGATGGGGAGATCCTTAGAAATTTATGTTTGATGATAAAAGTTTCAGAAAATGTTTTTATTATGTCAGCAGTTTCAAATGAACTATTTTGTGCACTATGAATAGCACATTTTGTGAATTCTTACCATAGCAAAATAAGTTCCACACAAATCTTATAACGTGTACAAAAAGAAAATCTGAAACTTTACCCCCCCAAATTAAAAATAAATGTAAATTCATTGTGACATTAATGATGTGCAATATACATTATAATTGATTTCCTTAAATTTGATAGTCAGTGGAAAACTTAATCAAGGAATGGTGAATATTTTACATAACAGGATAGTAATGACTGTCATGATGTTATCATTTTTTGACAGATGTTTACTCTTATGATGAAGACGATATGGTTTTGGATCCACATCTGGATAAACATTTAGCTCATTTTGGAATCAATATAAGAGCACTAGAGAAGGTAGTTTACTTAAATAACACCATACAGGTTCTCTGTATAGTTATAAAGTATACAGTTCAGCACCTGTATTCTGAACACTCATTTTAGGAGGCTGGATGTACAACAAATTACCCATCAAATCTACATTAATTTTGTTAGATATAATTTGTTAAGCTATTAACTATTATTTAGTCAAGAAAAATTCCATAAATTTTAGCTTATAATTCGAGTATTTTCTTGTATATTTATACAGATATTTCCATCTTAAGGAGATCAGAAAGGTCTAAAAATGGCAACGGTCATCCATCCCTCTTAAAGAATAAAAATACTCAAGCCTCAAAATAAAGGTGTTAATGACTGACCTTCAAAGTCATTTTACATGTACTTGTGTATTTTAGGTCTATGCTGTTCAGATTAAGTAGCCCAGATTTGACCAGTCTCATCTTTTTCCTCTACACTTTTTCACTTTTTCAGACAGAGAAAACTATGATGGAGTTGGAAATAGACATAAACCAGAAGGTGGGCGAGTGGGACGTGATACAGGAAGCTGGCAGCAAGTTGTGTCCCCTGTACGGCCCCGGTTACACAGGAATGAGGAACCTGGGCAACAGCTGTTACCTCAACTCCACCATGCAGGTCCTCTTCTCCATCCCAGACTTCGAGAAGAGGTAGGCAGGAGGGCTGCATGTTTTGTTACCTGTGGTTAAGTTTTTGTTTAAATTTTTTTTTAATGTTTTGACCATTTTGTTGATTTCAAATTCTAGATACACAACTTCATCCTTTGAGAGCATTCCAAATGATCCTACATCAGACTTTACTCTACAAATGTAAGCACAATGGGATATTTTTTATTTATTGGTTTTTGATTTTTTTTGGTATCATCGTAAATTGTAATATTGTATTCAATACATGAGTTGAACTTTATTAAGTAAAAAATAAACTTTTTTGGACAGGACAAAACTAGGCAATGGACTGTTATCAGGAGATTACTCTAAATCACCTGTAGAAGGTGTAGATGAAAGATTACAGGTGAGTGGTAGTGTTTTTATGCCAGGCATTGATAGCTTCTCAATAAAATGTTCATATAGCTTGATTACATACAATGCACATGCAATATTAACTCTTAATTAGCTACAGTTCTTATGGAAACAAAAGAAAAATAAAAGAATATATTTACAAAGTCTGCAACAGAACCCTTTGGTTTTTCAGCCTCCCTCAGGCATCCGTCCACAAATGTTTAAGACTTTGGTAGGCAAGGGTCATCCTGAGTTTTCTACAAAGAGACAGCAAGATGCCCAAGAGTTCTTCCTTCACATTATCAACATTTTAGAGGTACACTTGTTTGGTAACAAAATGTGGAGTAAGTTTTTTGTTGTGAAAATATGCCAAGACTCTTTATTATATTATTATAAGGGCAATATCTTCTCAAAGGCTGATAGATTAATTGGGCATTTCTAGTTACACTGTGAGAAATCTCTGTCTTTAATATTGAGGCAAAATCTATTGGGACAAATTTCATCTTGATACTATAACCAGCCTTCAAATTGTGAATCAGACCAAAAGGTTTGATATATCTTCCATTTAAAATTTGTCTATTGAAATGAGACATGATTTTGTTAAATGCTGCAGTTCACATCTGTTATATAAGTACAAGTACAATAGACAATTGATAATGTATCTTGAAATTGTTCTTACACAGAAAAATACTAGAGGCACTGTGAACCCAGCTGACTGTTTCAAATTCCAAGTGGAGGATCGTGTGCAGTGTACACAGAGTAACAAAGTCAAATACACGAGTCGCTCAGAATACTGCCTGTCTCTCCCCATCCCAATGGAGGCAACCACAAACAAAGGTACAAGTTTACAGGCAAACAAAGATTGATTGATACTGCAATCCATCTTGTTACACCTTTCTATATATAATTTTTAAAATCTAGCATACAGTGTTTCATTTTTGAAGTAATGAATCTGTGACGACCCCACTTCACTGTAATTATCTTAATGTACATGTGTACCAGTATTTATCAATTAGCTATTAAAGTTATTTTGATGAATAATGACAAATTTGTTTCTTTCAGATGAAGTAGCAATGTTTGAAGCAAAGAAATTAGAAGCTCAGGGAAAGATCTTGTAAGATTTTTCAAATAATTAAGCATTTTAATTTAAATTATCTTGAAATATATGTATGTCAATTGTACTTCTTAAGAATGAAGGGAAGGACAGAAGAAAAAAATTCAAAAGTTTATACTTGTAGCATGATATACATGTGTACATGTATGTACATTTTAATTGTTTTAATTTTATAAAAGCTGTGAAACCGTCCTTTGTACATTATTTTCATGTATCATTTGCAATACAATATCATGCCTATTTCATAGACAATTATTAAAAATTACATTTCAGAGACCCAAAAGAAATTGTTAGGCCGAAAATTCCAATGTCTGCATGTATTGAAAGCTTTGCAGAGTTTGAAACAGTAGAAGACTTTTACAGCAGTGCAATAAAGGGCAAAACATTGGCTAAAAAGTAAGTCAAGGCATGCATCAGTACATGTAGTTGTTTTATACATTTCTTAAATGAGTGACATTAACTTTACTTTTATAAACAAAGATTTCTGGACAGATCGATGTTAATTTGTCAAGATTAATACAAATAACACATCTATAGAATCACCTGTCAATATCAGCCGTTGAATATCAATTTGAATTTGGATTTTGTAGATCTACAAGACTATCTACCTTTCCGGATTATTTAATGGTACACTTAAAGAAATTTACTATTGGTGATGACTGGGTACCCAAAAAGTTAGGTAAGGCAGTGCCTTACAATATAAGGACATCCTTGGTTTGAATGCTAGATACTATTATAAAGTACATACAGATAAATTCTTAGATGGATAAATATTATGTTCTAGAAATTAAAAGCATAGGAAATTCATGGATAAAGCCAAATACATAACTTCATAATCTGTGTAATGTTTGCATGTAAATGACAAAAATACTTGCACTAAAATACCCATTTCATTTGTAGATATTTCTGTTGATGTCCCAGACAACCTTGACCTTTCTTCCATTCGAGGTCGAGGCCTTCAGTCAGGAGAAGAAGAGCTTCCACAGGAAGCAGAGGCTCCACAAGGTAAAGACATCAGCGACTAATGTCACATTGGTTGGCACTATCCAATATGCCCACTTATACAAGTTTACTTAATTAATTGATTTGTTTTAACTACATGTAATGTATGAGTGCATACATATGATGTCACTGTCAATTTATTCCCATCTGAGCAATCAACAAAGATAACAAGAAGCTTTGTATTTCTACATATTACTTTACTACACCAGGAGTAAGTCTAATTTTCAATTTCTTTGTTGTTTTAGAGGTACAGTTAGATGAAAGTGTGGTCTTTCAACTGGTAGAAATGGGGTTCCCCATGGAAGCTTGTAAAAAAGCTGTGTTCAACACCAACAACAGTGGGCTGGAGTCGGCCATGAACTGGGTCATGGAACATATGGAGGATCCAGGTGAGCCGGATTACAGAATTAGCATCCAGTCAGGACTTTGATACATTATACTACCGTGATTCAAATTGAAAATGATAGGGAAAACATTGTTTTAGGTTTGAACAATGTGTTTATGAAAAGTAAGGAATGGCCATAATATCATAAACACCCTCACCAGTAAGGGGTGTTATCTATCAGAGGAGGGGGATTTAATATTTCTTGGCCATAAATACCAGTATCATGACCCCCTCTCTCCAGTAGGAATTAAAAATTAGATTGGGGTGGGGGTCCATATTTCATTGCCATAATATCTTTAAGCTCTTCTCTAATAGAAAATTAAAAATTGACATTTTTCAGGGTCAAAATATCGCATTACAAGCACAGGTGCCTGTCGTTAGAAATATTTCTATTAATGAGAAAAATTATTCCCTGTACTGAAAGTTATTATTAGAGTACAGAGGAAAATTTTATTATTAAAAGAAATATTTTTAACATCATATTTCTTTAAATAATAAAATCATTTCCTTTCTATCATAGTTATTACCCGGTATTATAGTACAGAGAATACATTTGTACTTTTATTATTGAAATAAATATTTTTAACGTCAGGCACCTGTGATTACAAGTACTTTATTTATGCATTTTTTTTCAACATGAACATATAGTTTAATGCAGTATTTCTGACACAGATTTCAACTCTCCATTTGTTCCTCCTGGAAGTAAACCAAAGTCAGGAAGCTTTGTTCCGAGTGAGGAAGGAGTTGCCATGGTGATGGCTATGGGATTTAGTCGAGACCAAGCAGTCAAGGCTTTAAAGAACACAGTAAGTACAGAGACGTCTTTTCTGATCTCTTATACAGGGAATGTTTTTGAAATTAAAAAAAAATTCAGTATGTTGGGTTGTATTTCAAGATATGATAGAAAATTTGAATGATATTTTGATTGTTAATTGCTCTCACAAGCGCTCTCCAACTTTTGTGTTTTCATGTAATGGGAATTTTGGTGAGTCACTCTGCTGGACAGGTCTTTGATTATAGTGTATCTCATTTTCAATGTTAAACCCAACCGGCAATACATTGAACTTGCCATTTTGCAGGAAATTATTGTCAAAAGATTGAAAGACAGGTCTAAACTTTTTAAAGATTTAAAATATTTCGCATATGACTGGAACTTTCTTTGTAGGATAATAATGTAGAGAGAGCTGTGGACTGGATATTTAGTCACACAGATGAAATGGACACGCCCATGGAGACGGAGGCCGGGGGAGACACGGTGCCTAACACCACATACAGGGACGGGGAGGGAAGTAAGTCCTGCCATAGCAATCACTGAAAGATACTGTAAATTCCTTATATTATGCAAGTTTTTAATTCCGTGATCCCACTGTTTTGCGAGAATATAAAATCACGGAACATTTATCCATATTTCTATAGTCTTCAACTCTCAGAAAATAATGGCGAGTTTTTAAATCTGTGAGGGGTGCTTCTTGCGATTTTACAAGGATATAAATTCCTTGCGTTTAATAAGGAATTTACATTATATATTACAGAGTCTCGGAATCTTGTAACTTTCAAGATTTCTCTAATTCATTGAAATAATCTCTGAAGGGGTTAGATTAAAAATAAATTAATGCAATGACATCATTTAGCCTATTTTCTTGGAATCCCGTGATTAAAAATTGTGGAGAATTGAATATAGATTCACTTTAATTAATGAATGGTAGATAAAGAGTGTTTCACAATACATGTATGTTGAGGATGTTAATAATTTGTTGATGAGGGGTTGACTTAATAGACTATAAAAATGAGTTTTTATGAATTTTAATGATTCAGCTGGATGTGTGCTATGCTATTGTATTAAATGTTTGGTAAACCAACATGTTAAGGTCACAAATTACTGTTATAAACTCATATTACCAGTGTTTATAATCAAACCTTATATATACATAGACTCATTGTGGGTTTTGTCTTTTCAGAGTACAAATTGGTAGCTTTTATTAGTCACATGGGTACCTCAACAATGGTAGGACACTATGTCTGCCATATTAAGAAGGAAGGACGCTGGGTCATCTACAATGACGAGAAAGTTGCGTTGTCCGAACATCCTCCTCGGGATCTGGCCTATCTTTATCTGTATCAGCGACTGTGATGTAGAGAATAGGGAGCTTCTGACTTTGTTGTCTTTTTGTGATAATTTCAGACAATTTATGTTATTTTCACAGATCTATTGCAAACTTACCCAGTGATACATAGAGCAACATTGGCGAAAGTGGTGCAACGTTTTGTTTTCTGTTTAAGACAATAAATGACTGAAAGTCAATAGAATGTTTTTTTTTATATAAGCAAATTGTATTATAAAAATTAAAGATCAGTTGATTTATAGTGCTATTCATTTATGAATCATTTTCAAAGAGGATTTTTTTTTAGTATTCTATGGAGGTTTAAGCCATTGCTCAAGAACAACAACTCTTGAATACCTTATAAAATGCATGGCAGCTTCTCAGTTCCATGTAATTGAACAAGAATGATATTGAAAGGAATGATTATTGATATATCATGCCAGCTACTTCATGTGTCTGTGCTACAGGTGTAAATTGAACTTAATTCCATGAGGAGTTTTGAGATTAACAGGTATATATATGTAGGTCTCCATGAAGCATATATACATGTATGTACAGATTTTCAACTTTTTTTTTCTTTAAATAGTTACTAATATGTTTGAGGATTTTTTTTTTATCAAAAGGACATTTAATACAATTTTACATTTTTTTGATGTTAGTAGGATATTGCATTTCAGATTTAACAGAGATACATTGGAAATGACACTTTTTGTAATTAACTCTTTGTTATAAATACATCATGCATATTTTTTTCAGATTTATAATGCAGACCAATAATAGTTCTTACGCTTTTTACGTTGTTATGGTGCTGGCTATCAGATTTCATGAATATAGATATACTGAGTAAATTATTCAAAACTCTCTTTATAGAAAGGGTATTGACAAGCATTACAGTCAACACATGTATTGATGCAAGATTGCAAACATTGGATAGAGTGAGGTTTTGACAACAACTTCATCAGTATTATAACTAAATTTACTTGTAAAAGTTGAGATCATAAATATCAATACATTCTATAAGTAATTAAAATGGCAGCAACAACATTTTAACAGTAACATCAACAAAAAGATTTTGACTTGGGTTGAAACAAGATTAAAAATTTTTTGGTATAAATCAAGAAATAAAGTGGGCTATTTTTTTTCAATTGAAAAAGGCCCAAAAAAAACCAAGTACTGGTAAAAATGTATTAAAAGATATCTACAAAAGAAAATTATAATGAAAATATTTGATTAGAATTTATAAATGTGACAATTATTGGTTTAGAAGAAAGATATTTAAAACACACGTTTCAAAACTTAAATCAACATTAAAAAAAAGAGTTGATCTTGTTGGATTAAAGAGGACCTTGCCTAACTAACTGTTTGCTTGGCAATTAGAATTTATGTCTATCAAAAAGGATAAAAAAAAATCTGTACTTTACAAAAAATACAGGTTTCTGCTCTTTTTTTCATGCATTGTACATGTTATTTTAAATTGGGTTCACAGCTTTTGTTAGAGGGAGGGGACACTTGAGATATCATGACCTAGGGTCAAGGTCAGAAACTAAGGTCATATTTTGATTGTTCTGGAATGTGACACAATACACATGAAAGGAAATTAATTTTGATTAATGTGTTTGTTAAATAATTAATAATCCCTTTAGATAAAGAGGCAAAGAATGATATTATATCACTTACATGTACTATTTACATGTAATATCAAATGGGCACCATACATGTGTTACAATGACTTTACTTTCATGATATTTACACTAGTCAAGTTTGAAAAGAAAAGTAGCCAATACATTTATGGTATTTGTGAATTGAATTCCATGAAACTGTACATTCTTTAACAGTTTTGATTTAGAATCTCTCTCTCTCTCTCTCTCTCTCTCTCTCTCTCTCTCTCTCTCTCTCTCTCTCTCTCTCTCTCTGCATTAGCTGATTTAAATTTGAATATTATGCAGATTTTTTTCTGACCAAATTCATATTTGAAATTTTAAATGGACAAATATGTCTGCAGGAGTCTACTGTAATATTTTCTGTCCTTTGAAAAAGAGACGTACATATTTAGTAACTGTATATGAATTGATCCAAATGCAGGCATTGACAATTTGATCAGTTAATCGATGCAACATTTGGGTGATCCTTGAAACTACAGACGGAACAATGACATTATCTGTCATGTTTTATTTTGAGTATTGAAAAACCCATCTATTGTTTTACGCCACTTGGTGACCTGATATGAATGCATACATACATATTTGATAAGAGGTGCGCGTATTTACTCAATACGATGACCTCATTAAATTTATCATAAGCTAACGGTGCACAGGGCCTACATGTCTGGAACAATATCAAGGGATTTTCTTATCGTCTATAAGGCTAACATAGTAATGCAACAAAGGACTTGTGAATGTGGATCATATAAATCTAACGTTCTGTGGTATTCATAGTTCATTCATCGTTGAAATTATAGTGATCTTGACTAAATTTTTAACCGACCGCAAATAGCTGTTTAGTCACTTCCAATTTTATTTTTATAATCTCCTTATTCAGTTCAATGAAATGTCACTACGACGTATGAGGCGAAACGTAACAGATTCGTGACTCTTATTGACTCTGTACGGGACGTCGACCAAACAGCTGAGTTGCTGATAACGCACGTGACCTCTGCCCCGGAAGTTGTTGAACCAAACAGTTCGTGATGGAAAACAAAGAAGTTAGGATGTTGTGAGAGCCGATAAGAAAGTGAATCGTGGGTCATTACGGCATCAAAATGTATTTGATGCGTACAAAGAAGCAATTGGAACAGGAGGAAAATAAGGAATTACAAGAGAAAAGAGAACGACTTTTGGAGAAACAGTTTGCAGAAGTTGGTAGGGCCCCAGATACGGCTGCTGCAGCTAATGCAGGAAAAAGTCCCACGAAAAAGAATGTACAAAGTAATCAAAAGGAATTTAAAATAGATGATCTACCCGATGGAGCCTGTTTTCGACCAAAAAGTGTGTTACAATCAGAAGGGAAAGGCGAGACCGCTATAAAACCAGTGGAGGTAAGTTACATCATCATAGCATGTGGTTATTTTTAAAAAATTTAACCCATACATATTTTCAAACTGAGGGAAAATGCTATCTAAGCAATTTATTCCGCATTGACAGTTTAATTGGTTTTTTAAAATCAAATTGTTAATACTACAAGAACCGAACAAGCCTCTCAAATTACATACACATGTTTTCTTATCAAAGTTCATATCACCCTCGGGGCTATATTTATGGTGTACAGTGCGTCTCTGTATGTGATTACGGTACAAGGCATTGTGTGCTACTGTTTTTTGTTTTGTTTTTTTTTCTTTATAAAAAGAAGAAATAGCAAGTTTGCTTTGTACTGTTCATTTGATGAATTCTACAGTTTGTGAAAATTAGCATTAAAAGTTGCGTACAGCAAGAGGTCAGCACATTATGATGCCGTGGAAAGGAAATAGCATGATTTCAACAAAATCCTCATTTGAATATTTGAAGCATGTATCGTATATGTCAGACTTGTCTAAGACAGACATTTCATTTATCAACTCCTGCAATGCTTGAGTAATTTTTATTTTCCCCATGAATATTTTTTCTTGCATTCACATATTGACAAATCGATTAACGGTAGTCCAGCTTTGCACAGCATGGGGCTTTATAAGGTCATGGCAATGGAAGGTGGTTTAAATTAGTTCGAAATTTTAATTGAATTACGGTTGTATGATCATTCTTTCATATGTATGTTTGAGGGTTTCTTCCCTGGGGGTACATGCATAATCAAAAGAGCTAGATCGTAAGGATTAAAGAAAGAACTGCCTGTGTAGAAATTGATATTTACATACTGAATTATTCACAGTTCAGTTGTATCTACTCTGGTTGTCTTTTGGATTCATGCAAACTGAAAAACAAGGGGGGGGGGGGAAGAGACAGATCTCTTGGTAAACTTTTCAATACAATTTTTAAATGAATGTTACTGACATTTTGTGACAGTGCTTTAGGATTTCTCAAACTTTATATATTCCTATTCAGATTCTCCTGATTAAACGGGTTCCATATTGAAGTGTCATACTCATTTAGAATTATCAAGTATAGGGATCAAATGGACGAAACTCCAAGCATGCAGTATGACACATATGAATCTATCAAACATTTTCTCACATGTCTGCTAAACACAGCTGTCCATGTGAATCATCAAGTGAGCAAACTCTAGGGTAAACAGTAGCTGTAGAACTAGCTTTTCGCAGGAATGATGGTCCAGCAACTTAAATTTTCTGTACATCCACACTTCTGTGCTTTTGAAATTTTAAGTTACATTTAACCTAAATTTATGCTTTTAAATCTATTTTATGAAATATTTCAGTAATCATTATCATGAGAGAGAGAGAGAGAGAGAGAGAGAGAGAGAGAGAGAGAGAGAGAGAGATTTCATTCAACAAGATTTTACTTGGCTTTGAATACATATATTTTATTTTAATATTGACATTCTGTTGGCAAAGAAAAGTTCCTGTATCAACTGTATGGAATTTGCTCAAGGTCGTTGAAAAATTGGTTTAGTTATCTTCACTTTATGCTCTGCAAGAGTTTGACAGTTGGCAGGATGGAAAAGTCATCTTAGTCGAAACCTTATCACTATCCAATCAAGTTATGTAGTATTGATACAGCATTATCAATGGTGATGGTAAAAACACTAAACACACAATAAAGATAAGCAAGTTATTGTGATGTCTGCCTTGTGTTAGGATTCTTGCATGTTCAGGAGCTTTTTGCTGTCAGAGTAACATGTAAAGCATTATATACGTTCCATAAGAGTAGAAAGTGGAGAATGAATGATGTTCTTGTAAATTTTATTTTACCATACATGTATGTATTATCAAGTACATGCTTTGTGTAACAGTGTTACTGTTTGATAAGAACTTCTAATCAAGATAATTCTTGGAAAACTTAATGAAAACTTTTCTTCAGGATGTCATCTTATCTAACATTTAGGATTGCAGACCAATTTTTTTAATAAGTATACGAGCAAGTAGATCATCATAGATGTTCACTTTTATAGCTATTTCAACAAAAATGATAATTTGACACAAAATCTTGGAACATTTTATGATTTGTATAAATGGGTTGTGAGCACATTTGTTTCCCTATACAGATGTTGGCCATATAGGTTTCACAAAATCTGGATTTTTACCTTAATAGATACATGTTACTACATTGTAGTATGCTGTCTATTGATATAAATGTATATGGTTGTGATAAGGATAGGACAAATCCTGGCATTTTACGGCCATGATTGATGACTTAGAGGGAGTTTGTTGATGATTCCCTCTCTTGTGACTCTGGGAATAAAGTCAAGAGGTCTTATTGCAAGATTCATTGAATATATTCCTTTGTTTGGTAGCCAGGAGGAAATATGATGGACGTCTAGTCAAGTAGAATCTTGTACTTGAGTGTCATTAGTACAATAGTGCTTCTTGCTCTTGTGGTGACTCACTCATCGCTTCACATTGATCAGGAGAGATTAATCCTGCTTCTTGTACATCATTCAGCCGTTGTACTACTTAACCCTCTGTTATTGACCGAGTTCTGTGTACACGTAGCACCCCCACAGCTGTACCTGAAGCCTCAGGTAGATCTACGGGCCAGTGGGCCATGGTATCAGGCCCAGGACAATGACCCCTCTTAACCTCAGCATGTCCCAAGCAGATATAAGTCATTTTCACTGACATTAACACATGAAAGGAAAATTTGAAGTATTTAAATTGGATTTGGTGGTGTGGGCTATTAAAACTACATCCAGATGTTAGCAGCCAAAGATTAGCTGGCCTGTTATCCTAGAGGAGATATTCATCTCTATAACCATTAAATACTTGTGATGTAGAGAGAAAAGGCTTTTTTATGCTCTTTAGATTTCCTATTCTTTTTGTTTTTTCTCCTTGTGTCTCTTAAAGAACATCCTGGACCCAATTTGAATGCAATTGCCAACTACATATATATGATGTTGTATAATTCATTAAAAAATGCACCATGCTTACTTGATTTCTGTAATTGGATTCCATGACATGTAGCAAAATAGCCACTTCTATTACAAAGGATTTGCAGACATAGTTTGCAGTCTATATGTACAATGCTGAAAGACTTGATTCAATTATGGAGGTATTAATGGTACTCTAATCTAGTTATCCTGCTTTATTAAACCCAATTGTCTTTCACTGTCTGTTGTGCTCTAACAAGGTTATTGCTTGGTGGTCTGGGTAAAGGAATCTTTGGCTGTGGTTGGCTGTCATCCTCCATTACAACATGTGGCTATCATGGAGGCTACTGTAGCCCTTGTATGTATCAGCACTTGGATGCTATACTGGCTACTGGTCATACAAATGGAATGCTGTCATATCTTGCCTTGATAGCACTTAATCATGATAAATTCTGATGTTTTATGACCAGAGAAGAAAGAAGTTGATACCTTGGTGCATAGCTGCAATAAACTAGATAATTTCTCTAAACTAACCATTATGATCTTGTAACCTTGGTACATTGTACCAGGTTAATATGAACAGTTCGTACTTAGGTACACCATAATGAACTAGATCATGCATTGTTACCTCAAATTGAACGAGATCATACCATGGTACATCATTAAGAACTAGATCACACTTTGTTGAATGCCATCATGAACAAGATAACTCCTCTATATGTACAGTAAAACACACTTATAACAAAGTGCCAGGGATGGGCAATTTGACTTACCAGTGGGTATTTATAAACATAATTTATTATATTCATAAGCTTCACAATTAAAATGTTTAAAAATCCATGGGGAATGGAAATCACTTCACTAGAAGCATCAATTCATTATAAGCGTGTTTGCTATAAACATGTTTTACTGTATTGTAGTAAAAAGTAGATCACAACGTTGGCCAGATCAAACTTTTGGTATATATTGTAATGAACTAGATCACACCTTGTTGTATATTTTAATGAATTGATCATTTATTCAGATCATACCTTGGTACGTCATAATGATACATGTATTATACTTTAATAAATCATAGGGAATCCACTGCCAGTCTTGCATAGGGCTTAAACTGACCAAGAGATAACTTGCTGAGGTTTCCTTGTTGACACACATGATTATGCCATATTCTGATTGGCTCCTTCATATTTTTGTGAAAGAAATCTCACTATTTTGCTGTAATTTATGCTTACACATGCATTTATAAAAAACCCAGCAAGTTTTCATAACATGATCATCATTTCGTACCTCCAAAAATTAAAAGTAAATGCTTTCTCATGGTGGGTTACGAAAAATCAAATGGATATTTATGAAAATGAGAAAAGTTCAGTGAATTGGCCCATGGTCAAAATGTATGGGAGACTGGCCATGGGTTTCCAACAATGACTTTATTATGCATAGCTAAAATGATGCAAAATAGTCACACGTTTAAATGGGTTATTTAAATTGCCCATATGATGCTCCTTCTTCTTTACAATAGAGAAGTTTTGATGTAAATTACCTAAAAAGAAAGTTGTATTGATTAATGGAAACACTTGAAGACACTATTTAGCTTGTGTACAAGAAATAATCATTATCTTGTCCTAAATGTGGGTTTCTTTGGACTGAATGTGTCACAGTTAATGAGTCACTTTAAGTGACTTACGTTGGTTCCGAAATCAAACTTGCCTTGCTTAGATAACTGATGGTGGGTATTAGGGTATTGATTGTTGTGACACAAATAGACGCAAACAGATTCGGCTTACTTTCCATCTCCAAGGAATTTTGTAAATGTGTTCTGGTGCTAAAATAGACAAATAAGCTTTCCTTTACCGATTTATTATCTTCTAAAAATATGACATATCTAGAGCTAAGAATGTCAGGAACACACAAATTATGAATGAAGGACTTGTCAAAATTTATTGTATTTGATCAATTGATGAGGATCATAGTATTAACTTATTTCTTTGTACTTTAGATAGTAATTGTACAAGTAAGATAATAATGCTTATCTCTTTCATAGTCTTTGACAGTTTTTTTTAAATTATGTGACTGTGGTAAAAAAGGATAGCCAGGTAGGAGAATTCAGGAAAAAATTATGATTAACCATGATAGCATTGATTCTCTGACATAAATCCCCCCTTTAATTGTCTTTATACATGATTGTACATATATATAAGTATATTCACTTGTTACTGCGCATTATTGTTTTATGTCTTTTATTTTGACAATGGCTGTGAGCTTGAATAATATCAAAAACCGTGCAGACACTTTAAAAATATGTCACACTTCGCATACAATAAGAACACCACTTGAAAAAGAAGTGGCAGACTTATTTAAGTGACAGTACACATCTACTATCATAATGATAAGTGGTTTAACTCCAGCTTATGGTATCCAAATATAAATCAAAACCACAACACCGAGCCTTTGTTTTAATATGCACTTTAACAATTAACAGCTGAAATAAAAGACAAAACACTTTGTGTTATTCCTTTGTCCTTCATAAAATATATACATGTATGTACAGGTAATGAGAAAAGAATTTCCCCAGGTGTTTTAATTCAACTCATTAACCTTGCAGAAATCACAGATCATGAAATGCTTGTGTCTGCATCGTGTGTCATTAATCCGATCCGTACGTTAGGAAGTCCTGGGTGTCCTTTTTCACAATATTTGGCATTCCTCTTCTTTTATAATGTATGGTGTAAATGACAATGATTCAATGGCCTGTAGTAGGTGTTTACCTGGTGAATAATATTGTATGACATCACTTTCATCTTTTTCGAAGACTCAGTTACACAACAGATCATAACATATTTTGACTTCAAATTTGTCAGCACGTAGCTGTGAGGTCTCCATGCTTTTAACTAACTTTAGCCTGGTATGTTTGGCAGGTACTATATATTCCCTTTCTTCATTGACCGGTTGGTGCCTCCCTGTCTATGATATTAGCCCCTGATGATCGTTTTTCTCGTCTTACTCGTTTTTGATGATCCAATTTTCCTTTGATTTTTTACAGTACATCGGGTCCTTCTCTGTTACTGGAGCAGACCCTAACGAGAGGGCAGAAAATGTCCAAAAACAGCTGGAACAGATGAGGGTGAGTATGATCCAGACATGTCGGACAGTCCGGATATTGCCAGTTCTTTGTAGGGATTAGGTGATTGTAAGTCATAGCTCTGCCAAATTGTTAAAGAAGGTCAATCTTCATTGGTTTTTTGCATTTTGACTTTTCAGCACTGTACTACATATATGTATTTTTTTGGGGGGGGGGGGGGGGTGTATTATCATTAATTAAGAACATTGATTCCAAATTTCATGCTAGTGTAATACATATGTATTCACATGGCATTCAGAAATGCAGGAATGATTAAAAAATAAATTTAAAAATATACTGGTACATGTAATTAAAATCTAAATTTAATTTATGTTATCAACATCCAAAATCTGTTTGAAGCATGTTAACCTAAATATGTATCATTAACGAGCAAACTTAATTCATGGAATGTCAAACTTATTAGAAAAACTTATACATTGCAGATTCTATCACAGTCGATAGTTCCTGCCAATTCGAGTAGAGTACTTTTTCATGTCCACTACACATGATTTTGCAATGATATAAAAGACTTTTTTTTTAAAATCATGATGAAATGAAGATGTTATACATGTATAAAGTGGTCGAGTTGATGATGTAAGGTTACTTTTGAAATGCTAAATATGGAACATATACGTGCAAGTCCTGCCGTATTATGTGGGTACTGTAAATTGTTACCGGTAATTATTTTTTGTGTTTTTCAGAACTCGGTGAAGAGCAAAAAGGTGTTACTAGTCATCTCTTTGTCAGGAATCAAAGTCTGTAGCAGTGATGGCGAGGTGATTTTCAATTGATTTTAAAGAAAAATATTAATTTCAAAGCTAGAGAAAAGGCATTGCCGGTTTGGTTATTGTATTCTGTCATAGAGAAATTTTTGTAGTACATGTACTTAGTAAAAATGGGGGTGGGGGTGAGGGTGGGGGTGGGGGTTATTGGGTACAATTGAGGGGGAGAGAGAAGTGAGTATGAGGTACATATTTCTGAGTATCTGTGGCAGTTACTTAGGGGTAGGGGATAAGATTGCATTCTGTTGGTACAAAGAAAGACATGCATTTATGTCCATGTATGAAAGTTCTACATAGTATGTATTTACATGTTATAGAGTACAGTTAGGTTTGGGCATACATGCAAATGTATGTGTCAGTTTGAGTGAATTTAAGTTCTTGATAACCAATTACTTCCCAGTTTTGATTTAATCGCAGTCATATTTATGTACCTATACTTCAGTTTTACATAAGTACATGTACTAGACATTTTTAATTTTGTAAGGTAAATCAGTGTGACGATTTATGCTGAATTTTAGGTATTTATAGAGAGTTTAGTTTCTGCCAACAAACTTCAATGATTGGTTACGTCTTATTGATATCCTCTAAGTCTGGAACAGATAAGCCTATCATTCATTTTAAATGTTTTTATTCTGTTCAATATTAAAGAAATAACCTAGAAGAATTTTCGGAAGATATATTGCTTACGGTATCATATTTGATCTTAAGAATGTAGATGAGTAATTTTTTTGTATATCCTGAGTCTGATTTATTTCAGTGCAGCTATTGGTACAAGCCATTCTTAGATGTCAAGGACTATTCTAATCATTATGATGATATAATTCACTTAATGTTCTTTTAAAACAATTTGTTTCCTAGCTAAAATCAAATTTTCAAATCATAAGTGTATGATAACAAGTAAAGTTCATAATCAAAGAGTATATTATAGTGCAAAATTTGGGGAATTTTATCTTGGTCTACCTGTAAGTCTTCTAAGTGCAGTATGCTTTTAATACCTGTAGTCTTTTTTTACAGAGTGTGTACATGGCCCACGCTCTCAAGAGGATATCCTACGCTACCTGTGACCCAGACTTCTGCCAGTTTTCCTTCCTGGCCCGAGAACCCAAAGCCAACCTCAGCATGCAGTTCTGTCATGCCTTCATGACCAGCAGCAAAGAAGAGGTAAGAGAATGGCCTGTTGCTGTCTCTTGTATAAAATCTCTATCATGACCAGCCAATACTGATAGCAATTTGGCAGAATGCTGATACATTTAAATTTTTTAATTCAAAAAAAAAATTATTGGAGGGAGGGGGAGGATTGTTGATCATGTAAATGAGGCCACTCACAGCCACTTAGTTGAATGAAGTGATATTTAGGTAATGTTTTATGTGACAAAATGAACAATTATTTAGCATTATATAACACTTGTTCTTTAATATCTTATGTTAGCAGTCTCATCTTAAATGCCACTAACACTTGATATATGACTTGGATTGATAAAACTTCACAGCCTATATTGCATTGAATGTACAGATTAAGTTCTCCAATAGCCCTCAGATGTGTCTGAGAAAATGATTTATTTCTGATGGAAAGGTTGCTGAACTCACCAAATATTGCTTATAAAGTTTTATGATGTAACAGAATCTAGACACAGATATCATCAGAGCTTCAGTGACCGCGTAATGTTATTGCATCTCTATTCCACATAATGTTATTGCATCTCTATTCCGCATAATGTTATTGCATCTCTATTCCGGCTTCTATCTTGGTACAGATCCAAACCTGCATATTGTTGTCTTCTTTACATAAAGAAAACTGGGTTATGGTTACAAATTTAGACAATCTCAAAAGTCATGCTACTATAGAGAATCCATTGCATTAAATTAATGGTAATTATTGATTAGATCAGAATATGAATTGAATGATAAGCTTCATTTACCAAAGAAGAACGGTACATGTATTATATTGCCATATCAATGAAATTGCGTTTAGATTTATAGGATTTACAGTGTTTCATTCTAAATTTGGTTTGATTGAAAAATGATAATGCAACCATATTACAAGTACTGGTAGTATGTGCTGTATAAGACTGAAAGTAATTGTAATTGACTAAGACTGGTGAATGGGGCAATCCTTGCAGGGTGTAAAGTACTATTTATTGGACACACTGTCATGTAATGAAGATAACACTGACTGAGTACCAGTGTATACAAATCAAGTGAATGGGACTAGGTGTGGGAACTAGTACTATATGTAGTACACACTGACGCATCAGGAACTTAACCGTTGCCCAAGGATATATATTAGTATATCTCTCAGATTACTTCCTTTTTCATGAGGGTTTTTATTTGTATTTAAGTGAACAGATGATTCTCAAAATCTGATATCTATATAAAAGCATTTACCTTCTGCGCATTATTTTTTGTTTAGGAGAGAGAGAGAGAGAGAGAGAATGCGTAAAATTCAGCACATATAGTGATACATATATATTTATAATAGGAAGAGCACATATAGTGATACATATATATTTGGGAGTTGATTTTAATCAACTCTCCTATGCACTTACTCGGGCAAACCGAAAGTGAAACAGTGTTTGGACCTAAGCACAAATCAATACCGCTGACAACACTTAGTTCCTGAAAATAATCGATAAATTTGATGCAGTGTAGTTTTTCAAGAAAACCTATTTATTAATACCATGAAAATAGTAGATTTTAAATGGTACAAACAGTTCAAATATTTTTTGATGTATCATGTATTCATACGCTAGACTTCAACCAGACACTCGGCTGTGTCCGTTAATATCCGACAAAACAGAGAGTCTCTCTTGCTTGTCGGAGATAAACAGAGACAGTCGAGCGTTTGGTTGAACAAAACTAGAGTTTAATCTTGCCTGGATCCATACAATTTCTCAGAAATATTTCGATTACTGATACTACTTGCCATGCAAAATCACATATCACTGATTTTAAAATAATGATAATCGATAAAATCAACTCCCGTCGGTACTTCAGTACTTTGATTATAATAGGGAGAACACATATAGTGATACATATATATTTATGAGAGAGAGAGAGAGAGAGAAGGACCATATTACAAATCAAAGTGTTAGTTAATTCTTATTATAGAGGAATGTCATTGATCTTTGACAACTGTTGAGAGCCTCCACTGTCTCCTTATCAAAATGTCTTCTATATGTGTAGCTCTAAGGAAGTGGCATCAAATACCAGGAAATGGCCAAAATTAGCATGAAAGTGATAAAATTGTGTAAATGGCAGAGAGTGGGATCTGTGTGTATTGACTCACTGGACTTTATTGCTGGTCGGTTGACCTTTGATGTGGGTGGGGACCAGATAAGTAGGGGGGTGTATTAGGAGAAATTACATGTCCCAGCAAAAAAAAACCAGGGGTCTGGCAGAGGTCTTGACGTAACCACCTGTCAATCAAAGCTGTCATCAATAATCAGTCAAAGTCTGATTACTATTACTTCTGTGTAGGGCAGCTAGTTAGTACATCGTAAATCAGGCTGAACAAACATTGCAACAACTGATGTTTTTTGTTGTGATCGGTCTTGATTTAAGGGTTCCCGTGGAGTATTTGGGGACCACATAGTTTTGTATGGTCCTTTTTATACTAAGATCATGGTGAGTATGAATTCCTGAATATACGTACTTCTGGTCTTTTACCACAACTATGTTTGATATTGTTGCCACCTGTGGTGAGGAATGTGATCTGAATTGAACAAATCATGGTTTTCCAATCATGAAGTAAAAAAAAATAGACAAGTGGTTAACTATTGCAGTAAACAATTTTTGATTGCGGTTTCATTACACATGCATGCACACATAGGTCCTTTCAAGCTTTGTTACTTGGCATTAAGTGCAGGGTGTGGATTGTTTTGACAGAGAGAGTCCTTGGTACTCTTCGACAGCTGTCAGTGATACATCCAGTCAGTCTGTGTGTTTAGACAAGTACTGTTGCTGTGGAGATGAGTATCGGGATTAGTACATTACAGTACTGGGGAAGTGGGCATGACAGTATATATCATAGACAAGTTCATACCACATATCACTGATCTGCTGACATATAAGATGTTGCATGATAGGTTAGGAACAAAAGATTCAGTTTTAATGTCTCATTTCCTAAGGTAATGTTTACCTTAATTACTGTAGAAATGGTCCCAATAGTTATAGGTGAAAGAGTGAGGAATCATAAATGTTTATGGCTTATTGCAGAATGAATGTAAAATCAGTAGGAGGAAAGGTATAATTGGTGTTTCTTTGTCTACTGCATGATATGTAACTCTTCTCTTCAAATATGGCTAATATTGATTTGGTATGGTAAAAATTGAAATTAATCATGTTGCAACACACATAAATCTTCATTAAATCAACGGTGTCTGGGTACTTAGTTCTCAAGTTGAGTGTTTGCTCTAAATCCTATCTCGAAATCAATACACCTAAACCCTATAATGAAGAGATCTGCAATCTACAACCAGTGCACCAAACAAAGCATTGAAAAGCTTCAAAGACATATAAAAAAAAATCAAGGTATTAGTTAATTATGGAAATATTTCTAATTATCACTAGCCTAGCTTCTGAGAATTTAATTACCAATGGATTTTATCCTTAGTATAATTATGTGATTACATGTTGCATTGATGGGATTTCACCATACTGACTTAAATTAATGACAATGGTCACCCTAATACCAATGTACATATAGTTGCTCTTACAGAGATTCCTTTCTTTCTGGGAAAAACTTGTACAGTTGATAGGAAGTACTGTACATGCATCATTACCAAAGGCATGTAAAAATTTAACTGTCAAGGTTAATTTACTTTGCTTTGTAATATTGGCTGTTCCTTTTCTATTGATTTTGGAGTGAGACAAGTCTATTTGCAACAAACCCTTTAGTCACACTTTTAAGGGATCAAATTCCGTATGACATATCCAGCAAAAGGCCCTGCGCATCATTGCAGGAATGCACACATAATGTCAGGATCTGTGCTGATGGTTTTGGACTCCATTAGCGAGTCTGCTGTACTTTTGATGATCAATGGCTGATTTTTTTTTTTCATTTTGCTTACATGCATTTTGGAGTGCTTGAAAGCGGACAGCTTGACATATATGGAATGACATACATGAAGGGCAACAACCACTTTATCTAGTGCAGATTGCTCACCTGCTGTGGGTTATAGCGAGAAGTGTTAACTTGATATGCCCAAACTTATAGTGCAGTTTGCAGACAGCGAGAGGAAATTTAAAAGCATCTCAAAATATGAAAAATCCTGAGCATCACTGCACTGTTTTAGACTAGGAGGGGTGAGTAGGGGTAGAATGTTATAACTATGAGATGAATACCTAAGAAGTCCTATGCAGTTACAGTTATTGGAAAGAGAATGGAGAAACTTCCACATTTTTAACTTAAAAGAATCTCAGTACTATATAAAAGATCCTTACAGGTATCCAGGCTATTGTAGACTAGAAAGGGTTGGTAGGGGTGTGGGATGAACTACTTAGCAGTCTTTTGATTTTACCGTTACAGTTATTGCAAAGAGGATATTATCTTTAACATAACTGAGAACTTTCTCATCCTAGTAACACCAACCCCAAGACTATTTAGACAGGGAAGGATGGTTAGAGGTAGACTGTTATGATTATAGTAGAAATTCTTAAACAATCCTATGCAATTTCAGGTTAATTTTATCAAAGAAGATGGAGTAATTTCCTCAGTTATCATCTCAAACATATCTGAGAAAGGTGATCAGCTTCTGTAATGGACTGTGTTAGAACCATTTCTTCCCTGGCTCATTTACGACACTAAGTTTGTCTTTCCTGTAATCTGTTGTCTTTACCAATAATTCCTCGTGCTCAAAGTGGTTATGAATCTTTTATTAACCATTTCTTCTCTTTATCAGTAATATCAATCTTTAGATGCATGGAAGAAATGCCCCCTGCGGGTCTGGTGTTATTTCACTGTATCTTTTGATGATATGTTATAGAGGCACAAAGCAATACAGACACTGTTAGCACACTCTGGTACGTTTCTGTGGTAAAAGTGGCGGATAAACTGTTTATCCTGGGTAACATAAATTTTTTGTTACCTTCCTTTCACCTTCTGTTCCATAGATATAAATGTAGGTAATCATGTGATCTACCTGTGTAGTGGGAGATCGTCCAGGTAGACAAAACACGACAGACTGTCAGAAATGAAATCCAAGAGCAGAGGTCAAGCTTTACATTCAATTAGTTGCCCAACAAAATGGGGAAAAAATATTAAAGGGGGATTAGATTTTTTTTTAACAATATGATGCTCTGTTGGTTTATATTAATTTTTTTGGGCTGTAGATATAATTGGTATTGGGGTTTTGTCCCCTCTGAATTGCTTTCAGTGGTAAACACATACTAGTTGTTTAAAGTCGGGTTGCATTGGATAGAGAATAGAGAAGTAGAAAAGTACAAGCACCAGTAATTGTAACTGGTACTTGAAATTCAAGTAAGTACTGTTGTTGGTAATGTTTTTTTTTCTTGAGAGAGAGAAAGAGAGAAGATATTTTTGTATTCATCTTAAAGAATTACGAAAGCTACAAAGGAATATTTTTGGAGGGAAGCTAATGTGACATGCCAGAATTAATCTGTAACAAAAAGATGAAAACATCCCAGTTACTGGTTAAGTAATCACTGTATATCAGCATTAGGCAGCAATCAGTGGCCTGCATTTTCCGCAGATATTCTTGGCTTATGTCAATATTGTATCTTTAGTGTTATGATGTAATTTGATTGATTTTTGGCGAGTCTGAAGTAGATATTAGAAAACCATGCTATCATTGTTTGAAGAGTTCCGATATGATGCTTCGTAAATAGATGATATACCAAATGATTTATTTCCTGTTATTTCATTACCGAGTGGATCAAATGTGTATCCAAATTTCTTGAAGCTGTGTTGATTTAAATTTATAAATTTACATGTCAAGTGTATCAGATTCAAAAATTTTATGAAGAGGTTAGTATTTGATGTAAATGGTTTTAAATTGTTATTCTGTTTACTTTATACCTTACATTGGTATCCTTGTTGAAAAGTTGTTAGAATCCTTGATCAATGGCTAATAATCTAATGTAATATATTTATATCTCTGTGTCCTCATATAAGGCATGCTCATGCAAAGTGTAGTGAAATTCAGTAAGTCTCATGCTGATTTATAAAAACGTCTACCCACCAGGCAGACAACTTTTAATTCACAGGTTAAATTGATACATTGAATGAAGAAAATATAACGCTGCAGGGAAAAATATATCCAAAAACTGTTTTAATTGGAGATGAATTTCATTTCTTTTTCCAGGCTGAGGAGCTGAATGCTATAGTAGGGAATGCCTTTAAGATGGCTTACGCCCAAGAGAGGGAAAAACAACCCACGTTTAATGAGTTAATTGAACAGCAGCTTATTCAGCAAAAGGCACAGTTCCAGGTATTTATAAATTAATGCTGTTGTCATCAGAAAAAGTAGACTGGTAATGTCACAATGGTATGCTAAGATGGCTTGTGTCAAATTATTTATATGTAATATTTTTGTACATCTATATACATTCATATGATATTTACAGCAAGAAAAAGGTTTATTTAAGAGAGAATGGGGTAGAGTTTCTGCCAAAAAACTTAATGTTTCCAATGTACTGGTATGAGTTTTGCACTAATAAACTTGTCTCAATTTCCTTCTTATCTGATCCAATTTGAAGAATATCACATGGGCTGAAAGATAAACTCATATGAGAAACATGTGAGTTGACGGTGCTTTGTTTTAGTTTATAGTTAATTGTATGGCTGCTGTCTCTACCACCTGAAAGGGAGATGGTTTTGACATGTCACTCATCTCGCTGATTGCTCCCATGTTCCTTTCATCTCGGTGATGAGCTGATCGGAACTCGGTAACTTGCCTGACAGCTGTTTGTTTATATGAGCACTACATGTGTTTTTAGTGGTTAGTCATAGGAATCAAGATGTGGAATAAAAGTCGGCCAATTATTCCTCATTCATCAGGTTTTGTCTCTTCCTGGAAAGAAACTGCTGATAACTATTAATAAATAGGTTTACTTATCGTTGATAAGGCTGGAAGGAACATGGAACGCCAATAGATGACAAATTTATTAAGTCTACAACCTGTTTTTGTATATGTCAAACTCATTATCAGACATTCCATGTGAATCGAGAAGTTGTATGTATGGCTAGTTTCAATAATTAAGGGCTATCTAATCTGTGACTCTAAGAGATTTATTTGTTGATAAACACTGGCTCTCCCTGTCAGGATAATGGTCATTAAGGAGCTGTAGCTGATCTTTAGCTTCCCAAATGTCTCTCTTCAACTGCAAACAAGCAATTCAATTTCTTTTTTTTTTTAGATTGAACAATATTCATCAGTTGCTTCATTTGATTATGAACATTTTAATTTTCGGACGTTATATATAGCTAAATATATTGGATGTGATGAAACAAATTATGGATCATTTTGTCACAGTCTCTTGTTGGAATATCAGTAACTAAATGTGTACATTTGTGGATGTGTCATATAAAGAATCATTTTAACCATTTCTGTGCGTATAAGAGCGGTATATATTGTCTTTCGTAGGAATATCAGGAACAAGCCCAGAAGGTGTTCCAGCAGAAGCTGAATGAGATAGCCACGCCCACCCCCTACTCCGAGAAGGCCATGCAGCACATGGAGATGCGGAGACAGTCCAGTAGTGACGATTCTCAGCCACCGGACAAAGACCCCGGCGGCACTAAAAACAAGATCTGGGTCAGTATAGCTCGATATTGGCATTAACAGAGAAAGGGAAGCAACTCAATGATATGAAATACATATATCATACTAATTATACCACTGAAAATGTAAGATAATGATGACAGTAATGAATATTAAGGAATGAAACAAATTTTAGAGCATAGCAAAGTAAAAGCAGTTGTTACCAACAGATTGTATATCATTTTTCATTTATTTTTGTCATATGAAGCATTTTTTGAACTTGGAGATGATAGCATCTAAGATATGCTCATAAAATTGCTTTGAGGAGACATCTTCAAACATGATTCTTGTAACATTCTGTTGACTATATATATTTTTTTTTCTTTTGGGACATCTGAGAATATGAAGTTATGCTGTTACGCATTAAACTTTAATGGCATGCAGTCCTGTTGTTTCATAATTTAGAAATTGTCATTCATTCAGAAGTTAATTTAGTTTTCATCTTTGTAATTTTATAACAGAATTGTTTACTAATTTGCCAAAACTCATTTCAGTTTTCATTGCAACGCAGCCCAGCAAAGGTAGCCTACTCATTTTTTGCCCTTCTTTTTTCACCCAATCATATGCAGCTTGCATTTTGTCCTAACTTCAGCCATTTTATTTGTTTGCAACTCGGTAAATCAATTTTTGTGCAGCTCTTCTGATGTCTATATTAAGGCATGTTGTAATTGTTCTGGAATGGTTCTATTATCTTCATTGCCTACAGTCTTTCATTCATGTACTGATTTTAATACCAATAAATTAAACCCTTATACAGTTTAGGTTTAAGAAAGTATGTAAGAGTTATCCTCCATATTCTAATTACAAAAAAATAAAAAAGAAACAGAAAATTAGATTTGACAGTATATGTATTTAGTTTATGAAGTTATTTTGATTACCAAAAAAAAAAACAAATGTGACATACATGTAATTTGATTTAGGATTTTTTAAAGTCCCTTTTATCCATAAATTAATCTGAATTAACTTCTGACAAGTTATAATATTGGTACATTTTAAATTAGGAACCAATATTATTTAGCTGTATGAACCTTAGCAGCACAGGGTATATTAGCAGATGGTTTTTGTTGCACTTAGACATGCTGTAAATGTGGAATGGGTAAAATGAAGTTCAAATAAATTTCTATTGGCAAAAATGAAGGGGGTTTGCTACCGTATATCTGTTTTTTTCACGTGTCACAAAATTTGCGAAAATGGGGGAAATGTGAAGTATTTTTTAATTGCGTCAGTCATTTTTTGCAATTTAAAAAGATTCTTATTGAAATTGATTCGGAGCATAATTTCTGCATATTCAATTATTTGCAATTTAAAAGAGATCGCGAGAAAAAGAAAAAATTAGATCATCGCAACAATTACCGGACATACGGTATTTCTTTACTTTGAAAAATATAAATACCATTTAAGGATCATTTTATTATAAGTAGGCCAGAGTTCAAACCTGGCATTTTTCTAAATTAGTTCCAGTACATTCATTGGCCAAAAAAAAAAGAGAAAATATGTATTAGAAATCTGACCATGCAGATTTTCTGATACATGTATTAGAAAAATTCCCTATATAAGTTAAACAACCTTAGAGGATTTTTTTATTTGATAGATTAAATATTGGAGAACAATATTAACATTTCTATCTGTCTTTCTGTCTGTTTCTGTCTACAGCATTATCTTTCCCCTCAATTTTGATTTTTTCACTTTCTCTTCTCTTGCAAATTTGAATATTTCAGGTCATTATAGACTTTAGGGATTTTTTTTAAAGACTAAGGATTTTAGTACATGTATTAAGATACGTTGTATCTAGAATATTTAAGGAAACTAGACTGATAGAAAAATAACAAAACTTTTTAGATTGCTCTGTATAAGATTGTGATGATCTCCTTTTGAAATAAACAGAGTTGATATTGGTGCCAAAATCAAAGGCTGATGAAGCATGTCTTGTGGGAATTATGATTTTGATACATGTGCTGTACAGTGTATATTATATATAACAGCATGCTCTGCTGCCCAAATTTAACTTCTGCTACAAATATGTAAGAAATTTCCATTATTTATATGTTTTATGACTAGGTCAATTTTCTATTTGATTAATTGCCTGTGAATGTCCATTGACCTTACCTTGACATTGATTTTACAAATAGTCAATTGATCATCATTTAGCTGGGAATAGAAATTGCACATGTATAAAGGGAAAATGAGTAAACAAGGAGAAATTTAGGATCAGGGGTCTTTTTTTTCAATTTTTTTTTAGTTTTGCATGTTTGTAGTTTTCTGGTAGAGTTTTGTGTTGCCTTGCACTGGGGTTAATATAGTAAAGGCACGGCTTCAATTTTAATAAATTACGTTGTTGTGTTTTAGGCCAAACACGCTGTGGATAAAGTCAAACACCGATCCCCAGTGATTGAAATCTCAGGCCTGACCCCCATTAGAAGTGAATCTCCCTCCCGCTCAAACAGTCGCCCAAATTCCGAGGCGGTCAACAACAATGCCCGGCTGTCTGATCCCACAGGTGCAGCCCTCAAACGGAACTCCACCCCCATCACATCTAACTCCCCCCTCTCCATACTGAGGGGGTCCATTGACACATCAGGGACCCCGGGGAGGAGTAAAGGATCACCGGTCACTGCCCTCAAAGACGCCATTGATAGAGGGTACCTGACCAATGGAAATGCCAGCCCTGTAGAGACCACTGGCGGCCAGGGTCAAGACCCTGAGGGATACCTCCGACCTCAGAACAACAACATTGGGGAAGAAAAGGTGAGACGGGTTGAATACACATTGTATGCTTCAAAATATATGTATTCTGCATTCAAAGAAGGAAGACAACTCTTGCTGGCTTGTTTACTGATGTGACCAGCATGTTCCCTCAGATACATGCATTGATCAAATTAAGTGTCAGTCAGTGCCAGGAATGAGTTGTATGAAATGTTAAACTTCTCAATCAGAGCTTCAAAATGACCTGTAAGGCCCAGCTGGATATTTAATCAACTTGTACACTTGACATTACAAATATGATAAATTTGATCCCATTTTCATCAAGATATGACACAGTGCTTCATACTTCAAATTTGATAGGGAGTGTTTGGGTTTTTATGGAGTCTTTGTTCCATTTTCTCTCTTTTTCATTCTCACAATACCTTCCTCTGTATGAGGTATAATAAAACTGAAATGTACTTCGATCATTACCCATAATTCAAACTCAAGAATGTGATGAAAAGTGATAATTTTAATAATGGATTTTTGCAGACATAATAAGTGTGGCTAGGCATTGAATACAAGGAGGGTCTACCCCGGCACAATGCCTGTTGACATGCTCCACTGTGTGTGGTAATTGCATCTCTTCACTTTTCATTTTTGCTGCCTTGAACAAGGTGTTAAGACTAGTTTCTGGCATGTTTTTTTCAAGGTCCAACAAATTCAATTCGGAGTATGAGTAATACCCAAACATAAGTGGTCTGCTGGCATGCACAGAGGGAGAGAGAACGAGATCAGAGACCCAATGAGTAACGTGTATGTCAAAGTCCTAAACAGAAAGCAATTCCACACATCAAAAGAAATTCTTTTAAAAATTAAAACTTGACATTAACCGGCATTTAAACAAACAGTTAAAGCTCTAAAATATATTTTGCAGTTTTAAAAGTTTCAATTACAGCTTACACCCTTTCTATTCTAACCACCGTCAATGATACTGTGTTCAAACACCATGAAAGAAACAAAAATTGTAGACATTTATGTTTCAAAAAGTCTCACCATATTGTTATGAATTAGCATGTTGTTAATTCTTGGTAGATTTTTTAATTGAAAGTGTAGAAATTTTATTCAGCATAAGAATTGTTTAATTTTGAGTTGATTCTGCAGCTACCTTCATTTTGTTAAGAATAAAACAAGAACAAAAAAGGGTATTCTATCCAGTGATGTATATTCATGCAGAACCATGATTCACGGCTAAAAAGATGTCATTTCTAAGAATCCCTGCATGCTCGATGTCTTCATTTTCTCTGGTCTTACACACTCGGCTGTTGTAACTTGGTGTAAACTCATCGCCATTGTGGTGATTAACGAGTGTCTCTAACCCCCATGTTAGTGTTCTCCCAGATCAGAAATCACTCGACTCTCACTTCTGTCAATCTCACAATCCGAGACAGCTACTTGAGACAGGAAGCAGTCGGACTTTGGAGAGGAATCAAGTGATAAATGCTTGCGTTGCTCTGAAGTTTTATTAATTGTATTGTTTTCCAATGCCCTTCAGTCATGTGATAGTTGTCGAGATCTTTGAATTTCACGATCATCAATAATTCACTTATTTCATATAGAAATCTGACACTCATATCACAATGATTTTACAGCACATAGAATTTTTTAAATGATTTTTTTTTTTCTGTAGAAATATAATAAGTGTTTATTGTTTACAGATAAATCAGGATTGTATACCAGGTAAAAATTAAACTTCCACAAAAAAAAAAAGCAAATCAGATTTCATCTAATTCCAAACAGAGGTTAAAGAAAAGACTACTAGTGCACTTCACTCACCCTTCTGATGCTTTCCATTCTATTGTGCAATTTTGTAAAACCTGTCAGGGGCTTACATTAATGTGGTGGAATTTCATCTACCCATTGCAGCTTTGCAAGTCTGGTTAGCATAAATCACAAAAGGGGTGAATTTTTAATGAATCGTGCAGTGAAAATATTGATTATGTTCTGTTGAAAAAAAAAATTATCATCGTTTGAACCTAACCTATCGCATTCATAACTGAGGGGTGCTGTGCTATCATTCATGGTAGTTTTCTTTATGAAAAGGGCAAAAAGTACGACTGAACTGCAGATTGTCTGCAGTGTCACCGCTGATAAGGAATTCTTAATTGAAAAAAAAAGAGGGTTGACATTTACATATTGAAGTTTTTTGATGTGAGGAAGTTGTGTCTGCATAGTGGGTGAATCTGGCGAATTCTCTCCGTTTTTGTTGCACAGTGTTCCTAGAACACGTTATAGGACTTTTTCAAACCACTGGATTGGTAGCACATTACTAACCGGGTTTTTGAAACTGGAAAAATGATTGGTAATTAGTGATTTTGTATTTAATCAGTAATATATCTAATGTTTAAAGTTCACACGTCTGCTTACTAGCATACCTTAGTGTGTTTACCTTCTACAAGCTTATACCGTCGGGGGCTTCTCAGGAGATTTCAAAATTGATGTGCATTTTTACATTGCAGAGAGAGAAAGGTGTCTCATCAGAGACAAATGTCATTTTTTTTTTTTTTTTCGTATTGTGTGATGTATGACTGTCTGCAAAAGGTATAGCGAACATTTAAAGTAAGTTAACAGCTTTGTTAGCACGCTGTGTAAAGTTATATATAAACATGAGACAATCTGAATTCATTAAGGAAATGTTCTATGTGAGAGGAATTTCTTGGCAGGGTAAGTATTAAATATAAGTAGCGAAAGAAAAGTAAAGTTTAGATTGTAGTCTTAGTTGGTTCTTTTCTTCATTCCAGTTTCAGTAGGTTCTAGCTGATGACTCAGAATTTGAAAATGTTAGAAAGAAAGTGGTATTTTGGGACATTATCAATAGGCTTACGACTGTCATAGCGGTGTTTGAATTCAGTAAAGAAATATAAATGAAGTCTATATTGTGACTGAGATATGGGGGTTTTGGTGTGAAGGGGTGTAATTTGGGTGTCAAGGGTTGATGGTTTAAGGGTAATGTATGAGGTAGTTATAGGGGACTGGCGGTAAAGACAAGACTTGATGTACATGTATTGTGTCATTACAAAGACATCCCAAACTCTTTCGCAATTTAGGAGCGATTTCTTTTCATTTTCTTCTCTTTTTAACCTGTCAGTATAATTTCCAGAAATGTTTTACTTTGTTAACCTTAATTTGTTTTTTTTCTCTGTCTGTCATAAGGAAAAAATTAAGGTGTAATGTTTAAGTTATTTTCTCACCTTCACAGTGAACTTGTGGTTAACATCATTAACAAGACTGCGCAATTTACTGTCTTTTGAAGAAGTGAACAATTTAACACATATTTTAAGGAGAGATTTTTAAACATATTTTGCGACTGCATTTAACATAACCATTTCTTTAATAAAAGAAGAAATTTATTTGTGCATATGAGCATAAAAAAAACCCAGAAAGATAGAAAAATTTATTAACATAAAATAATACATGGGTTGTCTTTTCAGAGGAAGATTTCAACCAATATGGTGAATCGGCCCTTGCCGGCCATACCAGCTCAAATTAATGGACACAGCCCAGCACAAAACGGACACAAAGACTACAGCCCCAGACACAACATGAACCGAAATTCAAAGTGCTTAGGCGAGTTGGACACTAGTCCCAAACACGAGCGAGTGCATAGTCCTCGGCACAATGGCAGTCCCCAGCATAATGGACTGACCAACAGCCCACATAAACACAAGAACTGGTCCAGTGTGGACGATAATGTGTTGATCCCAGAGGTAAAGAAACGAGACCGGTTAAATGACTCCCCCAGGAGAAAACCAGTGAGACCAATGAGTGAAGTGTTCACAGACAGCAGATCTGCAGCGTCCAACTTCTATGGTGCTCGAGAGAGCCAATTTGATGTGCCCAATTACATGTATTCAAGGGGACAGATGCAATTTCACATTCATGATTCTCATATTCATACTAGTCACAGTCAAGGTCAAATATCTGGTCAGCAGTTCAGAGGTCATGGTCAGGTTAACCGTCGCCGTGGCGAGGAGACCCGGAGTAATCAGAAGGTCATCTTGAGGTACCAGAATGACAGCCCTTTCCAAGATTCAGGGTCCTATGAAAACCCTCTAGACGATGGAGCCCCAGGGTCACAGCCTAAACCCCCAGGGTAGGTGGTTTTTACATTTACAGTTTGATTTACAAATTAGGTTACAAAAAATTCTATCTAAAGGTCATAGGCTGATCTTTTGAAGTTTTATTTTGGTAAATTTTTTCCTTCCAGTAAATCCTCCTACAATAAGTTTTTGTACATGTGCTGATATTTTTATACTGACTCTGAATTTAAAGCAGAAAAAAAATATATACATATATATTATAAAAGAAGTGTAAAAATAGCAGCACCTGATGAAACATTGATATCGACAGAAGCAATATGTTTTACTCTGTTTCCTTACCATTTGTTGATTGACGATTCCTCTGTAAACACCAAACACCTACATTACCGAATTGTTATGTAATTTGGATGGCCGAGCAGATAGGCAGATCCTTGGTATTATTTGTACAAGAGGAGCCCCTGTACAAAGCCCCTCTATAAAATCGTCAAGTGAGCCTGTGGGAGGCCGATATATTCTGAAGATGTTTGATTGTGGTTGTCACCAGGCACAGCCTCTTGAGAACTTGGTTCCTTGAACCCCTGTGTGTGCAAGCTAATGGTGTCAGATTATGTAATAACTTGAACAGCCAGAATTTTTTTTCAAAAGATTAAATTTTTTGAAGATGTGACACACTAAAATTACAAATACTGAATCTTTTTATAACACAAAGTGATATCAGGTATAATTGTTGCTTTTTGTAAAATTTTGTTTTACATATTCTCTGTGTAAAATTGGGCAAGGAAATTTGTATGTTATGAGGGCAATTTAAGTATTTGGTTGGTAGAATTCCCAATCAAGCAGTATACATGTACTTCAAAGAAAATTTGGCACATGGCTGTCTTAACTTAACCATATCCTGTCTGTCTAATGACTTTTTAGATGATTTCATGTTTTTGCTACATGTGCAAAATTGTGTGGTATCAAAGTCTGAAGTATTGTTTTAAAAGCTGGTAACAGGAATGTACTCTTGTTTTAAGATTGCTGTGAATTTTTAAAGATGTATTTGCCTCAAAAGAAATTTTCAAACTAGCGGATCTGTGAGTGCCAAATGTTCTATAATGTTCCAAGTGTTGTATCAAACTTGCCTCTCGAAGGCCTGTTTAATCGTAGGATTGGGTGGGTTAGTATATAGATATTATATCTATTGATGGGGTTTGTTCAAACAGATCGTATACAGAACCATTATCCACAATAAACAAGAGGAGCATCATAAGCCGCAATTCAATCAAGACACGAGAGATCCTTGTTTTCATTTCGAAACTTTTTAATGTTCGGGGTGTAGATTGGAGAAGAATTTGTCTGTAACAAATTCCTGGCATTTCAAGATCATGACTGATTCAGTGTTTGTCAAATAGCTTAATTCCGCCTGTGATGATCGGCAAAGGTGTCTTTACTGAAACAACATTGCAAGGTTCTTTAATTTGAAACTAAATGTGCATTAAGTCAGCTATTGATAAAAAAAAGTTCTGAACAGTTGTGAAAATATGTAAATCTAAAATCCCATAGAAAATCAATTTTACCTAGATTAAAATGAAATCTTTATACAAGGGAAAATATTTTGTTTGAATATTTTCTTAACATTTTCCTATTAAAGTGTTCGCCTCAGAGTTACATACATATGATGATGGAGGCATGTTTCATGGGGAATTAACTAAATGAATTCAAATATTGACTGCTGAAGAGCCCAGGGGTATTACATTTCTCTCATTTCACACCTAGTAATTGATCATTGAATGTGTTTTTTCAGAATATCATTGAAAATGGGGGAAGCCCAGAGAATAGGTGAATTTACTCAGCAAACAGTTGCCGAAATTGAATTACCTCTTTGGGTAATGGTTTTGACAATACAACAATGAATTCTATTGAAGCAAGCAAACTGATTATTTGCAAGCAGTTAAATCGAGATGGGGTAAAGGGGGATATATGTAGTAATGATCGACTGTTAGGGAAACAAATTTGTGTGCAATTGCATGTTGGAACCAAGTCAAGATGTTTATACTCAGGTATGTGCATATATCATGTATATTTATATCTAAACATGCAGACTGAGCACTACTGCATTGATTACGCTTTTAGCCCCTTCCAACAATGAAGAGTTCTATCTGCTTTATTCTGCTTTATCAACTTCATACAGATTCCAATAGCTGCAACATCTTTCTGCAATTTGGTCTTTAGAGATAACAGTGTGCCTTTTTTAACTTTTGTGCTGCAATAAACCATGCAATGGTAAAGTTTAAGAGCCATTGTCTCATCTAATATAAAGTTGAAGCTTCCTCGAGGAAAATGGGCCCCCTGGCATCGCCAGTAAATGACATCTTAATGTTTTCGTAATTGAAAAATGCAGCAGTGATATGAAGTGAATGTTTATACTGCCATGCATTCCTCCATTAAGTCGAGGTTTTTACTTGCAGGGAAATCTGCAACATGTAAAACGTGCATCTTTTTGCCATGCAGATAGTTGTGGTATGAATCTAACAAACCTATTCACATTGGTATTGATTTTCATATTGAAGGTTTGAAATATATCTTAAAGGGTTTTTTGGGTGATAAACTGAACTGAGAAGAGGTGTGAACATTACTCATTACTAATGGCTGATCTTCCAGAGGGAAGAAAGGGGAGGTCATGTGTTACAAATCATCCTACTCCAATGTCCATTAAACTGTCCCCTGGTTTTATTATTTTTCACCTGTGTGATTGTTGCAAGGAGTTTTAAGGTTCCAGGCAGCCTTTATAATGAGTGACTCAGGTGTTAAAGTTACTTGAAGATGGTCATTTGTTATGAGAGGTTGAGGACATCAAGTTAATGACTCAGGGATAGGCCAGCTACAGGGGGATTGACAGTAACCCTGCTGGCCATGCAAGGCCATCTCTCTACCAACTCTCCAAATAAACAAAGAGAAAAGCATGTTGGTCGAAAAATAACTATTTTCTTTAATAAAGTACTCTTTGATATCAAATTTAGTCATGAATTTATTGAAATTTAATTTATTTTTTAAAAGTTGCCTGAGTTCATACAGAACATAATGAAGGTGTGCTTGGGGGCTTTAAAAGGACCAATTAACAAGTAAATGGACCATAATTTTCTCATCTTGAAATCTGAATGACGAACTGGACACACTCATTATCTGAAATTACACCTCTGTCAGCCAGTTATTTCCCCTTACTGGAGATTTGAGTAGACTTCTTGATTGGGCAGGCAGTAAAATCAGCCGTCTTGAATGGAGAGGCAATGTAAAGGCATTGGATTAGGCCCTTTGAGTCAGCGGGACGTTAAAAGCCCTCTGCGCGCTTTTGTGGGGTTCCAAAAAGAAGATTAGAATTGTTTGTTTGACTTGGGTCTTAGCACTGCATGTTTAAAATCTTTATTGTCAGGCAGTGATTTTATTGTCACTGTCATATTTCATTGCCTCATGGAATGTGAACAATGCCGTCCATAAGTTTGCTTATATCAGGGTCACAAATATTGCCCAGGTATCTACCCTAAAATTAAATTGAAATTTAAGGAACAACGTGTTTGTGTTATTGAGTTGAACCATACTTACAGTGGGTTTTTAGGTTTTTAAAAGAGATTAATTTAGTTTTAAAAATTCGTTCTTCCCTTCGCTTAAAAATTAATTGAACTGTGGACACGATTCCTTAGAAAGCTCATACACCAAACTGCCGTGTAAGTTCAAGGGATGTGGTAGATGGCTGAAAAAACAGTTTTGACAATAAGCCGTGATTACAGGGCAAAGTTTCCCCGAGGATGTTTAATGGGATCAGTTTGAACTTGTGTGTAATCATCTATTATTTCCTGCTGAGCTGAAAAAACATTCTGAAGATTATTGGCAGCAGGTGATGAGAGGAATTTCTGTGTATTGATGTGAGCCATCCTCACAGAATTCATGGCAGCCTGATGATTTGTGAACAATTTGTTGCCAATAACTTGGGGATAAACACTGGCTTGATTGGTTTATAGCCTGCTACAGGTATTTTGTGATGTGGCAGAAATAGCCGAAAAAACTACAAACACAGGTGACATTATCAGGTGTTGATTGGACAGTGTCTCTGTTTTATCTGATATCATTCAGAGAATTTCCAAACTGTTTGAAGTATTTAATTCATTAGTCAACAAAGTGTTAACATGATGAGGTGGACTTTCGATAAGGTATGACTGACCCCCAGAAGTTTGACACCTTAACTTAATCCAAGCATTCCTGTGTCGGTTTACACCTTGACTCCACTGTGTGATGTGTTGATTTCGGCCTCTCGAACATGCTGTAATAGTGGACTAATTACACGCTACGACCTAAGGGCCCGCGCTAATTATTGAATTGTAACAGATTAATGTTTTGAAAGGGAGATAACTTGTTCCAAGGTGAGAAAACATTAGTAGATTTAACAGATAAGGATTAACGGAGCAGTGCTTTGTGGTTTGTAAACAGAGGAATTAACAGAGAGACTGGGGACTTCTCCCATGCTTTGATGACATTCTGAGTTTCCTGGACATTACCTGAGAAAGGAGCCTTTGATGTGAAAGCACCGGGAGAGAGGTTATACGGCCATAATTTACCTCCGTCAAGTTCTAACACTGTCACTCAGCCAAGCGAAAGGCCGTTTACAAGATTTCAACACAATCCACTGGAATTTTGATATTTATCAAGAAAAAGTGAAAACATTCAAAGAAATCGGCTTTCATTAGTGTGTGCTTAGCGAGTGTGAGTGAAGTATGAAACATTTCCTCTTTTGAAAAGAACAATATTTAAAGAGAGAGAAAAAGATCTTTTCATGAAATATAGGAAAAGTTATTTAATCTGGCCAGTGAAGGACACAAAGTCTCGGCAGTGAAACGAAAAGGGGGAAGTACTAAAATATTTGGAAAATTCCAAACTGTGACCCTGGAAGGAGAGAAGTGAGCAAAACAATGGATTCCTGATCAATGATTGAGACAAAACAATACCTTCCAGGTAAACATAAGACAATACCTGGCCACACCTGAGACTCGGGACAGTCTGATTTCAGGTGACACGAACAATTAGAAACATTTTTTTAATGACATTGATGAGCTTTGTCTGAGAATTATTGGAGGGTTATTTTTTTCCATACAAACCTTGTGGATGATTTATTACCAGGTATTTGGTTTCAAATTGATTAAACTGGTAGATCTGATTTCTGCATATACAGACTGTGTTTAATTGATCAGGGATAGCTTTTGGAATTTTGAATTAGTTGAGCGTTTGAATCAATACATAAAGGATATATTGCCATTTTATTCGGAAGGCGAAAAAAATATTTTGACTTGAATGACAAGTGACCAGCCCATTATATGATTTACCTATGAAAGAGAACCACCACATTTCAATGGTGCGTCTGATTCATTCCTGGGAGGATTCGCAGTGCGATGGATACAGAAACCCTCACTCCTCCAAAATGACTTTATCAGAAGACACGGTGCTACGAGTAGCACTACCCCCTGAAAAATGTACAGGGGCATCAAAGCCAAAGGACTATTATTATGACATGAGCATTTTTCAGAGATGGATTGAACGAAAGAAGCAGAGGAAATCCGCTAAGATAACTGGGTAAGGATGCTGGTTTTTGTAATCGTTTTTCAGTTGTGGATTGCAACGGTGATTTCATTTAGAAATTAATGGTGAATCATGTGCGGTTAAAATAAACTGGATTGAACGTCATGAAGTATGGGTGTAAAACACCTGAATGGTTTTATGTAAATTCTCGGTTGTAAAAGGCTGTAAAACAAATTTGGTATCGGCAGGTCTGTTTGATGTTGCCCGTTTGTAATGGTTCAGGGATGTTGGAAAATCATAAAAATGATGTTTATTTTTTCTCCACTGATACTTTTCATCATGTGGTAATTTGGAGTCCCCAATATCTGGTAATTGATTTCACTGAAGCCCGAGATCTCCATATAGATGATTATGTGATCCAAGTCGTAAAATACAAATGATTCTATCATCGAAATATTCAAACCAGCCAATGGAGTCATAAAATTCTATGTTGGTTTAGTTTTTCTTTTTTCCTGATTGAAAACAGTCGCAACTGATTAATTTTCTTTGGTTATTTTGCTATTAAATGTTTGGGACAGGCCGATTTATCATAAAAGTGGACTTTCTGTGTGACATTTATGTATCTGTGCAATTTCTACTAGGTTTTAAAAATTCGTCATAATACTATTTTCAGATGTAATGTTATTACGTTAATTGAAAAGTCAACGATAAAACTTAATTATTTGAGGTTATTCCAATGACCAGAATTCAACCAATTTTCCATTTAAATGCAATAATAAATAGACATTTCTATTCATATAAAAATGAATGAATAGTTTGGTAATTAATCAATGGATTATTGTAATGAAAATGTTAAGGATTAGAGACCGAATCATATTTACAATATATTCATGACAAATGCAAAATTCTATGAAGTTTATTTGATTAATTTTACCTGCATTTAGAAATGGTAGATTTCTCTTTATGCTACAAGGAATACAAAATTTTGTCATAATTGATTAATATGTGTGCAAAGTAATTGTAATTTAATTAACTACACTTTAATATCCTTATAATGGTAATGGTAATTTGATTGAGGGTTTAAAGCAAGTAATTGTAATTTAATTAATTACATTCTAATGCAATTGACCCCATCCCTGCCTTTACCTTGGATTTATTGAAAAATTTACCCCAGCATTCTTTTTTGCCTTTTTGTTTTACCATGAAAAATAAGTACAGTCAAAGTAAGTCAAAAGAAAATCATTTATACAAAATCCAACAGTCATACATATATGTATATATTTTATGTGTGATTCTCTAATCCAAGTACCAACACAAGGATGGGAGGGGGCGGGGGCAATCATCTTTACCAAAATGGATTAGATGTTGATTGTGGTAGTCTACTTTTCATCAGATAAGATATGGCTGACACTTAACTTTATGCTGTTGTTACATGATAACAGGAGAGAACACAGGAGAAAAGGAGAAAGGGATTTCATGTCAGTTTAATGGCTTTAAGACCATTCAGACTCCAGTGTAAAAGTTTGGGGAAAAAATTAATATTCATCTCTTAATGGTCTGCGAACAAGAAATAAATGATTTTAATGGTAAATTAAGTGCCCATAAAATCAGATAGCAATACCGAGACATGTTTAAAGATGGCTGTTTTCTCTATCCCCTTCAAATCTTCACACTCCATAGGACCTCTGTAAATGTTTGGAAGGTGGCGGAAAAGTTTAAAAACAGCAAAATAAATGTTTTCTTTTTAGAACGGATTTGTTTGCCTGTTGGCAAGAAGGTCTAAAGAAAAACCAATGTCAAAAGATGGAGGGTGAAAAAAAAACAGGCCATATGATTAATGTGGTATTCATGCATTAGAGGTCCCATTAATAAAAAGTTGGGTTTGCATTTAGATTGAAAAATTTCTTAAATTATAAAAAAAGCTTGAGATGGTTTTATATGAAAAATTCATTCAGTTAGGGTTCAATACAATGTTTTAGAATTGAATTCAACAGGGTGTATTCACAATTCTTTAATAATAAAAGATGTCTTAAATTTAATCTTAGCGCAACTGATAAAAAATCTGAAATATTAGATTTGATGAAAAGTTTGTGTATTGAGTCACAGATTAGTTGAGGTATATCAAACAAACTGGATTTTTTTAATATGACAGGGGAATCATAATGTCTCGATCTGAGTCATACTTTGATTGATGTAGAATGATAAATTGTCGTTAAAACAATGTAACAAAAGCATGCTATAAATAGAGTAAGTTGAAAAAAAAAATGTGGAAGAAATACATATACATTGTAAAGATGTACAGGAATGATCAGTGATTCTTAGGCATGGGCATGCAGCCATTGAATTCCATGTTGTGACTTGCTTCTGGCAAATGTACGTTTCTCTCGGATTTCTGGAATTTCATTTTGTTTAGCCTAATTGTTTGTTGACATAGTTTTTGTCACAGGTAAATCTTGTTTCCTTTCACGAAATATTTCTGAGATACCAAGTCTTTACCAGATATCTCTGTTTGTATGTATTATTTTATCATTTTACTTACAAAACTTCAGTAGAGCCAGAATTGAATAGTTTTGTGTGAAAGCCAGCTTTGTGAGTAATATTTCAATCTTAGTCATCCAAGCATTTTACATAAAAGCTCTGCAGAAATAGCCTATCAGCATTTGTAGCCATATTGCATGTTTGGGAGAAATTTTATGTGCATACCTCTTAGTAAGAAAAGGATATTTGTGATTCATTCAATAATTCAATTAAAGCAGTGTATATAAATTGCTCCACCCTCAATTTGTGTACATCATGGTATTATACCATTGTCTATTATAAGACAAGAGTTAAGAAACAAAGAAGGCCTTTTTGGAAGCAATCTATTTATGTAAAGCCAATTCTTTGATCAAGCTTCTTTATATACTTTTCATCCATTGATATATGCTTGACATTCTGTAAACAGTGTAAGCAATCGGAAAACACATGAACAGAAATGTAGAATAAACACACTTAAGGATTTATTCAGAGAAAGGATTATGGGACTTTTCTCTGGAGAGAGTGGTGATCCCAGGGACTCTGTAATGGCAGAATGGATGATCTTTTTAAGTTGTTTGTCAAGGTCCCCACCATAAGTTTCTTTGTCAGTGACTTTTACATAAGAGAGTCTGAGAATTACCGCATTCCAAAAATAAATCTTGTAAGGGGGATAAAAAAAAGGGGGGGGGGGTATCATGCTGAGCTTTTTAGTTAAACGCCGAGCTTTCTTGCTTAACATTCTGTTAGTGAATTTTTAAAAGTAATATTCTGTCTTTACTTTTCACCCGATTATGTGGATGAGGTCATCCTCCCGAGCATTGTTTCCCTGTAATACTGGTGTAAAATCCGATCATTAGCATTTGTTTGTGATGATGTGGTGTAATCTTCCTTTTTTGTCATTGATCTAAGCTGTTCTGATTGATTCCATTGTTGTCAAGTCATCTTAAACCACTGGGCCTGATTTATTGTAAGAGTATTCCAAGAGATTATAGGGGGGAAAAACATATAAAAATTAGGCCTTCTTTAAATGATATTAAACAGATTTGTTTTTACTGGAATACATTGTATTTTGTGCTGTAAGATTGGACAGTTATTTTTTTTCTGGTGTAAGATTAATTGTCATCGTCGGGGATGTAAGTGAAAAATGGTGAAAATTGTAGCAGGGAGGTAAGAAAAATATTTATTTTGGCTGATTTTTTATTAACATATGTATACATGTATATGAGATATGGGGTGATAAAGGTTTTGAACATTTTTTTTTTAGAAAGTCTGTTGATTATGGTAATAAAGTGTTTGAAAAGACCTCACTCTTTCTTTAAGTTACAACATTTATAACGTAATGTCTGTAAAATTGTGTCAGATGTTTTTAGGGGGTTTTTTTTCAGTTGAAAGTAAATAAACCAAACTGAATTTTTTGCATCTTGTAGATTTATAAGGAAAGTTTTTTTTACCCCAGGGCTTGTTTAGCTGTTTATCTGTACAAAAGCTTTTGACAGTTGTTTAAGTTGGGGCAAATTGAGATAGGTGGAACGTGGCATCTCTCCCCTGACATTAACATATCAGCTGTATAATAAAACAAGATGGGAAGATGAAATTTTTTTACCCCTTGCATTGGATTTTTTAAATAGTTGAATTCCTTTGCCAATTTTTGCATGCTAGCTGATTTAAATTTTAAAAAAAATGGGACCCAAAACAAATGATGTCATAGACCAAGCAAATGAGTCATCAATATTTATGCTGGAAATTTAACTAATGTAAAATTAGGACCGTATCAATCATTGCTGTGTTTGGTTGCATGAAACATTGAAGGCAGGTTATGATAAAAACTTTTAATTTCTTCTCAACATTCTCAGATTTCATGCTCACATTGAAGTTTACATTTCCATAAGAAAAACGTCCATGGTCATTATTTTTTTCAAGTTGAATGGATATTTTTTAGTTTTGGTGTAAGGATCACACTCAAGTATTAAGTGTTTCCTCAACTCAGTGAAATGTTTGAAGATCAAGTTATACCAAAACAAAAACAAAAAATTCCTTATTTTTGTAAAGCACACACAAACTAAAAAATATCAGGCTAAGATTACACAGTTGGCAAATAGATATCTGGAGATTGGGTGAAATTTGATCGACCTGGGCATCATTTTGACAGGATAATATTAATTGCTGCATAATCCACATTCATCATATTTAAGGTCAACTAATGTGCAGGGGGGAAATATTGGGTTGTGACATGACTGGATGAAAAAAGTGTCTGATGATGCATCCAGGTCTTGCCAAGCCTCAGAAGTCAGCATTAAATATTAATGCAATCAATAGAAAAAAAAGCAGATACCTTCACACCGGAAATGAAATGGAGGTCTCGTAACACTCAGGCGATTGACTGACAGCTGGCTTGTTGGTTTTTTCTTTCTCTCTCTCGGCTTTGCATGTTTGAATGTTTATTAGGAAACATGAATGGAGGCCCAGTGTAGATTCTCTCAGCCTCTTCAGAGGTGGTGTGAAAAACAAGAATTGTAATATGGGAATTACGTTCAGATTCGTTGCCAAAGGTAGTGACATAGATGAAAACTATGTGAATACTAGCATATCCAATAATGAAGGAGGGAAGAAATGGAGGTACATACATCAATCGAGTTTAAAAAAAAAAAAATTTAAAGGTTTTCAGGTGTTGATGGGAATTTTGGAATATAAAAACATGATTGATGTAAGAGGATATATTGTGAAGAGAAATTCCTCGCTCATGATCTTTAATTATTTTTCATTTTTTTTTACATTCAGTTTGGAGTCCTTGATGGGTTTGGACAGAAGCCATATTGAGGATGAAACCTTGCGACATTCCTCTTGGTATCAGGCCGGAATCCCAAGGTAAGACCATGTCATGGTGTCTGCTTATAAGATGCCATTGTCTGGGTATAGAGAATGGAAAAACATATCGATTTTTCAGTTCACCAACATTTGATGAAAACTGTTTCATCTATTGCATGATGAGGTTTTCAGAGCAAACATAATAAGATATGGATTTTTGAGTGGGTATTATTTGTCTTTTGCATTATCCTTATTACCAGTATTGCATGGGGTCGTCAGTGAAGCAATACAATTTCTTTCTTGGCTTTTTATTAGATAATAAACATTCCTGCATTGATACACTTTAATTTATCTTGAAATGAGGCTGTAGAATTTCTGTACAATAGATGCTTCTCAGAGTTGTTAGTCCTGAGAGACTTTGATATGCATCTTTAATAATGGAACCAAAGCTGGAATGTTCAATAAATCATGACAAATTCAGTCTTCCACCACATTTCATGCTTCATATTTTAGTAATAACAATTCCAAATGCATAATTAGGCAATAAAACGATCCCTATGACATGACCTGTGAGTCTTAATATTTGACTTGTAGTAGAAATTATAACCGCGTTGTTCCTTCCTTATGATAAATTTTTTTTTTAAATTTTTAATAAAAGTATCTGGTATTGTATACAGGGAATATTTATGATGTTAGTGAATAACTTCATTTCTTGCATTAATGATAACATTCGAATGTTTGAATTTTACAGAGAGATTGCATTAGAAATTCTACAGCAGGAGGAGATAGGGTCATTTATAGTCAGAGATAGCTCCACCCATCCAGGTTGTTATGCCTTGTCCGTCCGAGTGCCAAAGTTTGAAAATCCGACAGGAATTTCCCATTATCTCATATTGAAAACACAGAGGGGCGTGAAGTTAAAGGTAATAAACTGCCGACATCTGTTCTGGAGTTTGAATGAAAAATTTTATGTCTTGCACCAGACTTGTGCATTCGTTACCCTGCAGTTTATTTTTTTTTCACAATAAAATGAAAATTGGATGATAAAAAGATGGAGAAGTGATTCAACCTGTCCTTGAAGTAATCTATGTGTAAGGGGTACAGTGTAATTATAAGATAATTTATTTTTTATTTAATCAGGGCTTGGAGAAAGAGTGGCCTGACCTATTAGCACTAGTCACCCATCATACAGTGATGTCGGAAATGTTGCCGTGTACACTAAGACTTCCTCACAAATCTAAGAATCCGGCCTACAAAGATTCAGAGGACGGCAAGAAAGAGGACGACCCAGATTATCAGAGACTGTCGGACTTCACGTCCATGATGGCCGCCCTCAAAAACTGACCACCGTGATTCATATTCATCCACTGGGCTGTGTGTAATCAGAACACCACGTTGTTGTTTATTTATTTGTTTTGTTTTTTTAAATGTCTGTTTTTTGTAGCCTTGAATGTTACCATGTTTTTTTGGCATTTTTATTCTTGGATTACAATGTACTTCATTCTGTGCCCTCCCCAAAACCCCCATTTTCTCCTTCTATTGTAACCTGATGCTGCAGATTTGAGTCCATTTATCAACACTTAGACATATGTGATCAGGTTGATGTTGAAGTTTTTATGTTGACATACACTGCTGATTTTTTTGATTTTTTTTTGTTGAGGGACAAGTTTTCTTTGTGCCACATTTACCAATATAATGACCATGATGGATAGAAGTTTGACATGCATGATGTTGTATACAACACTGGTTAACAGCAAACTGTGTACATAAGAATTCCATTAATGTCTACATAACTTTAGTGCTAAAACTTAACAGGGATTTTTTTGTGATCAATTGTAAGGCAAGATTTAGTCAAAATTTCCCTCTCAATCTAAATCCTTGTTTTGTCACCTTCCAGATATAATTCTATGAAACCCTTTATTGATCATCAAAAATTTATGGAAAAGCTTCTTTTAAAAAAAAAAAAACATTTATATTGTAACTTGCCTTGCACAATAGCTCTGTATAATTGGCAGATTATTTTCAATTGTATGGTCATGGGCATTGATTTTCAAAAAATCAACACTGGCATTAAATGTGACATGTATCACGTTCAATGAGGTCCATCTCCTTTTTTTTTAAACATACAGTGGGTAATTACACTTGTGTACATGTATTTGTATAAATAATTGATGTTTTTGCCAATGTTAATGGATGCTGACTATGTTTGTTTGTTTGTTTGTTTGGTGCTTCATCAGTATGGATTTGTGTGTTATATATAAACCTTTTTCGGTGTGACAACCGTTACATACATGTACACACACTGTACCCATCTTCATTCAACATATGTACTCCCATTTTCCCCATCAATCACTAGGTCCAACTATGTATGTTTACTAGAAATGGTTGTCACTTCTCAAAATTCGTCATTCCATGTCAAGAGTCCATATATGTGCTTTGTCTTCCATGGAATTATTTGCAATAGAAGGAGTTGCTTTTAACCAAAGCTTTAGATTATTGACATTTGATGCTGTAGTTTTAACTTGTGTATAGGTTTATATATATGAGTTGTACAAGGCAATAATTTTGTGTGGTTGATAGAACCATCCAACCCCCAGCTTCTGCCTTAGCAAACTGTGATGCAGGATTTATGTACATGTTATTTGTGATTCAGATTTGTTACAAAGTATTATGGCATCTTGCCTTCAAATAAATATTTATCAGAAACACCCAGATGTTGGTTTATCTTTGAGAGCTTCAGGGGTAAGAGGTGATCAAGTGGTAATATGCAAGTTTACAAGTTAAAGGGCTGTTCCGCAATTATTTTTTCACATTAAGCGTTGATGCAGTAGTTTATACATTAACGTAAAATTTGTCACATTTTGATCTTTCTCAAACGTAAATTTTAATTTTGGTTGTATCAAATATCCAAATGTTTGCTTACCATAACTTGATCTCAGTCTTAGAAATATTATTTTAAAAAAAAAGAATGTGTATCGAGCGAATTTCCGATTCCTGGTAGCGTGCATTTCCACTTGATGTTAAACTTAAACGGGCTATTTTATTGTTAATTAATAGTTCCCTTTTATTATCTGAATAAAAAAAATGAGATTTATGTAACGTTAGTGGTGTATGAACATCAGAAAATGGTACCACATTTTTAGTAGGGTCAACGGACACGGCAGCTCGAGTGTAAGATTCTGTTTAAAATTCAGATATCAGATTGGAATGTATTTAATCACAATATTCAAAGAAAGACAACTTGCTCAGGTTCATCGAACAACCGCATGTCCATAGGCGAAAGTTGGGTTTTACGGTTGGACTATGGGCGACATAGCATCAGGGAGGGGCTAGCCCCCCTCCACTTTTTCTTGCAGCAAACATAATATGTCTTAGATTTACATATAAGAAAGTGAAGTATCAGGAAGTTGCCGTCCCTGCTCCCACATTTTAGGTAGAATGTAAGGAATTGAATTGAAAAAAGGGAATATTAGGGGTGATATTGAAAATTACAGTTATAGGTATACTGCCCCCCCCCCCCCTCCCCCACGGATTAGGAATTTCAAGATGGGGGGGGGAATTTTGGTAGGTAAGATTTTTTTTTTAGTTATATGTATACAACACTACCCCCTCCCATTAAGAATTTCATAATATATATTGGGAATGAGCATTAATAAGCATTTATTTTTGTTGCTTGTAAAGATGTGTGATGATTAGTCTACCCCCTCACTTTCAATTTGCTTCCGACACCACTGTGGACTATAATAGATAGTAAAAATTGATGTTTTTGAGAGGTCTCATCGCCGAAAACCCACGTTTAACGTTCAGAACGATTCTCTTTATTATCGGGGCATTTGGATTTAAAACGATGGAGAGTTTTCGGATGTCGATACTGTTTTTAAAGCTTTCTGGGGTTTTTTATAACTCTAAACTTTACTATAGAAGATGCATGTCGTGTTTAATATGAATGTTTTTAAAGAACGAAATGTTTGTGTTTTTTCATCAAGCTACCAAATTAAGTTAGAAATTTCTGCAAATTATAGAATCTATTCAAACATATTTAATGTATTCAATATAATTTCCAATTCACTTTTTTTTTACATTCCGACTTACAGTTTTTACATGATCATCACACTCACAAAGGTTGCGTCGGTTTTGATACAATATATATATATATATATATATATATATATATATATATATATATATATATATATATATATATATATATATATATATATATATATATATAACTTTAACTAAATGCAGCATCCGCCGTCGTTTTTAAAATATATATATATATATATATATATATATATATATATATATATATATATATATATATATATATATATATATATGTATATATATATATATATATATATATATATATATATATATATATATATATATATATATATATATATATATATATATATATTTTAAAAACGACGGCGGATGCTGCATTTAGTTAAAGTTATTTATTTTGTCAAAGTTTTTCAATCAGTTTTTTTTTTTGTCTAAAATTTAGTACAGATACTAGTAGTTATAAAATCATCGAATCTTCAATGTAGAAAGGAGAACAGGGGTAAAAAAAAAAGCGAAAAAAATACTCTTATGTGAAAATTAGCTCTAATAATTAACTGGATATTTTTCGTTTTGTGTGAATGAAGGAACCGCAAAGGACTGGGGAAAAAATGCCGTTTGCATTGGCAGATCGGTGTGGGGTGTATGGGATTGTACCTTAGAAAGCGAAAGAGAAATTTTGGTTAACTATTAAGTTTATTTTTTATATGAATATTGCACATGACGTATACTGTTATATTGTAATTTTCAAAATCAGTTTTATATGAATAATTTCTGCATAATTATGAACTTAGTCATGCGGAACATAGCAGCCCCCTCCCCAAAATATTTTATTCGTAAAGAAACATGGACCCCGCTTATTCTCCTAAACTTGCACAGTTATCACATGTTGTACATGTAAACAATACTAATATTCAATCATTATACTTGTACTAGTTGTCTTTTTCTGACCACATGATCAATGTATAAATAGTTTTCAACTTTCCAACTCTAGCTTGCTTGCATTACAGTCTCTCTCTCTCTCTCTCTCTCTCTCTCTCTCTCTCTCTCTAATGTGGCATGTCAACCCGAAATTTCTGCAGCTACTAATAGTATTTGATTCGAAGCAGTTATGGTAAAACGTGAAACATTGTAATACAAGCTTTTTTTCTATAGGTTTAGTAAATTAAAATCAAATGTCTCTACATATTTTTATTAACCGGGTTTTCCAACGGAAAAATCCGGTTATTAAAGTGGTGAAAATGGCGGGCGAACGGCCATGCGGGCGGCTGCCAAAGGATACTCTCATTGTATGGATAACTCCTCCTACAGTTTTCAAGATATGAATTTGTTCTTTTGCAGATCAAATGTACATTTATCAGAGGTGTGCATATTGCTAGGATTTTGATATCTGATAATTTATGAAAAAATACCAGCTTTTGAACTTTGTCATTTTTGGTAAAATATTGCATACGGGTACTCCATTTCACTGGATACGGTAGGTAGTGTTTATCAATTCAGGGTTGACATGGATTATGGATACAGTTCACATTAAAGAAAATCCGGTTTGCTGTCACTATGACAGCTTTTCACTTGTTTAAAACTGAAATTTGAACAGCCCCTCTCCACCAGCTAGAGCTACACATGGAGGACGCTTGCCGTTACTTTCCATGATGGAGAAGAATTTGAAGAAGAAAGACAGACAAATAGAGTGACAAATGGGAAGACGAACGCCCAAAAAGGGATCGAAACTCACTGCACTTTCAACTCCGTTGAGCTAACCAAAATTGTATTTTATGAATTGTTGTTTATTTATTGACTATCCTAATTTCTTGCCAACTTCAGTTCTAAAAGATATTTGGCTCAAAAAAAGCAACATTAATCGTATACTAGTATATAAAAAAAATTCAATAAAAAAAATTTCAGGTCCTAAAATTTAAACGGGTGCCGAAACGCCCTGGTCCCGAAACGACTGTTCCTCCGCTTCACGGGAGGGAGGTTCTTGCTTTGAGGTAGGTAATCTTCAGTTGTATCTGTTACTGTCTATGTCTGTGTTTTTAAGTATCCCTAAGCTACAAGAATTTTAGTTCTCCTGAAAAATTAAGTTAAACAGTACAAACCCAATTTTTGGAAGTTGTTTTTTCTCGGTCCTCCTCTTTTGGCCTCAGGAGCCGTATTGTCTTCCGGGTTTGCGAAAAATAATGTTCATTTCAAGATTTACTCAAATTTAAAACACGTTATTCTGTGGGGTTTTGTTTTTTAAAAACACCATGAAACGTAATTTAACAGAACAAGGTATGCTGATGCATATGCCTCTGAATATGTGGAATTTGTGCATAATAAAAGTGATAAATACAATACACCCCCATTATACATTAATACACCTGTGGTTTAGGTATACGTAAATATTGGGTTCATGAATAACTTTTCGTTCTCTCTAACTTTCGTCAACTTTTTACAATGAAGGTTATGGACCCAATGAAAGGAGCGCAGGATGTCATTAGATGTGACGTCTGTACAGACAATGAGCGGGAAAAATCGCCAGCGGAAGTCCACTGCAACACGTGTCACACTAACGTCTGCAGCCCTTGTGTCGCCAGGCACATGGCATTGGATAAATCTAAGAAACACGATATAGTTCTCTTCCATGTTGCTAGCTCAGAAATTATTTTGCCATCATGTTCTTCTCATCCCCAATTAAAATGCGACTTGTTTTGCAAGAAATGTTCGATTCCGATTTGTCTCAAATGTCTCTTCTCCAACCACAACAGCCACACTGTGGAAGAAGTAACAGAGTTGTGTCAAAAAGTCTACAAGGACATTCAAGACGAAACGAAGGAAATTCAACAGCACATCATACCAGCTTTTGAAAAAATTTTAGGTGAGGAGGATGAAAAACTCAAAAAACTGAATGAAGCATACGACAAATTGGACTCATCTGTTGAAGAGCATGGTAAATATCTCTATAAAAAAGTTGATGCAGTTATGTCCAAGTACAAAACCAAAGTCCAACAGAAGAAACAAGCAGACGCAAAGATTCTACAACAGCAAATGGAGGAAATAAACGAAATAATGTCAGAAGCAAAACAAGCTGCTGTCAAGAACGAAGCCCTTTTAAAGTCAAAGAATGCTTCAAGTTTGATTGCACACAAATCGGAAAATGCGAATCTAAGTAAAGTTCCTAATCTGAGAAACGTCATTCCTCCCGATTTCACACCAAAGCCAATTCCCTCAGATCTTCTGGACAGTGTCTTTGGAGACATAACAGGTTCCAAGATTCTGTTCAAGAAAGGGTCCTTTGTTCAACCAAACAATAACCAAGTAGCCGCTGTTGGTGCATCCACAGACAGGGTGTTGTCTACATTCCCTGCTCCCTATAAGCAGCTTTACAGACTAGCCTGTACACGTTCTGGACAGTTGTGGACAAGTGGAAACGAAAGCACATTAAGGTGTCTGAATATGCAGACGGGTTCTGTAGTGGCCACTGCAGTCCTTGATCTAAATCCCATTGCTTTATGTGTCAATACAGCTAATGAGCTGTTGATTTGTGACGGCATTACAGTTTACAAACGAGAGTTGACGGGAGTCATAGCGCCATGTTTCAGTGCTCCTTTCGGATGGAATACCGAGGCTTTGGCGAATTCTTCATTTGCAGAGTCAAATGGGTTTTTCGTGTTCCTTAGGCGTGATGACAACAGACAAAGTAAAGTTCAGCGAATAGTCAATGGCCATGTCCAAGGAGAATATCAGTATGACGAAAATGGCAAAGAACTGTTCAACTCAAACTGCTACGTTTTCTTTCTTGCTGAAAACCGAAATGGCGATATCTGTGTATCGGATACAGCATCTTTGGTCGTGTTGGATAGAAGGGGCAAATTCAGATTTAAATACCACGGTAAGGTATTTGATACTTTCGACAAGCCCTTCCTACCGAGAGGCGTTTCTACCGACTCTCAGGGAAATATCTTTCTGGCGGATCTGGACAATAGATGTATACATATGTTGGATAAGGATGGGCGATTCGTTCGCTATATTACATGCGGAGGGTCGTTAGATAAGCTGTGCGATGTGAGCTGCAACGAAAATGGACGACTATGGGTTGCGGAAAGACTTACTGCTAATATCAAATGTATCGAGTATCATCTGTAAAGGAAGTGGAGACTCGTCATAATGTGTCACAGACACTGGCTTAGAGATTAATGAATTTTTTGATAACGTGTATTTGAAAAAAAAATCATCGGTACATTGAAAATGAATTTAAAAATAAAGTTGAGAATGTTCTTTATAATTATATAAACGTTCCACGCAAGATGTCTTTTTTTTAAAGTCAGTAGTTCGATAAAAGTCCAGCTGTCCGAAATTTCGAAATGGGTTTTAAGGCCGCACCAAGATCAATTCTTAATTGAACTGACGCTTTTTGGCACACATGAAAAACAAACATTTTGAGAGTATTGAATCTGCATTATATGTTCCCCTATCGCACTCCCAATTTTATAAGGAATGTCATTTTATGTGCTAAATGGGTTTTTAAAAAATCAAATTAAAATGATCTTTTAAAGACAACTTGGTTAGAAAAAAAGAGTTGCTCAAATTATTTAAGAATTCATTTGTACCGGACACTATTCAATTGTGGAATACATTAAGCATAGGAGTAAGAAATGAAACTGCTATTTAAAGATTTAAGAATTCATTATATAAATCTAAAACATAGCTAAAGCTCCCTTCTTTTTTCACATGATAAGCGCAAGCTAAACATAATACCAAGCTAAGACCCCATTGCATACTCAATTATGATTTACACAAAATACTATAAAAAGCGGCAATTGTCGATGTGAATCACACGAAGATGCTTACTAATTTTTCTTCAAATGCAAAAATTTTATTATCGTTTTCTTAATCTGCTACAACTAGACCATTTTCATATCCTTAATATTCACCTTTAGTATGTGGCGATGAGTCATTATCCCTTGATATTAACAAGCAATTATTCTCATTAGTTCAATTGTACATCAAAGAAACTGGTAGATTCGTTTAATACTGTTTATGTGCATGTTTCTTATACTCTTAGATATCACTTTATTTGCTATTTTGTAATTACTTTATATCATGTATGTTAAAATTAAAAGAAATAGTAGTTCAAAATTAATTTCAAAATCATCTGTTTATCAGTCCCAAAAACAACTCTCAATCGTGACATTTAATTTGTCATAATAAAGCTACATAGCAAGTTTCATATAAATTCTCAGAACTAGAGATGGTAATCTCTAATCGGTTTACCGCTTACTCGGTCGAAACGATGGTAACCGGTTAAAAAATTAGTACTCGATTAGTCGCTAAAATAAAACTAATGTATATTCTAAAGGGTCTTGGACACGATTTGACTTAAATTTTCAAATTTTATTTTTCCATTTTTAATGTTTATACTGATAAATATAGAAGTTTTTAATGCTATGTCAAAATTTGAAAGTCAAATATCAAGTTATAAGCAAGATACAGAGTTCATAATTCTTTGTTTTGTAAACAAAGCTCGAATATTGTCATTTTTTACATATATGTTGTATTGGTGTAAGTTTCAATGAAATGTATCTTTTTTGTTAATAATAGTATTTATGAAGATACTGAATTAGTTTAAATTGTTTTTTCAAGTCATTTTGTCTGAGAAATGGCAATTTTCTTCATTACATTTTTTGTAAACAACTATATGACTCAAGCTTTGTTTACATAACAACCAAATCTTACCTCTGTATATCGCTTGTAACTTGACTTTAACATTCAATATTTTGGTCAATCATTTAAAATGCACCAGTTAACCATTTTATACATAAAAAATAAAAATATTTTTTTTTTATCTCAGATCGTGTCCAAGTCCCTTTAATATAATTCCGAAATAAATTTTGTTTTTTCTTACGAGACTATTATCTATTCAAGTTAAATTGGAGACTGTTCAGGCCTCAGGATCATGAAGCAATTTCAGACTTAAGTCAGATTTTCAACCTGTCATAAAATAATGGTTTATCATAAAATGACAAAAGAAATTTGTAACTGACACTTTTAGTAGCATTTCAATTTTGTCAGTGTTTTCATTCAAAAGACATCAAGACAGTTTACAACTTTTGACGTAAGTCTAAGTTTGATACAAGATCCTGGGGCCAGATCCTGGGCTTAACCTTTGACGGAAAATTGGTCAGCAGGTGTTAATTATAGTGGCTGTTAAAACAATAAGTCGCTGCCTTGAGTGTTCAACTGTTCATAAATCAATATTGAATTATACTAATATCACTGTCAAGTACCGTTACAACCAACATTACTGTACCTATAATTCAATGTGCTTATTTTACTTTTTTCGTTTAACACGACATCAATTTATAATCGGTCGGAATGATTGCGATTAACCGATTAGTGTAGCCATTCTGCAATCGATCGCCATTCTTGCTGAGAACCATCAGTAATACAACTCTGCAAAAACCATGTTTGGATAAAATGACCGACAGACAGACGGAAAGACTGCGACGATGTCTATAAACCCGGCTTCACGATTGGAGATCCACAAGTATTCTGAGGATATTTCAAATCGAGCATAAATAGCTACTTAAATTAAATAAGGAAAATTAATTCTACATGAAAAAAGTCTTAATATATATATATATATATATATATATATATATATATATATATGTCACGTTTTGTCGAATGCCGAAACATCCTGCTTCCGAAACGCTTATATCCTTCCAATGAATTTTAGCAGAAATAAAAGCCATACAACGTTAACGATACATTGAGGTAGGTGGTAAAACAAATTTAAATGTGGCTGTCCCCGTAAATTTAAGGGTTGTCTGTGTTTCTGATAATCGCTTGGCTACAAGAGGTTTTATAAATTCTTTGGTTCGAAGGATTATCAACCCAATTTTTTAAAGCTTCATATATTTGTTTTCCTCCTTTGGCAATATAAGGTTGTCTTCCGGGTTGCGAAAATGTATTTTAGTTAAAGTTTCATCCAGTTTGAAATGATGTTTTTATATTTAAATAAGATGTTCCCAAATGTAAAATAAATAATACATTTAATTTGTTGGTTTTTTAAAAAAAAAACCAAATCCTACAATCTTAAACTTAAAAATAGTGGTTGCAATATAGTTTAATTCGGCAGGAATTTGGACGCACAAGAGTTAAAATATAATCGATAATATGTACATTTTTTAAGGTTTTTTCACCTTTATTTGGTTTCAATTGGATTTGGAAATAGAATTTTCTTTCTTCTAGACATTTCTTGAAGTAGTTTTATCACAATACGATCTAAAAACCTACTCATTTTCTGAACAGTTTTTAAATGATTTTGTTGTTTTGGGGCCCCATCTCCATGAATTCATAAGTTAAAATAGTGTAAGTGGCACCGTGGAATAAAATGCTTTTTTTTCTGAAGATAGGAGATAAAAAATGAAATATATTTTTACAATATTTTAAAGACAAAATAGAGAATATAGCTATAACACTTAATTGAATGTGTTTTGAATGGCTTAATGGAAACATGTCTCAACAAGTAAAATATGGTTGATGTGATTTGTATTCAGACGAAGTCGTTACTTTTTCTGATAATTTTTCTTTTGTATCTTTACTATTGATTTTTGCTGATGAAACATTTATTGCTTTTTCAGTTACAGCATTCAAAATTTATAACGGAATTTTTTATACGTTACACACATATTTCGGCTTTTTCTGAGCGTAGCGCTCAATGTTGTGTTGGATACTAACTCTGCAGTAAAACCACTCTGAAAATGCATATTTAAGATAATATCGTTATGAAATATTTTGTAAAACTATTAAACTAAGATATTTGAACTTGTTTTCTTATACATGTTTCTAATATTTTCTATTTTAATTATTCTGTTATACAAATTTTATACTGCTTAAAAATAAATGCTTAAATATAAAGTTTAACCTTTTGAATATGTACATATTTTTAAGATAGAAAACATTAACTACCGGTTCAAAAATGTAAAATCACCTGCAAGTATTAAAGTGATCAAATTTTGTTTGACTCTGCAGCACCATTTTGATCGAAGTACTAGGCATTTGAAACTCATTTGTTTCGAGTCCATGGTTCATGTAAATATTTCCTATCTTGCGCGCCCACTTTCTTAAAACAGCATGATGTATTTAAGCACATGGTATGAATTTTTATTACGTTAATAGTGTGGCAAGAGCGATATATATACCTTTTCTGTAAATATAGAAATATACATGACGTAGATTATATTTTTATAAGAAAAGAGTACATGAAGATGTATAACAATCCAGAAGACAGAATGCTTATTGCTTCTTCTAATTTTTCTGCATTGTTATATGTGTTTGTCTTTTTTTACATTAAGGAAATGGACCCAATGAAAGGAGCGCAGGATATCATCAGATGTGACGTCTGCTCAAACAATGAGCGGGAAAAATCTCCAGCGGAAGTCCACTGCAGTACGTGTCACACTAACGTCTGCAGCCCTTGTGTTGCAAGGCATATGGCATTGGATAAATCTAAGAAACACGATATAGTTCTCTTTCATGCTGCCAGCACAGAAATTATTTTGCCATCATGTTCTTCTCATACCAAACTAAAATGCGACTTGTTCTGCAAGAAATGTTCGATTCCGATTTGTCTGAAATGCCTCTCGTCCAATCACAATAGCCACAATGTGGAAGAATTGACTGAGTTGTGTCAAAATATCTACAAGGACATTCAAAACGAAACGGAGGAACTGCAACAGTGCATCATACCAGAGCTTGAAAAAATTTTAGGCGAGGAGGATGAAAAACTCAGAAAATTAAATGAAGCATACGACAAATTGGATTCATCTTTTGAGGAGCACGGTAAAAACCTCCATAGAAGAGTCGATGCAGTTATATCCAAGTACAAAACCAAAGTCCAACAGAGAAAACAAACGGATGCAAAGATTCTACAACAGCAAATGGAAGAAGTAAACGAAATATTGTCAGACGCAAAACAAGCTGCTGTCAAAAACGAAGCCCTTTTAAAGTCAAAGAATGCCTCAAGTTTGATTGTACGCAATTCAAAAAATGCAAATCTAACTAAAGTTCCTAACCTACGAAACATTATACCTCCTAATTTCACACTAAAGCCTATTCCCGCAGATTTTCTGGACAGTGTAATAGGAGAAATACCAGATTCTCAGGTTCGGTTCACAGAAGAGTCCATTATTCAAACCAATGATAAACAAGATGCCGCTGTTGGTGCATCCTCAGACAGAGAGTTGCTAAAATATTCTTTCTCTACTCCATATAAGCGGCTTCACAGATTAGCCTGTACACGTTCTGAGCAGATATGGACAAGTAGCAACGAAAATACGTTAAGATGTCTTGATATGTACACCGGTTCTATTGTAGCTACAGCAGTCCTTGATCTGAATCCCATTGCTATATGTATCAATACAGCTAATGAGCTGTTAATATGTGACCGTACTACAGTTTACAAACGAGAGTTGACTGGGGTAATAGTGCCATGTTGCAGTGTTCCTTCCGGATGGAATGCCGAGGCTCTGGCAAAATCTTCTGCACTTGCAGAGTCATGCGGATTTTTCCTGTTCCTTAGGCATGACGACAACAGACAAAGTAAAGTTCTCCGAATAGTCGATGGCCATCTTACAGGCCTAGTCCGAGGAGAATATCAGTATGACAACCATGGCAAAGAACTGTTCAACTCAAACTGCTACGATTTCTTTCTTGCTGAAAACCGAAATGGCGATATCTGTGTATCGGATACATCATCTTTGGTCGTGTTGGATAGAAGGGGCAAATTCAGATTTAGATACCACGGTAAGGTGTTTGATACTTTCTACAAGCCCTTCCAACCGAGAGGCGTTTCTACCGACTCTCTGGGAAGTATTTTTCTGGCGGATCTGGACAACAGATGTATACATGTGCTAGATAAGGATGGACGATTCGTTCGCTATATTACATGCGGAGGGTCGTTAGATAAACTGTGCGATGTGAGCTGCGACGAAAAAGGACGACTATGGGTGGCGGAGAGACACACTGCTAAAGTCAAATGCATCGAATATCAAGTACCTAATGGCACTATGAAAGAAATTTTCGACCAAATTAGTAGATTGATTTAATAGATTAAAATTATTCTAAAAACATGTATATGTGGAATAAAATAACATATAATCGGCACATTGCAAATTATTTTAATAAAATTATAAAATAAATTTAAAGTCTTTTTAAAAAGTCTTAAAGACGTGCCACATATATATATATATATATATATATATATATATATATATATATATATATATATATATATATATATATATATATATATATATATTGAAATTGTCAAGTTTTCAGGACAATCAGTCCCTTCGTCAGAACACTTAAAGAAACATGTAATAGCTTTCCAAAAAGCTTGGCTGACTTAACAAAATTATTCAATGGATGTATGCATGTATCAATTAGGCTACTTATCAGAAATGAATTTTAATTTTCGCTGCTGATCATAAATTTATAAACGGAACGTGCAAATTTAAGACGAAATGTCAGTCTTTTCTTCGATCTAGAACATGTACATATATATCACTTAAAATTTATTTATTTTATTAATTCAATTTTTTAGGAATGTACACATATCATATCAGTGCATGTAAGCTTGAAAGCTGGTGCGTAAATGGTGGTTTTTTTTTAAAATTGTATTTGTTATATTAAAATGCGAAATCAACTGAAAGGCATTTTCAAAAATGTGCAACCATATAGAATATACAAAAACGTATTGTTTTTGAATGTGTGTGGGCAGCTTCATCAAAATCATCTTGACAAGCAATTAAAGAGACTTGGACACGATTTGAGATCAAAAAAATTGTTTTTATTTTTTATGTATAAAATGGTTTACTGGTGCATTTTAAATTATTGGCCAAAATACTGAATGTTAAAGTCAAGTTACAAGCAAGATACAGAGGAAAAAATTGATTGTTATGTAAACAAAGCTCGAGGCTTATATTTGTTTACAAAAAATGTAATGTAAAGAATTACCATTTCTTAGACAAAATGACATGTAAAAAAACCGATTTAAACCAATTCAATTTCTTCAGAACTACTATTATCAACAAATTAAAGATAAATTTGATTGAAACTTACACCAATACAACACATATGTAAAAATGACAACATTCGAGCTTTGTTTACAAAACACAGAATTAAGAACTCTGTATCCTGCTTATATCACTTGATATTTGACTTTCAAATTTTGATATAGCATTATAAACTTCTATATTTATCAGTATAAACATTGCAAATGGAAAAATAAAACTTGAAAATAATATGTCAAATCGTGTCCAAGTCCCTTTAAAACAAGGGTGAATTCTCAAATTCATGAAAAAAAACCCTAACCGTAACTTCAATTCAATTAGAATTCCTTATTTGCATTTATTGCATGCTCCTACAAAAAAGAAGGGGGAGGAGGGGGCAAATCCATGATATTTCCATTTATCCTACAAAGTTAAGAAAAGTGCAGCTGCCAAAAAAGTTGGGAGGGGGAAGTAGCCTCCCTCACCCCATGCAACCCCCGATGCTACGTGCCTGTGATGTAAACAAATGGTGTGCTCTGTGGTATTCGCATGATCTCAACGGACTCGTCAACTAATCGGCGCGCAAAAACTATGAATGAGACATTATGGCGCGAAATCCTGCTATTACCGTTCACGCAACGAATGAACTCATCCATTGGCAGAGATCCATGGGGAGGGGGTCAGATAAATTTTTTGACATTTGTTTTGTAACAGCTACATACATGTATATTTGGATCGGATGTTTTGGAAGAAATCTGTCGAATTAAGAAACACACTTGATTAGTAATTGTTAAATGTAGTGATGTACATTAAGTAAGACACGCGAGTTATGATCCCTTTTCAAGATTAATGAACTCGCCTAACTGAATGAAAATCGGGTCACACCCTGCTTTGGCGATTTAGTTCCTCCAGTAAACATTCCAGCTGTATAGATATATATACTTGTTTTAATCCAAACTGATGACTCTCTTGTAATAAGGATAATCAAACACCAATTATTACTTTGAAGTAACATTATACCGTAATAGACAATATGTTACAACGTGTTACGATGACCCCTCCCCCTTTTTCACCGTTCAAATATGGTGGAATGCAGGTCTATTTTTAAATGAGGAGTACACACGTGCACTGCAGGGTGAACGTCCCTTTTACTTGAAAACTTTTGCTCGCTGTTGTAATTACATGCCATATAACATTTTCATCAATTGTGAATGTAAATGCTGACATCTTAAACATGCATCGATTAATCTTTTTTGTGAAGTATCATGATATTGCTTGTCCCATTGTCTGCGCTGTTTCGGAGATTGCAACTTTTAAACCTTAGATATGCCTGGCGTCATGGCGTCAGACAATAAATGAAATAGATTACATGGAATAGAAATAAACAAAACTAAATCTAGCACTTCAACCAAAACTAACGACAAAACTTAAAAAAAATTGAAATTAAAAAGAAACAACTACTTCATCATGTACTGTTTTTATCACAATATTTACAAAGATGTTTTCAAAAGATATTTCTCAGGGGAGTTTTAAAGAGTCAGTCGACACTTAACCAACGTCAGCTTTGACATCACAATAAGCACTGATAAGGGGAAATTACTCTAATTGAAGTTATTGTAAATCTGCTGAAATGACCAAAATCTTGCAAGACTAAGCTAAAGAACAGTTGAAAAATAAGGATACAGGAAACAGTTGTAAATTGCACTCATTTGGATGAATGCTCACATTTATTTTATTCACTTTAATTACGGTAAATTCCTGGAACGTACAGGTAACATCGCCTTTTTTAAAAAGGGAGTGGGTGGGTGGATGGGTGGACGGCAGCCTCATCCAAAAATTCTTTACAAGCAAAAAGAAAAAAAAATCATGAAAATTCTAATCCTTCAGCTCTTTAGCAGTTAAATGGTTTCTATATTTTCACTTCCATTTATTACATGGGGAGGGGGGGGGGGGCACCATGTTCTTTTAATATGATAAGCAAATATTTTAAGCGTTAATTAAAAAATAAATTATACATTAACTTTTTTTAAAAAGTGGAGGGGCAAATCCCTGATAAGTCCATTTTCTATGAGTCAAGTTGTCGTAAGTTTATATGTAAGTTTAAAAAAAAAATGTCTACTGCAAAAAAAGGGGATGAACTGACGTTACAATCAATTTAAAAGAGGAGATACATGTACAGTGCAATAAATATTTATATATTAAAATCTTTATTATTCAACAACATTGTATCTGAGATTAAACTATGTTCTACTTATAAATAAATAAATTATAACAAATCTTATAAACTATGAATAAAAAAAAATTACTGAAAAATAGGTATGTTTTATTTTTTTGCATTCAAATTTTACGTTGTTAATTTTATTTTTATTGATTTATTATTATTCATTGTTTGATCACATGCTGTGCTCGCCCCAACGGTCGCATCGTAAAACATATTACAATTTCATGTCATATAATACTATATTTAAGAAACTAATATCACATGTTACAATATCGTATGATACAATATTATATAATATACAATATTGTATCATAAAATACAATATTATATATTGCAATATTATTTGTAACAGTATCATGTGATAATATAATTCATAAACAAAACAATATCATATTATACAATATTGTATCATGATATACAATACTATACATAACAATATCATGACACAATATCATATCATAAAAAAACCCTGATACAATATCATATCGCATCATATAACTTTTTACAATGTAGTATATGGTATTATATTGTATCATATTAAACAATAGTGTATCATATTATACGATACTTTATCAAAGGGATCATGTTATATAATTTTACAACAAACACATCCATAAATCAAGCAGGTTTGAGTGAAAAAGGAGATTTTTTTAAGCATCCTTGATAATGGATATCAGGCTCTGCATCTGAAGCTACCTCTGTGTTTCATTTATAATACAGTTAAATCAACTATGCAAGCTATTATCTATAAAACATGTGACCTGTTCCAAAAAACTAAACCTCATCCAGCATTTGAAACCTTTGGCTCAGATTCAGCATTCAAGCCTGTAAGGTGTATTGGTAACATAAAATGCATCATCCATGCAAGTTTGGTGAAGTTAGGACCAGTAATAACTAAGATATCATCATCAGAGGCCACCTGTTTCAAAAACTTTAAGCAGCTCTTTAAACATTAACCTCCTCCAGCATCCGAAACCTATGACTCAGATTCAGCTTTCAAACCTGTATTGTGCCTCAGTATCATAAGACCACCATCCGTGCAAGTCTGATGAAGTTAGGACCAGTAGTAACAAATATGTAATCATAAGAGAGCACCCGCAACAAAAACTTTACTCATCTCTAAAAACCTTAACCTCCTCCAGCTTCCAAAACCTATAACTCAGATTCAGCATTTAAGCTGTCTGGTGCACCAGTATCATAAGACACACCATCCATGCAAGTTTGGTGAAGTTAGGACCAGTTATAACTAAGATATCATCATCATCAGAGGGCACCTGCAACAAATACTTAAACCTACTCCAGCATCTGAAATTTAGGACCCAGATTCAGCATCCAAGTCTTTCAAGTCCATAAGTAGGTCCAGATGCATCATCCATACAAGTTTGGTGAAGACAGGACAAGTAATAACTAAGATACAGGACCTGCAATAAAAACTTTAACCAGGTCCGGACGCCGACGTCGGGGGTAAAGCATATGCTCTCCTTGACTTCGTCTCGATGACCTAAAAACGGAAAGACGTATTAAAACACCTATGCTGAAATCTTTGAGCAATTATTAATGACACGCGTGTGTAAGGTTTTGGACTTCCGGTTCCGGTACTTCCGGTATTCACTAGGAAGATACACAAAATTGAATGAAACGCAATGTCTTGCTTTCTTCTTGATTTAGAGCATTCATATTTTAGAAATAGGATGTACCTTGTTTTGCTGTACAAAATTGTTAGTGTAAGCATTTTTCTTTATGTTATCGTTTTTGAGATAATGGGCCTCAAACTAGAGTAAAGGGGATAAAAAACAAAAAAATTCTTTAAAATTTAATAAGACGCCTAGATATTGTTGAGATAGGAGTGATTAACATACATTCTCAGTTTCAATAAAAGTATTTAGAGTACTTCCGGTTTTATGAGTCGATGAAAATTGTCTACGGAAGTTTCAATTTTATACTAAAATCACGCGTCGTTCGTTTTCTCAAAAAGTTTTTAAGTTAAAATTACAATATCTTATCTGAATAATAACACACACAATGTGCAGACAGGAAAAGGTTTCGAGCAGATAATTAAAACAAGTATTCCTTTTAAAGGTATGATCGGCAATAATGATATATTGATAGCTAGAAGCAATCAACATGATCAGTTCGATGTAAAATAATTATAAAAGATGTGTATTTTACAAAATATAGAATATTTTGAATCTGTACACCATAATTTCATTATTATAAACCGTCAACAAATTCAATTTTGAAATAAATTTGGGGAAGGCCGTTCGTAAGTTCCTTGTCTAGTTTTATATTTTTAACGTAATTATTAAATGTTAATGTATCTTCTTCTTCTTCTTCTTCTTCTTCAGAATACTGAGTAGGGCTCTTCAAAGAGCTTTGACTCGTATAAAAGAATGAGTTGTATTAAAATAATTTAATGTGACTGAAAAACATTGAATGCCATCATAACTTGCTATTGAGCTCGCATTATTAAAACGTAACCTTGTTTATTAATCAAGCCGTCTTCCTAGCTACTATTATACAACATCAATAGATCGAGGTCAGTTCATGGAGCATGTTCTTATGATTGAGGTCAGTTCATCGAGGTCAACTGCATTATATACTTAATGAATCTTTCGATCGAAATTCTTACGCGTGAGACAAAATGTGCATTCTTGTATTAACAGGTCGAACTGTATTTTATGTATGTTTGCATCTCTTAAGGTAAATGAATTGAAATAAAACTGAGTAAAATGTTATATAAATACTAAACCAAACTTCAAGTTTTTATAAGAACTACTTATGCAAGCGGAATGTGTGCGAACGTGGAAGCATTTGCCAGATGCCTCATATGGACACAACAGTGATCGACCGAAGCCGATCACAAAAATGAGGGATCTGCTGGGACCAACATAGAAAACAAACAGCCCTTTAGCTGTAACTATTGGTGGTTTTTTTATTTTTTGTTTTTTGGGGGGTTTTTTTTGTTGTTGTCCGATTTTAAAAATATTTTCGGTTTATAGCTCCGATTTAAGAGTACAATTTAAAAATCATGGTCTGAGGGGCCACTTCTTGACTCCTTCTAGGGGTTTTAAGGGTCTGAAAATGAGAACTTTATCACAGTTTAGAAGATTAAACTGGAAGAGTTGTCTCGCTTTGCACAGTTACCAATTTTTCTGCTAACAAAAATGATTACTTTCTCAAATATTAGTTTTTGATAATTCTGATCTGCAAATTAAACAGAACAATAAGACATAAGTTCTAGAGTTATCTCTCTTCAGACATTTAAGGTTCATGCGAGTTCATGTCTGGCCATTCGTTAATACAAAGGCGATTAATTTTTTTTAATACATCTACAAAATTTTGGAAATGTTTTAACATTTTAATTAAAGGGTTTTAATGTTGTCGAAAAGCCCTTCCTTTTTTATTGAAGACAAAAACAGGTCTAGTTTCTTTTTCTTTTGGTCACAAAATAGGAACATAAAAAATGTACTCCACGCTTTGTTTTTGTAAAGAAGTGCCCATAAGTATAAATATATATGTAAACATTTACTAAAATGAAGATTTAGTTAAATTTTTAAAAAAGAAAAAAAGAGTTAAACTGAATTTTATGCGGAAAAAAAATCCCCCGAAAAAAAAAAATATGTAAGTCGCGACTAAGGAGATTAGGGCAACAGCAGAAAAGAATTATTACATTCATTGTATATAAAGACCCCACTTTCTCGTCAATTCTATGTAAGAAAAGAAATTCAGTGGCCACGCTTCATCACTATTTTTTCATACTGTACAGTTTAAAAGACTTTGATAAACTTTTAAGGAAGGGTAAAGCCTTTTCATTGTTGTTATGTGGTCCCGTTTTTATGATTACAGGGAGTAAAGATGTCATTATGTAATATTGTTGATCTGTCTATATAGGTGATAGAAAAATATAAAACATGGTTGTGTGTATGTACTGCCATTTATTTTTGCTAATAAGAAATAATAGGCAATAAGGGGAGGTCTTCAAACAGTCATACTATCAATAACCAGACATTGAATGTAAGTTATAAAAGGTGAGCAAATGACCTCCCCCATATTAAACAAAGATGTATACATTATCAACATGTACCAAATATACATGCAACAAAAATATTGTTTAACAAAAACAGCATTTCACACTAACAGCAACATACATGTGTAATACATTGCAAAATAAATCCCCAACTACAAAGGTGAGGAAGGGGAAGGAGGGTGGGTTGACTGCGGGTATTTACAAACTTGTTGACAGCTGACAGTTAAAGTGACGTAGTCAAAACATCGCGCGACGAAATGCCGCACTCTGATTGGCTAATGTAGACAAAAAGGAAGATCAGCTAAATACTCAAAAGTACTCAAAAATTAGAATTACAATTATATTATGACTAGACTTCTATTTTTGGTACTAGCATAAAAATAACATATCACAATTTACATAAATGCTATTATTTACAATAATGCTGTATTATGTAATATTGTTGATCTGTCTAGGTGATAGAAAAATATAAAACATGGTTGTGTGTATGTACTGCCATTTAGTTTTGCTAATAAGAAATAATAGGCAATAAGGGGAGGTCTTCAAACAGTCATAATATCAATAACCAGACAGACTTTGATAAACTTTTAAGGAAGGGTAAAGCCTTTTCATTGTTGTTATGTGGTCCCGTTTTTATGATTACAGGGAGTAAAGATGTCAAAATGGCATTTTAGAATATATTAATTGCATGTGAGGACTGTCAACAATTTGGAGTAACGAGCTGACAAATATGGAAAATTCTGACTAATATTTTGAGGCATTTTTGAATGGATATTATTCATATATTGTAGACATAAATATTTGATATTAAATATTTTTAAAATCATGTATGTCCCTAACTTAAACACAATTTTGCAAAAAATCTAAAGTTTGCTAAAAATAATTGCCGTTTTTATGGACTCTTTAAAAAAAAAGATTTTTGTTTGATTTACTATGCTACATTAATTTGCAAAACAATATTACTCATGTGTGGCATAGCATGGCTTCTTGTGGTATATTGTGAAAATTTCGGCCGATTTATACAAGTACCAACAAAAAAATTGCTAGAAAATTTCTAAAATCAAGATTAGCAACCCATCTAAAAACACTTTATAAATAGCGTTACCTATATCTTAGTCTAGTCACCATAGCATCTAGTATGTTTCAAATGACAATCGCGTATTTAGTATAATATTTGTATTTACTTAAAACTATTTTTATTCCTGTGCTTACATATCTCCAGAGATTTTATTATGTGCATGCACATAGAATAAAGAATTCCAATCTTTTGTCTTAAAGTCCATAATTTGTCCTACCCCCTCAACAAATTAACATGTTTATTTAGAAAAATAATACGAAAGATAACTTATTGTCCCCACGTTCTTTCAAGTGCGGGGGATGAAAATCGCAAGAAAATTAATAAAGCATACGTCAAATTGGTGTCATCTATTGAAGAACATGGGGAAAATCTCCATTGTAAAGTTGTTGCAGTAATTTAACCAAATTAAAAACCAATGTCCAAATGAAAAAAAAGACGCAAAAATTCAGCAACGGCAGATGGAAGAAATAAATGAAATACTGTCTAAAGCGAAACGTCAAGAACGAAGCCCTTTTAAAGTAAAAGAATCTTTCATGTCTTGTTTCACACGCATCAGAAAAAACAAAACTAAGTAAAGCTCCTACTCTGCAAACCATCACCCATCTTGATTTTAGGCCATAGCCAATTCTCTCATATCTTCTGGTAATTTAATCTGTGGAGAAATATAGAATAATAGGATTGTGCACAAGCAAGAGCACATTATTTCACTAAAACGAAAAACAAGTATCCGCTGTTAGCGTATTGACAGATAGTCCAAGGCACCTAGCACACCTCTCCCCCCCCCCCACCCACCCCACCCTCACGCAGCAAACATGTTTCTTCAATAAACATATATAAAAAAAAAACTGAGTTTTGAATGAGTTGCCCAACCCCACTTTTGTAATGATATAATTATATATATAAAAAAAAGTAATATAATGTAAATGTACATAAAAATAAAAGTCTTAAGTACGCTGCTAATCCATCACCCTCCCCACGGATTATGTGTTTTTTATTCTTAAAATTATATCATCTTTTTTAAGTATAGATATTTTCATAAGAATACTATAATATCATTTTATCTAATAATCGGTTGGAGAGAGTTGCGACAGACCGACTGTCAATTCCTTTTTCGAATAACTTCCATAGATTATACATACTTGAAAATTATCAATTCATTTGGTGAATTGCTGATATATTCCCAGAAAGATTCAGTTTTTCATTAGCGTGACTTATTAATTATCTACATTACTTATGATTTTATATTGTTATTTTGAAGTTCATAGTGATTTCCCTTGTTTGAAATATTTCAAACGGCAGCGCACTAGATCAACACTTAATAAAATTTCATAACACTCATCTAATTGTCATTTGTCAAGTTTAAAAAAAATCTTTTCACTATGTTTAATCGAATACCCTTCAAAACCAATAAGCTCAGTTGATTATAAAGTCTAAATGCAAGATCTATTATAAAATTATTTTTTAAATTAAAAAAAAATTATTCGTGTTTTATTAAACAGTCGAGCACTAGATATATATCCAAACACACAAACATTAGTTTTTGCAATAAGGCGCGGCAGCATTTGTTTTCAGGTAAAATATTCCGGTTGCCGCTTTGCTAGCATGGTAGCCCATTCTATTGCAGCCGTTCTTGCATGACCTATCACACGCTCCGGTGTAGGAGCTCAAGTAGGATTTACAGGGAAACGCCGTGAACTTACAGGACGTGTTAAGGTGGCTCTATACACCCACAGTTTATTCCAATTTTCAATAGAAGACCACAAAACATATACTAATCAAATATTAAAATGACGATAGGGATACTATAGGTATTTTAAAAGAATTTTTAAATGTTTTTTCGTGTTTTTGTAAAATATTTTTTAAAAAGACAGCTATCAACAAATTGAGAGAAATTATTTTGTCATATGATGGATATTTCCTTCAGACACATAAAAAAAAATATAACACTTCTTAACATTCAAAAATGTTATTATTGCAATTTTTTTTAGTATTTCCCCAAAACATATTTTTTCATATTTTCTCACTCTGTTGACAAATCATCTGAAAAAGTTGCTTGATGTTATAAGAAAATGTATTTTAATAAATGTGAAATAAAAAATTGAATGAAAACAATTGCAAATAAACACAAAAAATATTTTAAATTTTATTTGGTATGAAAGTTCCTCATGTAAGGGTTATCGTTCCTAAGTCCCAAGGCCCAAACACCTTGGGGACTTTTCATTTCTGAGTAGAAGAAAATTTCCTAAATATAACGTTGGAATGATAAATACATGCATATTTCATTATAGACTTTGCCCTGTATAAATGAATATATTCGCTTTAGTGCAAAACTAAGTCAAATAAATAAAGGGGAACATTGACTAGGCTAATAGGATTTATGTATCTCAACCTGAGAGAAATTCAAAGCAACCCTCTCATCCCCGTTAGGTGTCGATATTGATGTGCATTAAAGTATATTATAATTGAAATATTTTCACCTGTTTAGAATTTTCTTTCACGGTATTCAACCAAAAATATACGTTTTAGAAATTTTTGGAAAGTTAAAAAATTTATTGTTCTCAACGGGAATCGAACTGATGACCTACTGGTTTGTAGTGAACCCACTAACCCACTGCGCTACGGTGTAATATATCGATGATGCTAAAGCAACTCTTTAAAAATTTATACTTGATTTTATTGTTTATTTCGATAAATAATACCACACAACGTGAAGGTATCACATACCACATTGCTTGTAAGTAATGAATTTTCCAATTATCAAATTAAATCTATCCATTTAACAGATTTTTCAAAATAACGGTTCCCATACAATTCACCTCAGTTTAAATCAGCCAGTACCGGAAATGCATGTTTCCAGATTTACTTTTTTGCGTACTGCGTCATCAAAAAGTGGTGTATAGAGCCACCTTAATGGACTCAATGAAAAAGTGGATAGCCCTGGAGTGGCTGCAGCCAACACTGCTGGCTATAACTGTGCAAAAACAATAGAAATGACAAAAAAAATTATGTGTGTAAAAATGAATGAGTTAACGGTACAGTATATCCATAACGTTTTAACTATTTATATTAGTCGTAAACGGTTATTTGTAATCGACAAATACGGGGTATAAAATAAATCATACACTGTAATCAGTTTTATTAAAAAAAATTAAAAAGTTTTGTTAACGTTATCTATCATGTTGTAATTTTTTTAGTTTTTGAGCGAGAAAAAAATATAAAGTTTACAAGAAGTAGAGAGACATGTTTTATATTCTATAAGAACAATAATTCAAAGCTACGAATTGAATTCCATGTAAAGTCTATTAAGAATGAGCACAAACCACTTATTTTCCCATTGAACATGTTCCATATGTTGTCCCACCAGTTACGTTTGCACCTCGGTTGGTTTCTGTCACCATTGGGGTAAAAGTCAGCATGTCCATAAGGTATCCTGATGCCAAACGCTAAAAAGGGGGAAACCACAAATCAAAAGCAAAACATATCTACAAACCTGTATAACAATTGAAAACCTGTGTGTAGGACAGATTTAGCTCGGACAAAAGCATTTATAGAGAAATGAAACATCTTCATATTGTTCAAAATAAACATAAAAATATAACATGTACATAATGGGTTTAGCACTAGCTACTGATCTGAACGGTTTTAACACTGTTATAACTGAACCTTCTAAGGTTCTCAGCAAGCTTGTCAGATATTTTCTTAAGAAACTTAGGCTAAAGTTCAAGCACTGCAACGCACTTGTCAATAGTTCTTTGCAGGTTGTCCATCAACTAAAAACTATTTCTATTGACCCATACGATATGGAACTACATTTCATATCTTTTGATTTTTCCTCACTATATACCAATATCGATAACGACACTGTTATCAACGCTTTCTTATTTTTACAAACGCAATTGCAAATAGAGCAAACTACTGTACAGTTTATGATAGAACTCTTCTATTTTATCAAGAATAACGCTTACTTTCACGTAGGTTTCAAACGTCTATTTCTCCAGAAACAAGGACTGGCTATGGGTTCATATGATTCAGCAGGTATAGCCAATTTAGCCTTGTTCATTTCTGAGATACATCTTTTCAGTTTCTCCAAGGTCTCAGATAAATTTTTTTACATGGCCAGGTACATAGACGATGGAACAATTGTCTTAAAAACTGCAATCAACCAGCTTATGTTAAACCTACACGAGATAGAACAATACTACCCTAAGGAGTTGGAGATCACTTTCAGCATCAACAAAATTCATATTCTTAAATATCACATATGGTATTGGTTATACCAGTTTCATAAATAAAAGTTTTTATACATCTATTTACCAAAAACCTTATAACGCTTACAGCTATATCCACTTTAGTTCAGGACACCAAAAACACTTCTTCAAAGGTGTTATCAATACAGAGTGCCACAGATACCGTACAAGATCTATCAATGCTATGGAATATAACACCATGTGCAAACTTTTTGCCATCAGACTACAAAGATGCGGGTACCCAAAGAAATACACCAAACGTCACCTACTTAGCTACAATTTTACACCTGACAACTTTTATAAAAAAAACAAAACTTGGTACTTGCAATGTTTGTAACATTAAATACCAAAAAGCAACTCAAGAACACAAACTGGTCAGATATATATTAACCAAATGCCCCCCCCCCCCCATTCTACTACAAATGGGTTTTAAGCTACAATGTTGGTACTAAACTCAAGCAAATCCTGCTCACCAAACGCAGCCTACACCTAAAGCTTGGTAACTACTTATAAATATTTGGCAACTTCTATACTAACATTTAAAATATATCTTCACTTCCATACTCTTATTTTATAAATTCTTAAATCCATATATTTTTTACAGAATGTGTGACATAAAAACTTTTAATTTTTACAGAATGTGTGACATAAAAACCAAGATTTTCCAGGACCTTACCAATGACTATATTACTAATGTCAATTACTTTGACATAAACACTGTACCTTTAGAGTTTAACTATAATGATATTTTACAACATAAATCCAATGTTTGTTACTGTGATCAACAGATTGTATCTAGTATTAATTTTTTAGGAGTATCAAACAATGGTATTATTTGTTACACTGGAAAAGACAGTAAAAGAAACTGGTATCTGTCGTTATTTTCACACTTTCAAATTGTTACTTTTTGACAGTAATAACCAATGTGGTGTTATGATAAAATCTATATTTACATAACATATTACCTGGTTCAACAAACGAATGTACAACAATCTCAAATCAATGATTTGTGAAAAAATTTACAATTATTATTTCATGCAGGATATCCTTTTTTTACCATGGTAATATATATATATATATATATATATATATATATATATATATATATATATATATATATATATATATAATAAAAGAAAAAAAGCAACACTAACTGCAAAACATAAGCGCTTTCATTGTTAAAAATCTTCAGACGTTTTACAGTCGTTAAAACTATGACGTAATTACGTTACCTAGTGATAACGTCAACAATAATACTATGACGTCATAATGCTTATTGAAGGAAACAATCATAGAAAAAAGTTATATAGCGTTATATACAGTAAAACAAAATTAGAGACGATGAAACAGTCTATATCAAACTATTTAACGAAGGTTTTAGTGACTTTATAAAATGTTTTTCTTTTTCCCTTCGTTCGATTGTCAGTATAAAGTTTATAAAACGGAAAAACTGAAAATTGTCCGTGGCCACAAATATCAAGATGTTCACTAAGTTTAATTTTTCTGTACTCGGGTTGATTGACGTGTTGTTTGTGTATACGAATACGGGTGCGTAGGGTTGTTCCAGTTTCTCCTATATAGAATTCGTTGCATCCGCTACACGTAATGTTGTATATAACATTTTTAGAGGCACAAGACATGTTCGCATTAACAATAAAGTCCTTGTTCATTTTTTCCGCGGAAATATAGAATTACAAGCATTCGCGGAGAACATGAAGAACAAACACAAATAAGAGTCAATGTTGCTGTAGAGAGAGTCAAAGGGGAAATAGAATTACTGCGTATGAGGTCAGGTATTTCTAAACAAAAGGTCGCAAACATTGACGAGCAAATGATAGTAGATTTAAAGACAAAAGCAACAGGCAGAGTCTTAGAAATTCTTCTGAGTATGTGGAAATTAGACTGTGAGAAAGAAGAAAAGAAGTCAGTGGACCGTTGGCGGTACAAAGAAATTTGGTTATTAGATTACGTAAGGAAATATGGCAATAGTTGCATAAAAGAAAACGCGCCGAAACAAGTCAAGAGAAATGAAAACACAAATAAACCAAAACCAACATATCTATCAAAACCCAGCAAACTAAGCTATGCTGAAATCACGTCTAAATCTCAAGATGCTCCTGAAGTGTTGGAAAATAATGCGCAAACTAGCTTGTTTCCACCGCAAATTGCCGATCCTAATAACCGGAGGAATACAAAAAATAACCAACACCATGGGCGAAAATCTCCGTTTGAAAGGAATTCGAATGCCAACAGAAACACATTTTATCAACCACTAATAAGAAAACCAGTAGGAAAAAGACAATTTCCGCAAAACAGATATAATGGCCAAAACAATGGGAATTCTTATCATTCATCCGGGAATTTATTAAGGAGGAATGGAACGACCTACATCGGCAGAAAGGCTAATCATTATTTTTTAGGAGGAGGCAAACCAAGCCAAGGCCAAAGGTATCCGAACAACCGATATCCACAAGGACAGAGGACAGGGCGGAAATAGTAGACCCCAAAGTTATTAACCTGTCAAATAGATCATTGAACGAAGCTGAAATAAACTTACTTTCAAAAGGATTAAAATTTACACCAACGCCAAATGAAAGTAATCCTCAGGATTTAACTACAGACATTAAGGAATATACTAGAAAATTAAGACTAGCCGAATATTTCCATAGTGACGACGACGAAGAAAATATAACTGAAACAAGTCTTGTCAAAAACAAATCTAACTTTAATCCTAAAAAGGGAAGAAATGCTCTCCTAGATACAGTTTGTGATACTCTTGAAAGTCTATCAACTGAAGATAACACCCCTAAAAATAAAAGACAACATAATTTATTAAAATCAGAAGAAAATGCTATCAAATCGTTGCTCAATGATGATTCTATCGTAATCAAAGAGGCGGACAAAGGAGGAGCAGTAGTAGTTATGGACGCAGAGTACTACAAAAATAAAATACTGGAGATGCTTAACAACAACGAGTTTTATTGCGAAATAGCTGAGAACAATGATAAAAAAAAAACATTCAAAAAATGAAACGATTACTTAAAGACCACCAGACTTCCTCCGATATAACAACCAAAGAAGCGGATTTTTTAACGGATTTTGATTTCCGGGAAAGTGTCTTTTATGGACTTCCTAAGATACATAAGTCTAAAACAATTACTAATGCCATCAAAATGCAAAATAATGCATATATTACTTGTATCAAACCGGACGATCTCAAATTTAGACCTATAGTGGGAGGACCTAACGCTCCAACACAACGACTGAGTCATCTTATGGATATATAACTAAAACCCTTATGCTCAGAAGTAAAAAGTTATGTTCGAGATGATCTTGATTTCCTGAGATATTTACCAGATAAAGTTAACTAAGATGCAAAGTTGGTCACTATGGCTGTAACAAATTTGTATACAAACATAACCACAGATCTCGGTATCAATGCCCTCAAATACTGGATCAATAAATATCCACAAAATATCAACAGCCGTTTCAGCAGAGAGTTTATCCTAGAGGCAAGCAGTTTAGTCCTTAAAAACAACACATTCTCTTTCAACGGCAAACATTATTTGCAGCTTAAAGGAACGGCTATGGGGACTAAAATGGCCCCTACTTATGCCACCCTCACATTAGGATACTTAGAAGAGAAAATGTATGAAAAAGCTAGACGGCAATTTAACCATCAAACCGCACAAAATATAAAAAATGGATGGATGACTGTTTTATCATCTGGAACGAGAGCGACGCCAATTTAACAGTCTTTTTAGACACTGTAAATAATCTGGATCCAAACATCAACTTTACGCTAGAGGAAAGTGCGATCTGTATTCCATTTTTGGATGTGCTCATTTCTAAATGCGGAGAAAATATAACCACCGACATGTATTACAAACCAACAGATACCCATCAGTACCTTCATTTCAGTTCTTGCCATCCGGGCCATACTAAATGCGCAATTCCTTACAACTTAGCAAGGCGAGTATGTACCATAGTTAGCGACAACGAAAAAAGAAATGAACGTTTACATGCATTGAAAGCAAGCCTGATAAAACAATGTTATCCAGTAGGAAACATAGACGATGGTATCAAAAAGGCATTAGCACTGAACAGGGAAAATCATATTAATCCTCCTGAAAATAACACCTCTGATTTAAAGATATTACCACTCGTAACTACGCATAATCCGAATGATATTAATATTATTCCAGTCGTACGTCAACTTAACAACATTCTACAAACTGATGAAAAGATGTCCGAAGTGCTGAAAAAATATAACTTCATCAACAGTAAAAGACAACCCAGGAATCTCCGAAGGATACTTTGCAAGTCTTCTTTTCAACGTCAATCTTATTCTGTCAGCAAGTGTAACGATCCCCGCTGTGGAACTTGCCAATACATTAAAGTCGGGAAATCGTTCAAGTTCGGGAACAAGGACTTTATTGTTAATGCGAACATGTCTTGTGCCTCTAAAAATGTTACATACAACATTACGTGTAGCGGATGCAACGAATTCTATATAGGAGAAACTGGAACAACCCTACGCACCCGTATTCGTATACACAACCAACATGTCAATCAACCCGAGTACAGAAAAATTAAACTTAGTGAACATCTTGATATTTGTGGCCACGGACAATTTTCAGTTTTTCCGTTTTATTAACTTTATACTGACAATGCAATTGAACGAAGGGAAAAAGAAAAACATTTTATAAAGTCACTAAAACCTTCGTTAAATAGTTTGATATAGACTGTTTCATCGTCTCTAATTTTGTTTTACTGTATATAACGCTATATAACTTTTTTCTATGATTGTTTCCTTCAATAAGCATTGTGACGTCATAGTATTATTGTTGACGTTATCACTAGGTAACGTAATTACGTCATAGTTTTAACGACTGTAAAACGTCTGAAGATTTTTAACAATGAAAGCGCTTATGTTTTGCAGTTAGTGTTGCTTTTTTTCTTTTATTATATTTTTACCGGACACTGAGAAAATACTTTTGTGATTTGGATATATATATATATATATATATATATTATACAAATATTGACTGGGGTTGAGGGCAACATTGATTATATTAGCCCCCGAGGGACGAAATATTGCCCGACGCGAAGCGGAGGGCAATATTTTCGTCCCAAGGGGGCTAACATAATCAATGTTGCCCGAAAACACAGTCAACATTTGTTTTGTTATATGAAGAAACAAACCAAAATTTAAGAAATTAATTGAAAGCAGATCGCCGTAATTTTCTCAGCTCAACAAAGAATTCACGAATTCAATTTTGTGCAAAGTTCATTTCCAAAATATCCTAAGCATCAAACGGTCACTTGTGATATTCCGCCGACCGTACGAATTATCAGACAGGTGTTCTACCTGATTTTACTTCACAGTAATTCGCAAATCCTTATATCCGTTATGATAGCAAACCGTTGCATTGCGCGTTCGTTGTTTACTTGCCTTGACTGACTGTCTATTATGACGTCACCTTGTTTTGGAGTCGCGAAGAATTATTTACGTCACCGTTTACGAATCAACAAATCAGAGGCGATTATTTGAAATAGAGGGAATGTTCTCTAGATATTATTCCTAGCCGGTCAATATCTAAAAAATATTGACCGGTCAATATTTTTCGGACGAGCTGATATTACAATTATTGACTATTCGTCTATATAGAGTTATATATAGAGGATATCTATATTGTGTGATTTTATATTTGCTTTATCCAACGAGTTGAAATGGTGTATATATTCGCGAGGCTTGCCGAGCGAATATAACCATTTCAACGAGTTGGATAAAGCAAATATAAAATCACACAATTATAGATGTTCTATTTATCTCATATAATTTGATTTATATTATGAAGCTTTTGAGACAGTCCCTTGTGTGACCCAAATTGGTTTTTTTCAAAGATTAAAAACGATGATGCAACGTTGTGTTATGCGGCTATAATTGTGACCTTGCGCAATACAATTTAGTACGTCATTCCTGAGATAAATCTAACTGTTTTAATGTAAAGTTTCACTGAAATAAACCTTAAAATGATTTTTTAGCTCTAAATAATTTTTCTTAGAGCTTATTCACTTGATTAAATGGAAATTCCGATTAGAAGACTTGAATAATCAAGTTTGTTGACATACACAAAGTTGCGAATGCTCGTTAGTTTGAATTGACTCGAACGAGAAACAGTTGTTGATGCATGATGTTTAATAAAACAAACACTTGGCTAGCCTTATGATTCAAAATTGAAAATAGTGAATAAGGATGCTTACTGGTGGTGGAATAAAAGTCTCATGAAACATTATTTCGGTAAGTTCTTGTATATAAAAACAACCAGAGCGCTCTGTTTTCATCGCGTCGTCAGGATGAACTCCTTGATAGTTAACGTTATTTGTAGTTTTATAAACTTCACAAAGCAAATTGAAAGTTGGAAGTGGGCTAACTTTATCAAAAATCTTGACAAACAAGAAAAAAAAGGGTCTTGTGGTTACGGTTATGAATAACTTTGCAAAAAAGGTGGGGGGGGGGGGGGGGGCAAACCTCCCCCCCCCCACTCACAATAGCCCCCCGGTTCCGACGCCTGTTCTACGCAGTTATGTGTTTTCCTTCATATTTGTAATTTAAATCTTTGACAAAATCAATTTTATATTAATTTTTGTAGTAGATATTGTTATGTTGAAAGTACTATAGCAAATCTTCGAAAATAGGTCACTGAAGCGTTGAAGCGAGGGGCTGTGTCAAAAGTAATTCCGACCGGAAGTATTTGATATAGCATCACCCGTGTGATATAGCAAAGGTTTATCACACGGGTAATATACACCACACGTATGAGATAAATATATATATATATATATATATATATATATATATATATATATATATATATTGAGTTTAACGGACTTAAAAATATCATATTATACTCAATACATGGACTTTGAGGGAATTCAATATATTATATTATGCTTCGTACATGGACTTCGATGTACTTCGATATACTATATAGTGCCCGGTACATGGACTATGATGGACTTCGTTATTATATTATTCTACAGACATGGACTGTATTGGACTTCGATACGCTATATTTTACTATATACATGGACTTCGATATATAATACATTTTGCTCCACGAATGGACTCCGATATATTACATTATACCCTGTACATGGACCCTTATGGACTTTGCTACATTATATAATGCTCCATACTTTGACTACTATGGACTTCGTTGTGTTATATTATGTTCCATATATAGACTACGATGGACTTCGATACATTATATTATGCCCATTACATGGACTCGCATGGACTTTGATACTATATTATGCCCATTACATGGGCTCGCATGGACTTCGATACAATATATTATGCTCCATGCATGTACTTCGATGAATTTCAATATAATATAATACATATATTCGCATATATATGTATATATATATTTATTCAATAATTCATGGTTTGCGTAATGTCTTTTTTAGACTATTACATATTAATAATCAACTACTACTTTATGTACTTAATTAGGACTACCTTAATTATACAGTTAATCAATTAACATTTGCCTAATTATTTTTATTTATTTTTTTATTTGAAGTTGAACATTCAAATACATTTGCCTAATTATTAATATATATATATTCATATATGAATATTTCCCATAATATTCATAATGTAACATGCATATACAATATGCATAAACAATAACTACGATTTTCTATTTTATTTTTTGAATAATCAAATTAATAATTCTTAAATCAAATTAATAATATTTTTTTTTAAATCAAATTAATATTTTGTAAATCTAAAAAAAAAATTTTTTTTTTTGTTTGTTTGTTTTTTTTTTAAATCAAATCAATATTTTTTAAATCAAATTAATTTTTTTTTTTACTTTTTTTAAAATAAAAATTGTTTCATTGGTGTTAACTATTATCATTATTCATTATTGATTATTACCAATTTGATTCAATTGTTTAAACCACTGTTCTCAACGTTAATAAATTATAAACTTAATCCTTTTTTCCCTAGTTCACCATACTTGTATAGTAGTTTACTAAAATTCCTCCAAAATCTTTTTTAAAATCTTATAGCAACAATAGATATAAATCCTGCTTTTAGCTCCAACACCACTTGTTCAGCGGGAATTATATCACATGACTCACTGTAAGTCGCGTGCGCGTCTAATTCCATAATTGTATCCATTAGTTACGCTGTTCTATTTCTGCATTTTCCTTTGGTTAGACGTTTATTTACTTTGGACATTTTCACCTCATTTCCTTTGGTAAGTGTTTTATGTTATAAATTTTAAAACATATTACACTATTTCATTTATAAAATCAAATCCTATCAATGTACCATTTGACTTTACCATAAAAATACGGCTTTAACTGTAACACTATGGTATCCTTCATGTCAGTATAATAATTATTGTTATACTATTATTGTATTATGTATTTATGTACATAATACACAGGTGTACCAATTAACTCATTATTATTGTATTAAGTATTTATGCATAGTACACAAATATACGATAACTACTATAGCCTGTCCCACGTTATTGCTTCCATCAATTTTTGATGATTTTTAATAAAAATACACATACCTGTGAAAGAAATTCAACTGAAATCGATGAAAGGGAATATATTCAAGATATCTTCATTGAACAATTATCCCCTTTTCACTCATAAAAATTCACAGGAACGAAAACAATTTTCTTACGGAGATTTGTTTACATCTTTTCTCCATTCAGAATGCACTCGGAATAGATCGCGCAATTTTTCAACATTATCATCCGGGCTTATTAATTAATAGCTGATGCAATGCAAAATCTCCGTAGACTTTCAATTTTTGGATGTGTATTGAAACCTGAAGCGGTAAAGGGGGGCGTTTCAAAACAGATAATCTGGACATTTTTCATATTAGTGGATGAATGTAGTTTGAGCACAAAGGTATTTACTATTATTGAAATATCAAGCAAAAAGTGGTGGAAGCAAAAACTCGGGACAGAGTATAGTGTATAGGATTTATAATCTGTACTTGAATTATGTAACGACCAATCTTTAACTTTCTTTTTAAAGCAAATAAAAAAATCAGTGTTGTCCTTTTTTTCAAAGAAGTCCATTGTAGGGTAAAGAATGGGACTTTATTGAAGAAGAAAAAACATGTACAAAATGCACACAAAAATTATACCATATAACTAAAGCATTTGATAACAACAATCGGAGTGATTATATAAGGTTTTGCAAAAGATGAGCGATCTGAGTAAGTGTACATTCATCATAATTTTAAAATTAATTTTTATTGAAACTTAAACGTAGGAAAGGATGAAAGTTGATTAAGAAAATGTGACATGTGATAAGGAACATTCATAAAATGCATGTGATGGTTTGAAAAATTAAATATTTGTATATTTCTTGTATATTCCCTTCTGTAGCCCTTTTCTCTTAGTTTATGTCATAACTAAACTTAGAAATTCTGTGTACTGGCATCAGTAGATTGCTTATAATTATATGTTTATCTCGAAAATTATACCCTCCATCTTTTTAAGATTTTTTTTCTACTACATATTTCTTATTTGGACCCTCCCCTAATAGTGGCTCTTCGTTGACGAATATGGATGGATTCTGTGTTTTACTTTGCTTTTATATTAATTTTACAGGTCATAACCTCCAAATTCAGGAGAGTTATTCTCTCAGGAATTATTTAGATTTCTGTCTGCATGCAAAATTGTCCCACTTTTTCTCATCAGATTATAAAGACTCAAAGCAGTCAGTTCTGGTGCTAATGAACGTTATTTGGCAAATTAAAACAATTTTAATGCTTTAAAAACTCTTAATATTTTTGTTTTTGTTTTGTTTGATACTGATATAGGTACAATTCTCCTCCAACCCTACCCCCAATATCAAAAAAATCAATTCAGTAAGTAAACAACAAAAGCCCCTGCGGGATTCGAACTCGGGATGTACGGATCACATGCCCTAGGCTTAATCCACACGGCTAAAGAGTAAGTTACTTGTTGTTGTCGATAAAATCCTTTTGATAAAACGAAATGTCATTTCGATCAGAGGTCAGCCATTTTGTGATGATGTATTATTCTGCCTTATGCTGTGCCTTGCAAGGAGACGTGATCCGGCTCTTTGGATCAAGTTTAACCGTTGTAATGATAAATTTATTATATACCCTTGTCTATGGAACGCCTCAACTGCCTTATGTAGGTAATCTTCATAATATGATGATACTTCAACATTACATGCTGATACTTTAACATTACGTGATGGTACTTTAACATTACATGATGGTACTTCAACATTACGTGCTGATACTTCAACATTACGTGATGGTACTTTAACATTACGTGATGGTACTTTAACATTACGTGCTGATACTTTAACATTACATGCTGATACTTTAACATTACAAGTTGGTACTTTAACATTACGTGCTGATAGTTCAACATTACATGCTGATACTTCATTATATGATGGTACTTCACTATGCGGTGGTTCTAAAAATAGGGAAGTTTTAACATTGGACCGTTTCTCTGTTTCAGAGATTGATCATATAGGACTGAGGTCCACTGAGACTAGTTCGGATCATGTAAATCAAAGTACTGAAGTACTGTCGGGAGTGGATTTTATTGATTATTATCAATTTTAAAATCAACGATACGTTATTTAAATTTTTAGAATATGAATTCTCGAACTTTTCCGACAAGAATTTCGAGAAAACCCCATATGAATCATGTTGTGTAATATTTAAAGATAAAAATAATTCCATCAACTGTTTATCAGTAATCGAAATGTTTCTAAAAATTGTACACGTCTAGATCCAAGCAATATTGAACTCTAGTCTCCTTCAACCAGATGCTCGGCCGTCTCCGTTAATCCCCGACTACCAAGAGAGACTCTATGCTTGTCGGAGATTTACGGAGACAGCCGAGCGTCTGGCTGAACGAGACTATATTTAACTCTAGCGTAGGAATACATGCAACTACAAAAAACAATTGAATTGTTCGTACTATATAAATTCTAACTATTTTCAAGGTATTTATAGATATTTTTCTTTTGAAAAACAATGGCACAACATACAGTACACCGAATTTATCTATTATTTACAAGATCTACGTCTTGTCAGCGGTGATGATTTGTACTTAGGTCCAAATACTGTTTCACTTTCGGTTTGCCAGAGTGACTGCATAGGAGAGTTGATTAAAATCAACTCTCAAAAAGCTGGAACTACACATAATAAAAAACAGGATTCTGCTTGAAAAATATATGTTATTGAAAAACTGTAGATATTCAGATTATGAAAACCACTGGCAAACAATTTGTGAGAAATCATACCAAGTTTTAAGACATATGTGATTGCTTAAACTATTCTCTTTTTTTTTATAATTATATTGACTTGTGAACAAATATTTTGATACATGAACCCCCTTTTTTATTGTATTTTTTTTAATATTCTATATCCCCCTTTTTCTTTTTTCATTTACTGCTATTATTTATTTATTTTTTATTTTTTTTTTTTACAAGAAAACACGTTTTCACACTACACGGATAATCTATTCATTAGATTAATAAGATATTACAATATCTAGAATCTTGAAATGTATGAAATATGTCTGAAATATGTGTGTATGTGGATTTATGTGTAAAAAAAATATAAAAAAAATTAAAAAAAAAAAAAAAAAAAAAAAAAAAAGCTGGAACTGAAGAACACAATACACTACAGCTCATGAGAGAGGATTTTTACGGAATAAAAATATTGTCGAAACATACGATTTGTGTTGGTGCAATGTATTTAGGCAAACGACAACCACACATGCAACTTATAAGATCATGCAAAGGATAAAGCATTGCATTGCTGTTGAATCTGATTTTAGCAGTGACTGTATTGTTGAACAAATAAGACTGAGTGCTTTCATTGCCCACTCTTTCACGTGGATCTCCAGGGAGAACCCATTAATCCCAATAAGTCCAATCTACATGTAACATGAATGACAGAAGTCTTTGTTTAGGTGCTTTTAAAAAAAAAATTAGCTGTTCGCTCTGACTAAGCGCCAAAAGATTGGGTTCTGAATGCACATTTTTAGACAAAATTCCCTGAAGGACTTTTCGTACTCCCTGATTTTTATGCGCTGAGCCCCAATGGACTCACAATGCAGCCATTCTTTAAAATTTAAAATGACCCATTTAAAAGACAACACTTAATCAAATAGTAGCATTTGTTGAGTATCTCGATCTAAACTAGTTTTAGTGGACCTTAGTCCAATCTGATCAATCTCTGAAACAGAGAAACAGCACAGTGTTAAAAACTTTACAGGCATCCACGTGTTCTGAGTTTTAGCGTATTTCGATCCCTAGGCGACGCTTCCCTAACCCTATTTTTAGAACTACCGCATAGTGAAGTACCATCATATAATGAAGTATCAGCATGTAATGTTGAAGTATCAGCATGTAATGTTAAAGTATCAGCATGTAATGTTGAAGTATCAGCACGTAATGTTAAAGTACCATCATGTAATGTTAAAGTATCAGCATGTAATATTGAAGTATCAGCACGTAATGTTTAAGTACCATCATGTAATGTTAAAGTATCGACATGTAATGTTGAAGTATCAGCACGTAATGTTAAAGTACCATCACGTAATGTTAAAGTATCAGCATGTAATGTTGAAGTATCATCATATTATAAAGATTATCTACATAAGACAGTTGAGGCGTTCCATACTTGTCTATTAAATAGTTATAACAACTGTGTGGTGATCCGGAAAATCGGACCACACTGTAAAATCGTCAGTATCAAGAAGGGAAAATTGATGGGTTTATAATAAATGTACATTTGAGGTGCTGTTCCGAGCTTGCCCGAGAAGTTGCGACTGACGATCTTTCGTACGATAAGGTGTCACTATAGGTTTAAATTTTAGTACATGTATATACTAGTATTCTTACCAGATTTGCGCAATTTTAGATACAGGTTATAACCAGCACAATTTTAGATACAGGTTATAACTAGGCACGTAGCATCGGGGGAGGGGGGCGGCTGCCCCCCCCCCCCCCATGCACTTTTTTGCGCAGCAAAGAATTTTCTTAAATTAACATACAAAAAATTAAATTAACATGGAGTTGGCCCCC